>NC_040910.2:44296941-44599961 GCF_004126475.2 Phyllostomus discolor | reverse complement strand
AGCCCAGATGGGAGCATCTTCCATTCATCTTACTCTTGAGTGTATGTGGGGGGATCCATGTCACCCTGCAACCCCTGACACAACAGTCTCCTGGGTCCCACTCATCTGCATTGCCCACAGGTTCATGAGCTGAACTGTTGGGAAGTTCAGGGGAAATAGCTGGAGGCTGAACAGCCAAAGAACCAGGTCAGGGAGCCGGGAGGTGTCTTTTCCAGGTGAGGTTGTTGGCTAGAGGCAAGGCAGGCTGGGTAAGGTAGGACCTCAATCCAATCTCTCTACCCCCACATTTCTGCATGGGGTTCCTGGGTTCATCATGGCCTCTGGGTCTGAGAGGGCTCCTTGCATGGCCAAGCCCATGGGGGTTCCAGTCAGGGGAGCTCTAGTTCTGACAGTCACTGATGAAGAAGAGGATGAACATTGTGTTCAAAGGCAGTGCACTGTAAGTTATAGAACTATCTTGAAATCCACCTCTTTCTTTGTTTTACCTCCCCCCCCCCAAAATAATGCATGTGGCAAGGGGGATGTTCCAAAATTGCGGAACTGGCACTTGTGTGTGGTGTGAAGGTTTGTGGTCGGGACACCAGGCAGATGCCCAGGACAGCCCTCTGATGCCTGGGGAAAGTGGAGTGAGTGGCCCTGAACACCACAGATGAGGAAACAGAAGACGCAGTGTCCTTTTTACCTTCACATGTGTTCTCACTCTCCTTCCTGAACCCTGCCTCAGAAACAGGCCCATATCCTGGGCTACACATGCAGTAGCTCTCCTCTCTGTTCTCGCACTCTACATACATTCCACAGGACACTGTTGAGTTCGGTACACACTCATTGATGCCTGGAACATAACAAGGTAAAAGTATTACCTCCAAAAGGCACGAGTTTACACAGGGCAGAAATCCTGGCCTCAAGTGTGACAACCATGGGGACAGAGCAGAACTAGCTTTTAGGTGATACTCCTGGGGCTGAGCTGGTCAGAACCAGCTGCTCCAGAGCCCGCTAACCTGTCTGCTCATCTCTGCTGTCTGGCTGCCCTGAGGGCACCTAGACTCAAACACTCTGCTGTGTCACGATGGGGTGGGGAGGAGGGCTGCATCCCTTTCCCAGGCCTTGAGGGGTACACGGAAGCACTGACTCAGCTCCAAACAGCACCACTGGGGACTTAGGGGTGGGCTCTAGTCAGTATGACAATGGCATTGAAGTCCTTCTTTGATGCTGAGATAATGGGGGGAGTCATGGCTGAGGTATCTCCAGGGTGACATCATCATTCACACCTGAGGCTAGAGCCAGGTGGTTGAGTCCCTGCCCATTGATGGCTTCCATCCCACAGTGGTTCAAGTACACCCCACACTCCTTGCCAGGCACTCACTCAGCTCCTAATGTCGGACCTTTTCCAGATGCCCCAAGTTGTCTCTGGGGCTGTCATATTACTCCTACCCCTTATCAGAACCCATTGTAGATGTGTAATGAGGAAGCGGCACAAAACTGCTCACAGCAGTGCTTCTGGCATCTTACCTCCCTGTTCTCTAAACATGAGAGAGACAGATGCCAATGACCCAGTTCCTCACTAAATAGCTCAGAGACCCCAAGAGCAGAGGCTGCACACTATTGGCTTAAACAACAGCTTAGTAAGAATCAGCAACACAAGAATGAATCAAAATGAAGGGAAAAATGTATGGTCCTGTACATTCCAATGAGGGGATCAAAGACTTCTTTTTTTAACTTTCCTTTTTTTTACTTTAAAATATTTTTTTATTGTTCAAGTACAGTTGCCTCCATTTCCACCCCCCCCCCCACCTGTCTCCCTTACCCCACCGACCACCACTTCCCACCCTCAGTCTTGCCCCCCTTTGGCTTTGTCAATGGGTTCTTTATACATGTTCCTTGATGACCCTTCCCCTTCTTTCCCTTGAGTATCCCCCTCCCACCTCCCCTCTGGTTACTGTCAGCTTGTTGTTTATTTCAAAGTCTCTGGTTGTATTTTGCTTGCTTGTTTGTTTTGTTGATTAGGTTCCACTTAAGTTGAGATCATACCAAAGACTTTTAGAGCCTGAAAGGACTCACAGTGTCATGATGAGTCAGGGTAGGCTACTGGTCTCCCCAGATCAGAGTTCTCTTCTCTGCACCTGCATGTTTCCCTTCTAAGGGCCAAGACCCGGCTGTGGGTGTCAGCACGAGCACATGAGAGGAAGCAGGTGGATAGACATCTGAGGGATTCATGTTTAGTCCCTACCTGGGTAACAGGACTTCCTCTTCTGTGTTCAGGTGGTGGCAATGGCTGGAAATCTGTCTTAAATGTTGATTGGATGGGGTGGAGTTGAGTGGAGAGTTGAGAATCAGGTGTATGGAATGGGAGGACATGAATATGGGAAATTCCTCAACCTGACAGGTGCTCAGGTCAAGAACTGAATCTGGGGATGTGGTGGAATTGACATGTAAAGTTTGGAGGGGTCCATGGAGCATGGGTGTTGGGACGAAGGCAGAGTGAATGGTGAACATAGTTAAAGACTCAAGGAATGGATAAAGCCAGCCACCAGCCAGGGGTCCATAGTAGAGAAGGGAAAGGAAGTGAAGAGATGGCTGCCATTGGAAGAGAAAATGGCACAAAACTCTGGGCACGCAGGAAGAAACAGCTACTCTTATCTCCAGAAGACCATCTCTGTTCCTCACTTGCAGAAGAAGCCTCCTTTCTCACTGGTTCTTGAGAGTCCCCAGACCCCAGCATGACTCCCCAGATTATGTCACTAATGGGATGCCTGGGAGACTCACCTCCAGAGTTCAGGGGTGCTTCTCCTGGTGTCAACAGCAGCAGTGCCAAGAGTCCTGGGACAGAAAGACAGAGAGATGACAAAGTGGAGGACAGTTGAGTTCCAGTATCAATCCCTGTCAGCACAGCCATTGCCCCTTTTGTAGGTGGGTTTGGCCCTGCAGCCCACAGCTCCCAGCAGCTCCTCCTGGAGGCCCCTGAACTTACTGGAAATGGAGGAATAGGCCTTTCTCCTCTACATACCAAGCCTCCCTGAGGAGTCACTAACATATATAGTCCTCACGGAATGCCAGATATTACAGGTAAGGGGACAAAAAGCACACAGATGGCTGGTAATAGGGACATATCCTAGACACCCCACTATCTCCCAGTGGAGGTGCTACATCTTAAAGGAGAAAGTCCTCAGATTGGCGTGCCTTTGCCTAGACCCAGGTTCTATGTTCTCTGGCAGTGACAGAAATCTGCATTGAGGATTTCTCTTCCAGGATCACTTCTGCTGTTTACCACACAGTTTCAGATAGCATAGGTAGCATAGGTATTGGAGTCATCAGCCTAAAGTTTGAGTCCTCAAATGATGATGAGCAGGGCATTGAGCCCTGGAATCAAGAGAAGGGAGCTGGTGAGAGATGAGGAGTGAGAACTAAGTGCCTGCAGGTAGAGCCACTACTCCCTGGGTCAGTGGCCTCTTCAGTACAGCACCATGGCTTCTATGCCTCCTTCCAGATGAGCTCCTAACCCCCATGTCATGCATGGGGGCCCAGTCCTTGTTTGCCCTCTGTGGTGTGAAAGCCATGACAGGTACGAAGGAATGAAATATTCCCTATAGGCAGTGGATGGACCACTTATAAGAGCCTGTGCCCATTTTTGTGAGCCATGAACCTGATGAAAGTCTTTTTAGGTCTGTGTGTCTTTCCAGAATTTTCCCAAAACATGCCCAGCATTAAAACAATAATAATGTTCCAAATTCAGATGATAAGAAATGTGGCTATTTTTATAAAAATCAGGAAACAAATTATAACTAATGAAGACAATATGTAAAGAACACCTAACTTACTAGGTAACATGTAAGCATTAAAGGAAATAAACACCAATCAGAATTCAGCTGATCTCACTGATACTGGTTTTTACTCTTTCACTGTTATTGCCTTTTAAATCATTCCATGACCCACACAAAGCCTATAGGCTAAAGGATGATGTTTCTCTTAGTGTAGTAGAGTTTTCCGATAGTTTTGTTGTTTATTCTTCTGAAAAAAATATAAGTGGTATTATAGTTAATTTTATGTTCCAATTTGGCTAGACCATAGCACATAGACAATTGTTTAAACCCTAGTGTAGATAGATGTTGCTGTGAAGGTTTATTTTCCTTTTAGATGAGATTAACAGTTAAATCAGTACACTTTGAAGAAAGCATATCACCCTCCATAATCTGGGTGGGTTTCATCCAATCAGTGGGGGAGAAAAAAGATTGGCTTCTCTTGAGGAAGAGGGAATTCAGCCTCCAGACTGCCTTTGGACTTGAATTCAGCTGTGAAAGTCTTCCCTGGGCTCCCAGCCTGCCAGCCTGTCCTACAGATTTAATGAACCAATGCTTTTAAATGCATGGGGATATAATGTGAAGCATAGTGATTTAAATCCATACCACCTCCACCTTATTGGCTGTTTCTCTGGTGAACTGAACTAATACAGGTAGTAAAATCAGAACTCTTTTACATCCCCACCTTCCCCTAGGAGTGACTTTCACTGACTTTCCTTTGAGAGTTAATACAAATGAGCTAATACCCTTCTTAAAATTTCTTTCCTTTGTTTCTTATAAAAACAGTGGGAACACAAGCTAGATATGAAGAAGAACAGGGAATATTTTCAAACTGGGTAGAGAGTTCCCAGATAGCTTTAATTGTCTACTGTCACTGTTGTAATTCTACCTGGTAGCAGCCTTAGACATCTGTTTCTCATGGTGCAGACACAGCCACGGAGGACGTCTTATCTTGGTCTGTATATGTTAAAAACACTCCCTGTTTTAAGTATGTGTTGTGCCCTGGAGGAGGTGGCTTAGGAAACTTCTGGTCTGGGTGTTTTCCTCCCCAAATCTGCCCAATAATTAACTTCTCAGAGACACCACTTCTTCTTTTTAAGGATTTGCTTAGTAACAAGTATTTGTACTGGAAGCCTCCTTGCCGGTGATTTAAAATGCTTTTACACAGGAAGATGTGCTACTGTGCACTCCAAGACTTCCCCAAATGAAGAATCACTTTACTTCACTTTATGCCCACATGAGGACATTAGGTCAGAGTGAACAGAATTATCTACTTATTCTACTAGCAGAGCCTTTTTTTTTTTTTTAATTTAATTGTTGTTCAAGTACAGTTTTCTTCCCTTTACCCGTATCCCAGCCCACCCCCCAGCCGTTCCTATCTCCCTCCCATTTCCACCTCCTTCCTTGTTTTTGTCCATGTGTCCTTTATACTTGTTCCTGTAAACCCTTCCCCTTTTCCCCTGGAATTTCCTCCCCTCTCCCCTCAGGTCACTGTCAATCTGCTCTGAAGTTCAGTGTCTTTGGTTATATTTTGCTTGTTTGTTTGTTTTGTTGATTGGGTTCCTGTTAAAGGTGATATCATATGGTATTTGTCCTTAACTGCCTGGCTTATTTCACTTAGCATAATGCTTTCCAGCTGCATCCATGGTGTCCCAAAGGGTAGGAGCTCCTTCTTTCTTTCTGCTGCATAGAATTCCATTGTGTAAATGTACCATAGTTTTTTGATCCATTCATTTACTGATAGGCATCTAGGTTGCTTCCAACACTTGGCTATTGTAAATTGTGCTGCTATGAACATTGGGGTGATAGGGTCTTTTGGATTGGTGTTTCAGGACTAATAGCATATAATTCTAGCAGTGGAATCTCTGGGTCAAAAGGCAGATCTATTTTTAGTTTTCTGAGAAAATTCCATACTGTTTTCCATATTGGTTGTACCAGTCTGAAATTCCACCAACAGTGCACTAGGGTTCCCTTTTCTCTACAACCTCTCCAACACTAGTCTGTTGCTTTGTTTATGATGGCCATTCTGACTGGTGTGAAGTGGTATCTCATTATGGTTTTAATTTGCATCTCTCTGATAGCTAGCGATACTGAGCGTCTTTTCACGTGTCTCTGGATCCTGTGTATGTCCTCATTGAAGAAGTGTCTTTTGAAGTCCTTTGCCCATTTTTTAATTGGGTTGCTTGTCTTCTTATAGTGGAGTCATGTAAGTTCTTTATATATTTTGGAGATTAAACCCTTGTCTGAGGTATCATTGGCAAATATGCTTTCCTGTACAGTTGGTTCTCTTTTTATTTTAATACTGTTTTCTTTAGCAGTGCAGAAGCTTTTTATTTTGATGAGATCTCATTTGTTTATTCTTTCCTTTATGTCTCTTGCTCTAGGGGACATATCAGTAAAAATGTTGCTGCGTGAAATATCTGAGATTTTCCTGCCTATGTTGTCCTCTAGGACTTTAATGGTGTCACAGGTTATATTTCAATCTTTTATCCACCTTGAATTTATTTTTGTGTATGGTGTAAATTGGTGCTGGAGCTTCATTTTTTTGCACATAGCTGTCCAGTTCTCCCAACACCATTTGTTGAAGAGGCTATTTTTACTCCATTTTATGTTGCTGCCTCCTTTGTCAAATATTAATTGACCCTAGAGACTTGGGTTTATTTCTGGGCTCTCTGTTCTGTTCCATTGGTCCATGTGCCTGTGTTTATGCCAATACTAGGGTGTTTTGATTACAGTGGCCTTGTAATACAGTGTGGTATCAGGTATTGTGATCCATCCTACTTTGTTCTTCTTTCTGAAAATTGCAGCAGCTATTTGGGGTCGTTTATGGTTCCATATAAAATTTTGGAGTGTTTGTTCTATGTCTGTGTAGGATGCGATTGGATCCTACACAGACATACTTTAATAGGTATTGCATTGAAACTATAAATTGCTTTGGGCAGTATGGACATTTTAATGATGTTATTTCTTCCAATCCACGAACATGGTATATATTTCCATTTGTTTGTATCTTCCTTGATTTCTTTCCTCAGTGTTGTGTAATTTTCTGCATAGAGGTCTTCTACCTCCTTGGTTAGGTTTATTCCTAGGTATTTTATTTTCCTTTTTGCTATATTGAACGGGATTTTTTTCTTGATTTCTGTTTGTGCTGTTTCAATGTTGGTATACAAAAATATGATTTCTTTGATTTCTGGATATTGACTTTGTATTCTGCTGTTTTACCAAATTCATTTATTAGGTCAAGCAGTTTTTCTGGTCGAGTCTATAGGATTGTCTACGTACACTATCATGTCATCTGCAAACAATGACAGTTTTGTTTCCTCCTTTCCAATTTTGGACGCCTTTTATTTCCTTTTCTTGTCTGATTACTGTGGCTACATCTTCCAATACTATGTTGAATAGAAGTGGTGAAAGTGGACAGCCTTGTCTTGTTCCTGATCTTAGTGGAAAAGATTTTAGTTTTTTCCCAAGGAGTATGATATTGGCTGTAGGTCTGTCATATATGACCTTTATTATGTTGAGGGATCCTCCCTCTATTCCCACTTTGCTGAGTGTTTTTATCATAAATGCCTGCTGTACCTTATCAAATGCTTTTTTCTGCATCTATTGATATAATCATGTGGTTTTTGTCTTTGCTTTTGTTTATGTGGTGTATTACATTTACTGATTTGCAAATTTGAACCATCCTTGCATCCCTGGAATGAATCTCACTTGGCCATGGTGTATGATCTTTTTAATGTATTGTTGGATGTGGTTTGCCAGTATTTTGTTGAGGATTTTAGTCTATATTCACTAGTGATATTGGCCTCAAGCTTTCTTTCTTTGTTGTGTCTTTATCTTGTTGTGGGATTAGGATGATGCTGGCTTCATAAAAAGAATTTGGGAGTCTTCCATCATTCTGGATATTGTGGAATAGTCTGTGAAGGATAGGGGTTAGTTCTTCCTTAAATGCTTTGTGGAATTCTCCTGTGAAACCATCTGGTCCAGGGGTTTTGTGTGTTGGGAATTTTTTTTTGATTACTGCTTCAATTTCTTTTGCTGTTATTGGTCTGTCCAGGCTTTCTGCTTCTTCTTTATTGAGTTTTGGAAGATTATATTTTTCCATAAATTTGTCCATTTCTCCTAGGTTTTCAAATTTCTTGGCATACAGTTCTTCATAGTAATTTCTTACAGTCCTTTGTATTTCTGTGGTATCAGTTGCAATCTCTCCTCTTTCATTTCTGATTGTGTTTATTTGGGTCTTCCCTCTTTTTTTCTTGATGAGTCTGTTTAAAGGCTTGTCAATTGTGTTTATCTTTTCAAAGAACCAGCCCCTGGAGTTATTGATGCTTAGAATTGTGCTTTTAGTCTTTATGCAATTTAATTCTGCTCTGATCTTGGTTATTTCCTTCCTTCCACTTGCTCTGGGCTGTCTTGTTGTTGTTCTTTGAGTTCTTGTAGGTGTAGGGTTAGGTTGTTTGTTTGAAATGTTTCTGTCTTTTTTAGGTAGGCTTGTATCACTATGAACTTCCCTCTCAGGACTGCCTTGGCTGTGTCCCATAAGTTTTGGGTTTTTGTGAGTTCATTTTTATTTGTTTCCAGAAATTTTTGATACCTTCCTTAATTTCATTCTTGACCCATTCATTGTTTAATAGCATGCTATTGAATCTCCATGATTTTGAGTGTTTCAGGCTTCTTCCCTTGGGGTTGGTTTCTCGTTTCAGTTCCTTGTGGTTGGAGAAAATGCCTGTTATGATTTCAATATTCTTGAATTTGTTGAGGCTTGTTTTGTGTCCTGTCATGTGGTCTTTGAAAATGTTCCATGTGCATTTGAAAAGAATGTGTATTTAGCTTCTTTGTTACAAGGGGCTCAATATATATCAGTTAAGCCCATTTCATCTAGGGCATTGTTCAACGCCACAATATATTTGTTTATATTTTGTTTTGAAGATCTGTCCATTTTTGACTGGGGTGTTAAAATCCCCTACTAGAATTGTGTTGTTGTCAGTATCTTTCTTGAAGTCCTCTAAGATTTTCGTTATGCATTTGGGTGCTCTTATGTTGGGTGCATATATATATTTACAATGTTTATGTCTTGGTGGATTCTTCCCTTGAGAATTATGAAGTGACCTTCTGGGTCTCTCCTTATGGCCCTTTTTTGGAAGTCTATTTTGTCTGATATGAGTATTGCTATCCTGGCTTTTTTCCCTGTCAGTTTCCCTGGAAAATTTTTTTCCAACCCTTCACTTTCAGTCTGTGTAGGTCTTTTGTCCTGAGGTGGGTCTCTTGTAGGCAGCATATGTGTGGGTCATGTTTTCTTATCCATTCAGGTATTCTATGTCTTTTCATTGGAGCATTTAATTCATTTACATTTAAGGTTATTATTGATAAGTACTTATTCATTGCCATTTTCATACCTGTGTTCTTCTCCCTCTCTCTTTTCCTTCCTTTTCTTAAAGCAGCCCCTTTAGCATCTCTTGCAGAGCTCATTTGGTGGAGGTGTATTCTTTTAGACTTCTTTTGTCTGGGAAGCTCCTTATTTGGCCTTCCATTTTGAGTGAGAGCCCTGCTGAGTAAAGTAGCTTTGGTTGCAGGCCTATGGTTCTCATTACTTGGAATATTTCTTGCCATTCTCTTCTGGCTTGGAGTATTTCCATTGAGAAGTCAGCTGCTAACCTTATTGGGGCTCCCTTGTATATTACTTCCTGTTTCTCCCTTGCTGCCTTTAAAATTCTCTCTTTGTCTTGGTATTTTGCCATTTTAATTATGATGTGTCTTGAAGTGGATCTTAAAACCGTAATTTTGGGTTCCTCTTAGTTGGGACTCTGTGTTTCCTGGATTTGTGTGACTTTTTCTCTTATCAAATTAGGGAAGTTTTCCATGAATACTTTTTCAAACAGATTTTCTATCCCTTGCTCTTCCTCTTCTCCTTCTGGTATCCCTATTATATGAATATTATTACATTTCATGTTGTCCTGAATTTCTCTTAATCCTTCTTCATTCTTTCTGAGACTCTTTTCTTTTTCTTGCTCTTTCTGGGTGTTTTTTTCTACCTTGTCCTCCAGCTCACTGCTCTGGTCTTCTGCTTCATCTAGCCTGCTTTTGATTCCTTCTACTGTGTTCTTCAGTTCAGAAATTGTATTCTCCATTTCCTGTTGACCTTTGGTGATAGTTTCTATTTCCTTTTTCATGTTGATATAGTTTGCAGCGAGTTCATTGTAGTTTCCCCATAGTTCCTGGTAATTCTCTGTGAGTTCATTGAGCTTCCTGATAACCATTGCTTTGAACTCAATATCTGAGAATTGAGTTGCCTCTATTTCATTTACCATTCTTTCTAAGGCTTCCTCCTTTCCTTTCACTTGGGTATTGTTTCTTTTTTTTTTAATTTTAATCATTGTTCAAGTACAGTTTTCTCCCCCCTACTCCCATTCCAGCCCACCCACCCAACCCTCCCCCCTTCCCCCCCATTACCTCCCACCCCTTGTTTTTGTCCATGTGTCCTCCAAATTTGTTCCTGTAAACCCTACCCATTCCCCCCTGAAATTCCCTCTTCTCTCCCCTCTGGTCACTGTCAGGCTATCCCCTATTACAGCGTCTTTGATTATATTTTGCTAGTTTTTTTGTTTTGTTGTTTAGATTCCTGTTAAAGGTGATATCATGTGGTATTTGTCTTTCACTGCCTGGCTTGTTTCGCTTAGCATAATGCTTTCCAGCTCCATCCATGCTGTTGCAAAGGGTAGGAGCTCCTTCTTTCTTTCTGCTGCATAGAATTCCATTGTGTAAATGTACCATAGTTTTTTGATCCATTCATTTACTGATGGGCATCTAGGTTGCTTCCAGCACCTAGCTATTGTAAATAGCTGCTATGAACATCGGGGTGCAAAGGTTCTTTTGTATTGGTGTTTTAGTGTTCTTAGGATATAGTCCCAGCAGTGGAATTGCCGGGTCAAAAGGCAGATCCACTTTTAGTTTTCTGAGGAAGTTCCATACTGCTTTCCATAGTGGTTGTAATAGTCTGCAGTCCCACCAACAGTGCACTAGGGACCCCCTTTCTCCACAACCTCTCCAACACTTGTTGTTTGTTGCTTTGTTTATGGTGGCCATTCTGACTGGTGTGAAGTGGTATCTCATTGTGGTTTTAATCTGTATCTCTCTGATGGCTAGCGATATTGAGCATCGCTTCATGTGTCTTTGGATTTTCTGTATGTCCTCCTTGGAGAAGTGTCTGTTCAAGTCCTTTGCCCATTTTTTAATTGGGTTACTTGTCTTCTTAGAGTGGAGTCATGTAAGTTCTTTATATATTTTGGAGATTAAACCCTTGTCTGAGGTATCATTGGCAAATATGTTTTCCCATACAGTTGGTTCTCTTTTTATTTTGATACTGTTTTCTTTAGCTGTGCAAAAGCTTTTAATTTTGATGAGGTCCCATTTGTTTATTCTTTCTTTTATGTCCCTTGCTCTAGGAGACAAGTCAGTAAAAAAGTTTCTGTGTGAAACATCTGAGATTTTCCTACCTACGTTCTCTTCTAGGACCTTAATGGTGTCACGCTTTATATTTAAGTCTTTTATCCACCTTGAATCTATTTTTGTATAAGGTGTAAGTTGGTGCTCGAGTTTCATTTTTTTGCACGTAGCTGTCCAGTTCTCCCAACACCATTTGTTGAAGAGGCTATTTTTATTCCATTTTATGTTGCTGCTTCCTTTGTCAAATATTAATTGACCATAGAGGCTTGGGTTTATTTCTGGGCTCTCTGTTTTGTTCCATTGGTCAATGTGCCTGTTTTTATGCCAGTACCAGGCAGTTTTGATTACAGTGGCCTTGTAATACAGTGTGGTATCAGGTATTGTGATCCCTCCTACTTTACTCTTCTTTTTCAAAATTGCAGCAGCTATTCGGCGTCATTTATGGTTCCATATAAATTGTTGAAGTGTTTGTTCTATGTCTGTGAAATATGCCATTGGTACTTTAATAGGTATTGCATTGAATGTGTAAATTGCTTTTGGTAGTATGGACATTTTGATGATATTAATTCTTCCAGTCCATGAACACGGTATAGGGTATTGTTTCTTTGTATTCCCATTGTTTGTGAGACTTCTTGTTAGCCTCAGCTTCATAAGTTGATCTGTTCTGGCTCCCTGGGTTTATGGTGTGAACTTCTGTGGTAGAATACCTGTGAGATTCAGTGGTGCAGTCTCCTTGATCTCCCGAGGTCACTGGTCTTGGGCTGTCATTTAAGTTGGCTCTGTGGTTTTTTTGGGGGGGTTTGATTGTTGTTGGATCTTTTTTTTTTTTTTTAATCATTGTTCAAGTACAGTTTTCTCCCCCCTACTCCCATTCCAGCCCAGGATCTTTCTTTAGTGGTTCCTTACTACCAGCTGGTTAACTGAGTGTCACTCTGTCCACCACCTCTTGTATTTTGTTGTGCTGGTGTGGGCAGGTTGTATCGAAGCTGGTTGTCATGTGTACAAGGTTTTGAGGATTCTCTCTTGCCTTTGTTCAGTTGTTTGTTATGGGTAATTTGTTCAGTATTTAGTTGTATTTCCAGATAGGTCCTGGATTGAAGTTAGTGTGGCTTCCACTCCCTCCTTTATCTTCTTCTGTTGTTATCTGTTGGTGTTTTCTTTGTTGGTGGGTTTCCTCTTCCAGCAGGTATCCTGGTGTTCACAGCTTTGGCCTACTCTTTTGTTATGATCAGTTGGAGGGGGAAGGCAAAATGTTTTAAGACAGCAAGAGAGTATTCTATGATATCTACAGTAGCAGCCAGTAGAGAAGAGATAGGAGATCCTTTGGCTATATATAGTGTTAATTGTGATATCCCACCCAACTAGCCACTTTTTAGAAAGGGTGAAAAGAAGATAAGACTCTTGTTGGGGAGGGAAGGGTTGTGAGTTGGACCTAGGAAGCAGTGAGGTTGTGGGAGGTCAGATTCTAAGGTAAGGTGAGAGTAAAGGATAGAAAGTATGTGTAGTGTGTGAGAGAATAGAGTTAACCACAACAGTAATAAAGTTCAGGAAACTGTGAAGTGGACTAAGATATGGAAGGGGTGCTTTGTAGTATTTACAATTGTATGGAACAGGTATTATTTACAGTAACAATAGAGCAGCAATCATATGACAAAATCTATGTGATCTGGATTACAAGAATATGAAGTATTGGACCTTGAGTAGTGTGCTAATAGAACACAAGTGAAGTGAAAGACAGTAAATTAAGAATACACTATGAAAGAGAGAACAAGGGGTACCAATCAAACAATATAGTTTAGCCAGCCAAGCAAAGGAGACTGAACAGAAAGAAGAGAAATACAAAAATACTAATAAAAGACATAAGAATAATGAAAAAATAATACAAATATGCAATAACTTCCAGGTTCTCTGTTGTAGCAAAGTGAAATTTGTCTCACTGTCCCAGATGTTGGGATGACCCCTTTTTGGGTCCAACTCCGGTCTTTTCACAGTTCCAGGTTTTTTTGTCTCTCTTGTGGGAATTTAACAACAAAAAAAAAAAAATAAAGAAGGAAGGAAGGAAGAGGAGATAAAATGGGAAAGAAAGGAAGCAGGAATAAAAGAAGAAAGAAGGAAAGAGAAGAAAAAAGAGTTGAAAGATAAAAAATAATAAAAATAGTAAAAAATAAATAATTACTTAAAAAAAAAAGCCAAAAATCCTCTTGCTGGCTTCAGACTGGCCATAGCAGTTTTGCTGGTTTTCCTGGCTGCAGTAGGCTGAGGGGCAATTGGTTTTGCTTTTCTCCCTTCCTGATCTGCACTCAGTCAGCCTCCAGCCCAGTTCCCGAGCACCCCTTGGTCCCTCAGGTTCCACCGGTTCAGGTGTTCACTCTCCTGGGGGCTTTGGGTGTGGGCGCCAGGCCTTCCTCAGAGCGCACTCTTTTCAGAGCTACAGGTGTGGGCTTGGGGCCTTCTACAGAGTGCACTCTTCTCAGGTTGTGGGAGTGTGTGCTCAGCCAGGCTGCCTTCAGTCCCTCAGGTTTGGGCATGCACTCTTCCCAGGGCTACGGGAGTATGTGCAGGGCTCTCTCTACACCACCTTGGAAGTGCTGCGTGGCTGGTTGGGGAAGAGGCTGGAGTGACTGCTGCAGGAGAATTCCCCAAACAGCCGATTTTTTTTTTCACTTTTTCCATTTGAGAAATTCCCCCTGCTCAAGTCTGCCTCTCCATAAAGAGGCCTGGCCTCTTGCAAAGCCCAATTCTTCAATCAGACTGGGGACGGTCTGGGTCAGGGCCCATCATGACCCAACTCTCAATTGTCCCAAGCCGGCGTCCACAGACTCCATGGGTGTTCACAGCCCCATGTGTGTTTGCCACTTAGTCCTTATTCCCCTCTCTGTGACTTCAAGCAACCAGGTCTCTCCTGGTGCTGCTCAATCCTTGTTTGTCAGGGGAGGGAGCTGTTGACCCAGCTCGCCCAAGAACCTAGTGGCAGACCTGGTGGGCACAGGGTCTGGGGCTGCAGCTGCCCTGGCCTCCACGCTGGTCTCAGGGGCCTTATTGTCCAGAAGCACTCTCTTTACCATTTGGTTTTTCAATGTCCTCTAGAATTTTTGGTCTCCTATCTTCATATATGCTGGGGTACTATTGGCTGTTTGCTCTGTTCCTCATAGATTGGTTAGGTTTTTCTCCCGTGTGTAGGGACAAGTGGAATCCACTCCCTCCTATCTCACTGCCATCTTTAGTCTATTAGCAGACTTTGTAAAGAAAATATAATTGACCTACAACACTATAGTTTCAGGAGTACAACATAATGATTTGATACTTGTTTGTATTTTGAAATCATCAACACGGTAAGTATAGTTTACATGCATCACCATACAGAGTTATAAAAAATTATTTCTTGTGATGAGAACTTTTAATATTACACTGTTAGCAACTTTGAAATATGTTAATGAAGTATTATTAACTGTAGTCACTATGTTTGACATTGTATCCCCATGATTTATCTTATCACTGGAAGTTTGTAGGTTTGACTTCCTTCGTGCATTTCAGCAACCTACCCTTGTCTCTGGCAATCACCAGTCTGTTCCCTGTATCTATGGGTTTGATTTTATTTTTTAGATTTTACATAAAAGTTAGATCATACTTTATATTTCTTAATTTATATGACTTATTTCCCTTAGCATCTCAAGGTCCATCTGTATTGTCACAATGCCAAGATTTCATTTTTTAATTGATGAATAATATCTCAATGTCTATAAACACACTTTAAAAATCTGCTCATCCATGGATGAAGGCTCAGATTGTTTCCTCATCTGTCTGTTATAAATAATGCTGCAATGAACACTAGCATGTATATATTTATCTGAGCTGGCAGTTTCATATTCTTCAGACCATTATTGAGAAGTGGAATTGCTGGATGATATGATAATTTTATTTTTAATTTTTTGAACCTTCAAATTTTATTTTTAAGTTTTTATTTTGAAATAAAATAGATTCACAGGGGTTGCAAAAACAATACCATGATGTCATGTTTCCTGTTCACCCAGTTTTTTGCAAAGGTTACATTTTTATGTAATGAGAATCAAATATTTAAGCAAAAAAAATTGACATTGGTACAATGTGTGTGTTTAGTTCTGGGACATTTTATTATATATGTTGACAGAAGACTTGAATAGACAGTCCTCCAAAGAGGACATACGGATGGCCATTACACATATGAAAAGATGCTCAAAATCACTAATTATAAGAGAAATGCAAATTAAAACCACAATGAGATATCACCTCACACCAGTCAGAATGTATATCATCAATAAATCAACAAACAAGTGTTGTGAAGATGTGGATGAAAGGGAATCCTTGTGCACTGTTGGTGGGATTGCAAATTCATCCATCCACTGTGGAAAACAGTAAAGAGGGTCCTTAAAAAATTAAAAATAAGACTATCTTATGCTCAGAAGTTCCACTTTTGGGTATTGATCTGAAAAAACCCCATCCCTCACAAAGATATATACACCCCTCTGTTCATTGTGGTATTATTTGCAATAGCCAAGAAATAGAAGCAATCTCAGTGTCCATTGATAGAAAATTGGACAAAGATGATGTGGTACTTATATACAGTGGAATATAATTCAGCCATAAAAACAATGAGATCTTACTGTGGCAACAACATGGATAAACCTACAGGGTATTATGCTGAGTGAAATAAATCAGACAGAGAAAGACAAGTACCATCTGGTTTCACTTCTATGTGAAATCTAAAAATCGAAGTGAATGAACAAACAAAACAGAAACAGACACACAGAGTCAGAGAACAGACTGATGATTGACAGAGGGGAGGGGGATTTGGAAACTGGGTGAAAAGGTGAAGGAATTAAGAAGTACAAATTGGTAGTCTCAAAATAGTGATGAGGATATAAAGTATAGCTAAGGAAATAGTCAATAGTGTTGTAAAAATTATGTATGGTGCCAGGTGAATACTAGACTTATGGTGGTATCACTTTGTAAATTATAAACAAGGGGTGGGCCCCCCAAACCCGGGAATTATCTTCTGGAGGGTGGATCCTTGTAGTACAGGCTTGTACAGGCTCCCCCTGCTAGGTGAGTGTTCTAGGAACTCATCTTTATCAGTGTGTCAGCTGGTGTTGTTGTGAGAGCTGTGTTCGGTCTCAGTGAATTGTTTTTGAAGACTCAACATGTTTGCCTATTTCATGATGGGTGATTTATGAGCACTCCTGCCCACATTGCACTGAGTATTTAGCAGTTTTTGACTGAAAACAGCATGATCCCTGTGTCCCACCCTATTTACCTGATCTCACCCTGAGAGACTTTTTTTGTGTGTGTTTGCATGGATGAAAAAAATCCTCAAAGGGAAATGTTTTGCCTATGTGTAAGAGGTGAAACAAAAATGGCAGAAGCACTGAAAGGTAACAAAGTGGCAAGTTCAAAAACAGTTTTGAGTGGTGGAGAAACCATCACCATAGGTGTGTTGCATCAAATGGAGAGTATTCTGAAGGTGACTGAAGTTTGAACATGGTAAGAATAAATACACAACTTTTTATAAATAAACTCCAGATTTTTGGGGGGTCCCTCTTCATAAATGTCTAACCACTACGTTGTACACCTGAAACTAATATAAAATAATATTAAATGTTAAAATTAATTGAAAAATTAAAAAAAAAAGAAAAAAGTCAATAAGTATGCTGCCAGGTGGGACAGATGCTGAGGATGCCAGCTGTCAGAGTCGATGCCATGCACAGGCCCAGGATGACGTGTGTGCCCTGTTCACTGCACACTTTCAGACCATGCTGTACAGGAGCACACTTGAGCACCCATCTCACTGCATGTTTGTGTGCACATGAATAGTAAACGGGGCAAATGTGTCTGTTACAGTTGTAATAGAGATGCAGCTGGGAGCTGTTTCACCACAAATTGTCCTTTTATTTTTTTTTCAATTATTTACTGTATGGATTTTGCTTTAGTCTTGCCTAGGATATTGTCCTTTTTTTCTACTACTTTGATAACTTTGGTAGATTTTTAATGTGCCTGAAACTTTTTATTAAATAATAGTTTCAAGTGAGTAGAGTGTTTTCCTGACACCATTCTGGGGGTAGACTATATTGTCTGTCTTGACTTCATACATGAAGTTTCACACATTAATTCAAAATGCCATTTCTGTTAAATATAATATTGCTACATAGGATGTATTTTAAATTTTCTTTCATTGATCCATTTTTTTATTCTTGAAACAATACTATTCTTTTAAAATGACATGGTTGGGCTTTTATAGATGTTATAAGGCAAAGCTGTGTTTTATGTTATATAATCCAAATCTGGACTTGGATAAGAGGAGACTTTAACTAGAAAAACTATTTTAATAGGGAGAAGTCTCTGATCTCAGAAATCAGTGAGCATCTCAAAAATCATACAGGAAAAGAGATTTCTTGTGTTGGGTGAAGGAGGAAACAGGCAGAGACGAGCAGAGTCTTTGGAGGGGAAGCTGGATGAATAGGGGAAACTGTCAAAGGGTGGTGACGCAAATGGGTCTCTGTGGTCAGCTCTTTCCCAACAGGCGCTGATGAGAGGAGCATTTACATTTTTTGTGTGTGTGCTTGCTCAGACTTGGGGGTAAGGCAAGGGTAAGAAATAGGAATTTGTGAACACTTGATCACTTACTATTCTTCACAATTGTGCTATTTCTTCTATTACATTTTTCTTCCACGTGAACTTTATAAGTAGGTGACTAAGTTCCACGAAAAAAATGTCTTGGGACATTCATTCTGATTGTATTGCCTGTGTAGATTAATTTGGAGTTAATAGCTTTTGTATAACATTATGATTCTTCCACCCAATCAGTAAAATTCTATCTTTAGGCAGGTAATGATTTTTCTTTCTTTCTTTTTTAAAAAGTCAATGTTTATTGTTTTTTCACATTTCCTTTTAGTCCCCTTATACCTCTTTATTCCCTAACAGTCACCACACTGTTGTCCATGTCCATGAATCCTTTTTCCTTTTTGCCCGATCCCTCCACTCCCTAACCTCTTCCCCACACTAGCTGTCATTCTGTTCTCCATCTATGAGTCTGTTCCCATTGTCCTTGTTAGTTCATTTGTTCATTAGATTCCACATATGAGTAAAACCATGTGGTGTTTGTCTTTCTCTGACTGGCTTATTTCATTCACTTAGCATAATGTTCTTCAGGTCTATCCACACTGTTGCAAAGAGTAAAATTTTCTTCTTTTTAACAGCCAAGTAGTATTCCATATCTTGGTGATTGTAAATGATGGTGCAAGGAACAGAGGGGTGCTTATATTCTTTTGAATTAGTGTTTTGGGTTCATTCAGATATATTCACAGAAGTGGAATTGCTGGGTCAAAAGGCAGATCCATTTTTAATTTGTTGAGTTATCTCCATACTGTTTTCCACAGTGGCTGCACCAGCCTGCATTCCCACCAACAGTGCAAAAGAGTTTCCTTTTCTGCATATCCTTGCTAGCACTTGTTTGTTGATTTACTGATGATAGCCATTCTGACAGGTGTGAGATAGTATTTTGTTGTGGTTTTAATTTGCATTTCTCTGATAATTAGTGATGTTGAACATCTTTTAATATGTCTATTGGCCATCTGTATGCCCTCTTTGGAGAACTGTCCATTCAGGTCCTTTGCTTATTTTTTAATTGAGTTGTTTTTGGTATCTGTAAGTACTTTGTAAATTTTGGACCCCTTATCAGATGTATTGGTGAATATGTTCTCCCATTCTGTGGGCCGTCTTTTTATTTTGTTGATGATTTCCTTTGCTGTGCAAAATCTTTTTAGCTTGATGTAGTCCTATTTGTTTATTTTTTCTTTTGTTGCCCTTGCCTGGGAAATATATCTGATAAAAAAATTGTTATGAGCAATGTCTGAGATTTTGCTGCCTATGTTTCCCTCTACAATTTTTATGGTCTCAGGTTTAACCTTTAAGTATTTCATCCATTTTGAATTTATTCTTTTGGGAGGTGTGAGAAGGTGGTCTAGTTTCATTTTTCTCCATGTACCTGTCCAATTTTCCCAACATCATTTATTGAACAAATTATCTTTTGCTCATTGTATGTGCATGTGCTTGCTTCTTCTGTCAAATGTTAATTGACTATAAAGATATGGGTTTATTTCTGGGCCCTGCATTCTGTTCCATTGATCTATGTGACTGTTTTTATGCCAGTTCCATGCTGTTTTGATTACAATGGCCTTATAGTACAGTTTGATGTTAGGTAGCATGATTCCTCCAACTTTGTTCTCCTTTCTCAGGATCACTGTCACTATGCCAGGTCCTTTTGTGGTTCCATATAACTTTCTGAAATATTCGTTCTAGTTCAATGAAATATGTCATTGGAATCTTGATAGGAATTGCACAGAATGCATAGATTCCTTTGGGTAGTATGGACATTTTAATGATGTTAATTCTTTCTATCCATGAACATGTATGTGCTTCCACTTACTTGTACTTTCTTCAACTTCTTTCTTCAGTGTCTTACATTTTTCTGAGTACAGGTCTTTAACATCCTTGATTAGATTTATTCCTAGGTATTTTATTCTTTTTTGAAGCGATTGTGAATAGGATTGTTTTTTTTAATTTCCCTTTCTGTTAGTTCACTGTTGGCATATAAAAATGCAACTGATTTCTTGATATTAATTTTGTGTCCTGCTACTTTGCTGAATTCAATGATCAGTTCTAGTAGTTTTTTTGTGGGATCTTTGGGGTTCTCAATGTACAGAATCATGGAATCTGCAAATAAAGACAGTTTTACTACTTCCTTTGCAATTGGATGCCTTTTATTTCTTTTTCTTGTCTGGTTACTGTGACTAGGACTTCCAGTACTATGCTGAATAAGTGAGGTGAAAGCAGACATCCTTGTCTTATTGCAGATCTTAAGGAGAACACCTGTAGATTTTGCCGACTGAGTATGATGTTGGCAGTGGGTTTGTCATATATGGCCTTTGTTATGTTTAGGTATGTTCCCTCTATTCCCACTTTGCTGAAAGTTTTTATTATAAATGGGTGCTGGATTTTAACAGGTGGTTTTTCTGCATCTGTTGATATTATCATGTGGTTTTCATCCTTCAATTTGTTTATGTTGCAAATTGCATTTATTCATTTGCTACTCTGGTACCAGCCTTGCATTTCTGGAATAAATCCCACTTGATCATGCTGTATGATCTTCTTGATGCATTGCTGTATTCAGTTTTCTAACATTTTGTTGAGGATTTTAGCAGTTATGTTCATCAGATATATTGGCCTATAATTTTCTTTCTTTGTAGTATCTTTATTTGGTTTTGGAGTAAGAATAATGCTGGCCTTGTGAAATGAGTTTGGGAGCCTTCTTTCCTTTTGAATTCTATGAAACAGTCTGAGAAGAAGACACTTTATATAGTATTGCCCTTCAGAATTTTATGCATTTCTTTTTAAAGTTAACTGATTAATTAATTATTATTTTAAAATTATTGTTCAATTACAGTTTTCTGCCTTTGGTCCCACCCCTCCCCACCAGCCCAGCCCTCCCACCTTCTTTCCCTGTTATTTTTGTAGGAATGTTGCTAGGTATTGTTGAAGTTTTGTTTTAAAATTTTAAGTGACTTTCCTACTGTGTTTTAAAATTGGGTTTTCCTTTTATTCCCTCTTTTCAAAAATTATTTTTCAAGTACAGTTGTCTCCATTTTCCCCCAACCACTCCTCCCCACCCCATACATCCCTACCCACCCTCGATCCTGCCCCCCTTTGGTTTTGTCAATGTGTCCTTTATACATGTTCTTTGATGCCCCTTTTCCCTACTCTCCCCATTATCTCCTCTCACCTACCCTCTGGTTACTGCCAGTTTGTTCTTAATTTCAATGCCTGTGGTTATATTTTTCTTGTTTGTGAGTTTTTCTTTGATAAAACACCATCACATTTTGTTTTCTAAAAATTTCTTTAAAGAAGAAAAATTTGGTTTTTCTTTTTTTATTGAGATAACATTGGTTAATAACATTATATAATTTTTAGTGTGCAACATTAAGCTCTTACCCTTCACAACAGCATGGATGGAACAGGAGAGCATTATGCTAAGTGAAATAAGCCAGGTGGTGAAAGACAAATAGCATATGGTCTCACCTATAAGTGGAACCCTATCAACAAAACAAACAAGCAAGCAAAATACAACCAGAGACATTGAAATAAAGAACAAACTGACAGTAACCAGAGAGGAGAGGGGAGAGGGACAATAGGGGATAATAGAGGGGGGCCATCAAGGAGCATGTATAAAGGACACATGGACAAAGCTAAGGAGGGTAGGTTCAAAGGTGGGAGGCAGGGATGGATGGGGCAAGGTGGGGTGTGGTGGGGTGAAAATGGAAATGAATTTACTTGAACAAAAATAAAAAAATAAATTCTATTCAAAATAAAAATAAATTTAATATTTGTATACACTGTAGTGTGCTCACTAACAATATTCTAGTTTTCATTCATCAGCATATATTTGACCTCTTTTTCCCATTTTGTCCTCTCCCCATCTGTTCACCTCTGGTAACCACCCATTTGTTGTCTGTGTCTATGAGTTTGTTTTTGTTTTAAAACCATTGCTTTTTGAATGTTGATCTTTTTATAGACATCTTACAGAACCTTCAATATTTTCTGGTGAACTCTCTGAAGTTTTCTTGGTAGCCAATGATGCCTTCTGCAAATAATAACTGCTTTATGTTACTTGTATCTTTTTCTCTTTTTCATTGGATTGGATTGATGTAGAAGGTGGAATAATGAATTGTGAGCCAATTTGGGTATCAATTTTGAGAGCTTTCAAAATGAATATTTAACATGTGGACCATGAGGTTGCTGCACAGTAAATCTTGCTGCACAACCAAAGGACAAGGCCCAGTGGTTATTGAATCAATTTAATAAAAGATACCAGATGATCTGCATGCAGAAGGAATTTCACGAAGTGTTCCAGGCAGACCACAAGTTAAGAATTAAAGTTGGAATATATCATGTCTCAGACTTTGCATTTCAGTAATTGTATTCTTGCCTTCACTTTTTAAAAATTAAATGTATTGGGGTGACATTGGTTAATAAAATTGTATAGGTTTCCAGTGTATAATTCCATAATACACAATCTGTATAATGCATTGTGCATTTATCACCCAGTCATGTCTCCACCCGTTGCCATATATTTGATCCCCTTTCCTACCTACCCCAGTGCCTCTTTCCCTCTGGTAACTACCATACTGTTGTTTGCATCTATGAATTTTTGTCTGTTTATTTAGACTGTTTGTTCATTTGTATCTTTCAGTTTCAGATCCCACAGATGAGTAAAATCATGTGGCTCTTGACTTTTTCTGTCTGACTTACTTCACTTAGCATAATGTTCTCAAGATCCATCCATGTTGTTGCAAATGGCACCATTTCATCTTTTCTTACAGCTGAATAGTATTCCATTGCATATATGTCCCACATATATACAATGAGATTCTCTTTATCCAATCATTTATTGAAGGAAACTTCAGTCATTTGCATGTCTTGGCCACTGTGAATAAAACTGCAGTGAACATAGGGGTCTCCCTATCTTTGAGAGTAAATGCTTCAATTTTTTTTTGGTAAATATCCAGAAGAGGGGTTGCTGGGTCATGGAGTAACTGGAGTCTTGATTATTTAGAAACATCCATACTATTTTCCATAGTGGCTGTACCAGTTTACACTTTCACCAGCAATGTGGAGGTTCCTTTTTCTCCACAACCTCTCCAACACTTGTTACTTGTCTCATTGACAATAGCCATTCTAACAGGTGTGAGGTGGTATCTCATTACAGTTTTGACTTGCATTTCCCTAACAGCTGGCGAAGTTGAGCATCTTTTTGTATATCTGTTGGACATTTGTATATCTTCTTGGGAGAAATGTCTGTTCAGGTCCTCTTCCCAATTTTTAATTGGATTGCTTATTTTTGTTGTTGTTGAATTACATGAGTTTTTATATATTTTGGATATTAACCTTTTATCAGAGGAGTGGTTTGAAAATATCTTCCCCCATTCAGTTGGTTACTTTTTTGTTTTGTTGATGGTTTCTGTTTAGGTTTCTTTTGCTGTGCAGAAGTTTTTTAGTTATATATAGTCCCATTTAGTTATTTGGGCATTTGAGGGAATTCTATTTCTCTCAAAAGCAAGGGAATAGAGAGATTTCCCTCAAAAGCTAGGAAATAGAGAGATTTCAAATTCATAAAATCTTCTATAAGAACAAAGTCCATAAGTTTAGTACCTATGTTTTCTTCCATGTAATTTATTGTTTCAGATCTTACATTTAGACCCACTTAGAATTAAATTTTGTATATGATGACAAATAGCAGCCCACTTTCACCCTTTTGCATGTGGCTTTCCAATTTCCCCAGCACCATTTACTGAAGAAGCTTTCATTTCTCCATTGCATGATTTTGACTCATTTGTCAAAAATTATTTCCTCATATACATGTGGGTTTATTTCTGAAGACAACAGACTTGCTTTTGTTTGAATAATGCACATTATGAAAATAATGTTTTAAAAATTTATTTTTGATAATATGTAAAAATGGACACAGTCTTGTTATAAAACATAATACTACAAGTACAAAAGGTATCTGATTGATCCTTGCCTTAATATAACCTCCTTAAGTTGGTATCCTCTACCACCACACAATTATAGTTTGTTCTGATAGACATAGAATTTATATTTTCATTGTTAGTTAAATAAAAATATACCCTTGAAAACTTCAAAATGTTAATAAATATATACTTTTAGAATTATATAATATTTTCCTAAAAACACACAGCAAGTTGTCCTCACTTTGTATTGTACCTGGAGGTTTTTCTGTGTCAAGATAAATAGAAGTAATTCAGTCTTTGTGTCTGTGAGCCAGCATTACTTAAAATTGAAATTACTTTTCTGTTGCCATTTTTTATTGATAGTTTTTTGAGTGTTTTGTGTTTATCCCCCTTACAATGCTGCAGTGAACATATGGAAGTTAGTACACTCCTTGAGCTCCCTACTTCTGAAGCTTTCATGAGCAGGGAAAACTTCCTGCAGTCTGGTGGATAAAAAAGATCTTAGGTAGGATTCAGCCCCTTGCCACCAATCCCTGGATGTTAGTATCCCTGGATGTTCAGATCCTCTGAATCTGGAAACTGGAAGTTTATGACCTGAGGAGCATGGTTTTCTGTATCAGGGAATCAGAGACAGTGGATCTGCACTAAGTGAAAGGTCATGTGAAGACACAGGAAGAAGGCAGCCATCTACACACCAAGAGAGAGCTCTCACCAGGAAATAACACTGCCAGCAGCTTGATCTTGGACAACCAGCCTCCAACACCAAGAGAAAGAAATTTCTGTTGTTTAAAGCTGACCAGTCTATACTGTTTTGTTATGGCAGCCCTAGTAGACTAACATACATGACCATGTAGGAAACAAAGAAAATGTAAAAAATGTTGACAAGGAAAACCATAATTTTACCACATGGACTACTGGAATGTTTTGGGGATTTTTATGTTTTTTCTCATCTTTTATTAAAACGTATCAGAAGTATTTTCCGTCATCAATAAATATGAACCTAAAACTATTTTGAGTGTTGTTGAAGAATAACAACACCTTAGTTTTAGACTTGCCAAGGTTTAAAGATGTTGGGTTAGCATGATGGAGATCTTTGTGCTGATGGGGTGTTTATGCATCTTGATGGCAGTGACAGTTACAGGAATCTACACTTGATAGTATGACATGGGTTGAACATACATTGTACCAATGTCAGTTTCTTGGTTTAGATATTGGATTATCATTACATAGAAATGCAACCCTTTCAGGAAATTGGGTGAAGGGCACAGAGGACCTTTTGGTATTGTTTTTGTAATTTTATGTGAATCTGTGTTTATGTGAAAATAAAAACTAAAAAATAAGGAAGCTTGTTAATAGAGAATAGATAAGTCTGTTCACTCTGATCCAAGATCCTTGTAGGGGCAAAAGGACCAGTAGAGTGATTCTTCATAGTTGGGAGTTTTTTCTTTATCAAAAAGACATTAAAAACTACCTTCAAGGAGGCCTCAGTAAGAATATGAGTAATGCTGTGCAAATAGTTAAAAAATGGAATTGTGAAATTTAAAGAAGTTAGTGGACAAAACAGAGGGAAGAAAGCATCTAGATTAGCTGTTTCCTTAATTAGCTAATCTAAGGCATGAATCACATTTAAAACAGGAAGTCTGAGACCAATGTCAAAGGCACTCTGTCTGGGCTTGCTGCCGTCTGCACCATGAAAAACAGATGTCTAATGTTGCTGCCAGGTAGGTAGAATTATAACAATGACAATGCAAAACTCTCTGGGAACTCTAAAGTTGTCTGGGAAGTCTCCACTCAGTTTGAGAATTCTCTGTGTTCTTTGCATATATCTGGTTTTCCCACTACATAAAGAAAAGCAGAGAAGAAATTTTAAGGAGCTATTAACTCAGTTATATTAAGTGCTGAAAGGAGAAAGTCAGTGAAACTTATTTCTAGGGCAAACTTGGGACTTAAAAGAAATTTCTCATTTTTCTACCTGCATTAGTCTAGGTTTGCTAGAGAAACGGAATATACAGCAGGCTCTGGAATAACATTATTTTATTCAAAGTTGTTTGATTATAACATTCATGAGATGCTATAGGAAACTAACTTTTGGTTAGAGCAATTAGCCTGTGTTAAAAATGGTCTTGTTATATGTCATTTTGCCACAGTTACAAGAACCTATCACTAACATCAAGTAAAGACTTACTGTATGTATTATTCTGAGAAATGGACTTATGAGATAGTGGAGGTTGGAAAAAAAATCTGCTGGGCAGGCTGGCAGGTTAAAAACCCAGGGTAGACTTCTTGTTTCATCTCAAGTTCAAATGCAGTTTGGAACCAGAATTTCCTCTTTCTCAGAATAGGTTGGTCTTCTTTCCCTTAAGGTCTTCAAATGATTGGATGAAGCCCACTTAAATTATGAAGGGTCATCTCCTTTACTCAAAATCGACTGATTTAAATGTTAATCTCATCTAAAAAACCCTTTCACAGTAGCATCTACATTAGGGTTTGACCAAGTATCTGGGCACTGTGACCTGGACAATTTGATACATAAAATAACTATAACACAACCTAATTTTTTTCAGAAGACTAGAAAACCAAGCTTTCTGAGAACTCTAATTTGCTGAAGAAAACATGGTCCTTTAGTCTATAGCTTTGTGGGTCATGAAATGTTTTGAAGGACAATAATAGTGATACTATTACTGCAGGAGGTCTGGGCCTAGAATGGGTCTGTCTCTTGTTGGATGATAGTGTGTGGGTTCTTGACTTTGTAGGGAAGGTTTCACAACACAAGTCCAGGTGATTTGACAGTATTTTTATTAAAGCTGGGGACATTGTGACAAAGAAAACAATTAAGGTAGATGAAGCAACAGGAGAGAGCCTAGGCAGGGCTGCTTTGGCTCTCTAGAAAAGTTATAGGAAAAAAATGAGCCTAGTTGGGACTGCTTTTAGCTCACTGGGAAGTTAGGAAAAAAGGGGACTTTGGAGACTGGATCAGAAGCTGCCGCTGCCTGCTGTTCTCCTGGTGGTAAGTCTTGTGGGGACCCTGAGAGTTTAAAAGAAAGAGAGCAGAGATACAAGGCATGGGCATGCTTTAAGGAGAGTGTGTGATTGGTCCTTTGTCTTGAGATTTTTTTCTTTCTATGGCCAGTAGGAATCCTAGGTATGGTCTCAGAGGAGGATTTTTAACAGGAGATCTGAACAGAATACTCATTGGCTTTTCAGGTGTGTCCTTCAATATGTTGGTTCATCAAAATGTATGTACAGAGGGGTCAGGGTTACTTTCTGGTTAGTTTTATTTTCAAAGATCATCATCAAAGAGGGACAGGGACTGAGGCATGGAATAATCTGGAATTTGTAAACCATTTGTTCCTAAGTATCCTTGGTTAAAAAAGATAAAACTGTGATTCATTAGCTGGCTCAAACTGTTTGCTCAATTTGGTGCATTGCTCAAATTGTTTGGCTTTGTTGAGTTATTTTGTCTCAGTTTCTCTTATTCCACTTGTCAAGAAACTTCCCTAGCTTCTTACTATCCTGCCACATTTCCCCCTTAGAGGTTTCCATCCCTAGAATCTTAGGGTTGATAAGGAGGATGATATATTTTCAGTAATTCCTTCCTGCTGACAAGAGTCATGGTCTCAGCCTGTGTAGGGTATGGAAGTCTCCTCCCTGCCTGATGTAAGAGGGATAAGGGAATGGGATATGAAACTGAAACCGAGAGGCTGTTTGTTGATTTTTCTAAAGTAGAGATGGGCTGTAATCCCTGAAATGCCATCATCTTGACGTGAAATTGTTTATCCTAGAGTGATACGTTTGACAAAAATGTTAATGGAGTGGACGACCTGGGAGTTTTACCTGATAAGGGTTAAATCCAACAGGGACAGAAACATTCCTTTTCTGGGGGAGGAGGCTGGGCATTTAAACAGGCTATTAGAAGGAATGTCAGAAATATGAGGAAGATCATTATATCAAGGCCTAGTTATTACATTACTTATGTGTAACAGGTTTTTTGTTTCTTGAAGAGGAGCTTGAGGTCTGTGATGGGTTCTCAAGGGTCTCAAGTTGTGTTTTCTGTGGGGACTCACAGGTTTACTTCGAGATAAAGTAAGCCCAACTAGGTGTCCCCAGGAGCTTTTACTGCAGTTGGGGTGCTTAGTAGGACCTAATGTGGGTTCTTCCAATGGGGCTGCAGTTGGGACTTAGGACAATTGATCTTCCCAGCTTTGAAGTAGACCATATCTCTTGGTTTACCTTGTTTGTTTTGGTAGATTTTTTTTTTTAATCAGGGGCAGGTAGAATTTTGTTTTCATATTCCTGTAATGCTTTTTGTACTTTTACCAGATTAATGGTGTAAGACAACAGCTGGAGGGTTTCCTCATTTATTAGTAGGTCAGACCTAAGAAAGGGCCAAGTATAGGTGAGTTCAAAGGGGCTCACTTGTAACTTTTCTTTAGGTGCAGCTCTCAGTCTCATGACACCTATGGATAGCACAGATACCCAGGCCTCTGTGGTTTCTTGGCATAGCTTGGCTAGAGTCCTTTTCAGGGTCTGATGAACTCTTTCTATCTTAACCAAGGATTAAGGTCTTCATAATGAGTATGATAGTCGATTCCTAAAGCTTGAGCCAGCTGTTGTATAATATTGGCTACAGAAGAGAGTCCACTGTCACTATGTAAGCTTCTTGGTAGTTCAAACCTAGGTGAGATTTCTTTTAGCAAGTACTTGGCCATGTCAGTAGCCTTTTCCTGGTCTGGTAGGAAAGGCTTCAATTCATCTGGCGAAAGTGTCTGAAATACTAGCAAATATTCAAATCCAGCTTCAGGGGATATCTGAGTGAAGTTAATCTGCCAGTCTTCTCCAGGGCAGGTGTCCCTGTGTTGTACCTGCATTAAGTGGAGAGGAGGAGCGAGGTGACGCTGGGGGTCATAGTAGTTCCTACACTAGACAAGATGTCCCTTCATAATAATGGAATGGGGATGAGGAATCCCAGAACTACAAGAAAGGCATGACTAAAAGTGAGATTTCTGATGCAGTAGCTGAGGAATTGAGTAAAATAGTAGCATTGAGGATGCCCATTCATCCCAAGGATCAAACGGGTTTTGGAAGAAGGAGGCCCTGGGGAGTGGGCCAGAGCAGGGCAAGCAGCCCCATATTTAATCGAAATGCAGTGGGCTTACCTGCCACATCGCAGTCACCCAAGGTTCCTCTGGTGAGATGGTCAGATGGTTGGTGGGGGCAGCGGAAGGCCTCAGGCACCATGAATTCTGGGGTGTTTCAACCATCATTGGTTTGGAGGCACTAGGATCCCTTTGTAGTCCAGGACACTTGCCTTTCCAATGGCCTTCCTTCTTGCAGAGGGGAGAGGGTCCTGGAGGCAGTGGAGCCCAAGCTGGAGTCAGGTGTGGGCACTCCTTCTTTCCTCAAGTTGTAGCATTGCCCCTTTGATGTTCGTTATAGCCTGGGGGCTGAGTGGTCCAGAGAGGGCATAGGAGCTAAAGCTGTGGCTAACAAGTGAGTCTTTTCTTTCTATGAGGTTACTCTTTGCTTATCCTTTGCCCTGTCTCAGTTGTTAAAAACACTGAAAGCTATGTCTACCAGTTGTTCAGTGGAGGCCTGGGGCTGGAGGTCCCAAGGCTAGTTTTTGTAATTTTCCCCTGATGTCTGGGGCTGCCTGATGGATAGAATGCACCTCCAGATATGGTCGACCGTTGGCAGACTCAGGGTAGATGTTTGTGTACTTTTGTAAAGCTTCTGTTAATCACCCCTGAAAAAGGGGAGGGTTTCTATCCTTTTCTTCAGTAACCTTTTTCATTTTGCCATAAGTAACAGGCTGAACAGTACATTTTTTTCATCCCTCTCTGAGATAAGTAACCACAATGGTCTGGCAGTCCCTTCCCTCTTGTCCTTCACCTGTCCCAGTTGGATAGACCTAGTCAGGGTCCTGATCTGGACTTGCATCTTCCCTTGGTGTAATATGTGATATTGAGCATGACAACCAGCTAATTCATCAGCATAAGCCCTAGAGGCTCCAATTATGCACTGCTTTTAATCTATAGTGCAGCAGTAGGAGAGGGGTTATATATTTATAACCTCCTTTGTGAACTTGATTGGGGTTTCAGAAAACTGACCAAGTTTTTCTCTGCAAATGGCCAGGTCAGACATAGAGAAGGAAACATGTACTTAAATAATTCTGCTACAGGGTTCCCCATCTGCTACTTCCCTCAGAGGTAACATGTTAGGGTTTGGGTGATACTGAATTCTGCTCCTGGTAGTGGCAGGATGACAAGCAGGTGCAGGTGCCACAGCTGTGCACTGGGAGAGGGGTTATATAAAGGTGGCTACACTTTGGGAGACGTCAGAGAGTGAGCTTGGAAATGGGCTGCTCCACCTTTGGGGGCATTCTCTTTGATCTACCAGGAGCAAGGTCCTGCTTTTTGCTGGGACTGTGAGGAAGGTTTCCTCTAATTCATCTGATGCTGTGGCAACACACATCCTACAAAACTTTTAAAAATCCCTATGTTGGTAATGGGCCATAAACCTTTGAATATAAGGCATTTCACTCCATTGACCTTCACTCTTGCAAAACAAATCTAATTGAAGAATAGTGTTATAATTCAGAGATCCATTTACAGGCCAGACTTCCCCATCCCTGAATTTGTATTGAGGCCAGGTGACACTGCAAAAGAAAATGGGGTGTTTTTCTTTTGATCCTCACCCTTAAAGGTAGCCCTTTGTTAAGGAGACACCTTAGGAGGGAATCTGGGGGAATGCTTTTGGTGACACCCACTTCACCTCTTTCTACCTGGTCAACGCAGCTGATGACTGGTGATGGGGCCTCCAGTACCAAAATGTGGGCCCAGCACTGGTCAAAGTGTTGATTCAGTTGTTCCTTAGAGTTTAGAAATATTTGTTCACGTTAAAGGTATAATCTAAAAATTTATTTTTATAAATTTGTAATTTAGAATAAATAAGAGTTCTTTAACGTATTTGCAAAAGCATTAGAGTAAAATGACATGGTTATTTGACAAAAGAGTTTGCTTTTTTGTAACAATGTTTTAAGATAACAATCAGATTTACAAATAAAAGTGTCTCAGAAATTTGTAGATTTTTTAAAAAACCACAATAGTGGTTGTTTTAAATATTTTATTATTTTTAGAGAGAGGAGAAGGGAGAGAGAAAGAGAGGAAGAGAAACATTGATTGGTTACCTCTCCCACACCCAACTGGGGACCTGGCCCGAAACTCAGGCATGTTACCTGGACAGGAACTGAACCGACAACCTTTCAGTTCACAGCCTGGCGTTCAATCCACTGAATCATACCAGCCAGGGCAGAAATTTGTAGATTTTTGACTAAGAAACCAACCAACTTGTTCTCCACTGTCAATTGTACTTGAGGTTTCTGTGGAGAAATAACAACTGGTTTTGAAAAGTTAATGGGAGCTTGCAAGCTTTTTCATTTGTTATTAAAATTATCACTCTGATTTACCACCTATCTATGTGCTTTTCCTTTTTTTCTTTCTTTCTTTTTTGTCTTTTTTACATTTAGGAAAATCCTTCTTCCAGTATTCTTCCCTGTTAATATGTATGTCCCTTTCCTTTATAGGCCTTTCTCCCTCTTTTTACCATTTCCTCAATTCCTACTCTTTTTGCTTTTTTCCCATTCAGAACTCTTCAACTTACACAAACATTGTGTGACTTACACAAACTTTCTACAACTTACCTAGTCCCTTTTAATTGGATTTTTTAAACTCATTCAAAAATAACTATCTTTAGGACAATGTATTTTCAATTCTTATCCTTCAAAAATGTATTTTTCTTCTATTACTAAAACCATACAGTTTATTTTAAACTGAATTAAAATTCTAGTTTTTAGAAACCTTAATTTTTATTGACAACTAAAAGTAATTACCATTCTTTAGATTGGCAAATTCATGAGCACATGTGATGATAACTTTTAGAAACAGGTTGTTTCCTTTTTTTTTAAAGCTACATACCCTTGAGCTTCTTTTTTTTTTAAAGATTTTATTTATTTTTAGAGAGGGAAAGGAGGGGGGGGAGAGAGAGAGAGAGAGAGAGAGAGACAGAGGGAGAAACATCAATGTGCGGTTGCTGGGGGTCATGGCCTGTAACCCAGGCATGTGCCCTGACTGGGAATCGAACCTGTGACACTTTGGTTCACAGCCTGCACTCAATCCACTGAGCTATGCCAGCCAGGGCTGAAACAGGTTGTTTCTATTGGCAAATACAATTACATTTTTAAGAGGTATAACAGGGATAACATGAAACTTTTTTGTAAACCCAGACAAAATAAACACATATTTAATGTTAATACCATGAAAAGACATTAAACTTAAACCATCTATTCAAAGTGTGGTGCTTATTGCATTACTTTAGTGTGCTCAAAAGCAATCTGCTTAATTACCTAGTGTCTTTGATATCTTTTAAGGAGGCTGGAGAAAAGAGATCTAGATATCTGGCTTGGGTGACTTCAGCCTCTTGGGGTTTTAAAAGTGGTACTTTCCCCTTTCACAATGAGGTGGTGCAACTCCCTCTACTGTTTCCACAGCCTGCACAGGGTTCTGGTGTGGGTGTGGGGGGCATTAATTCCCCTATTGTTCCTGGGACCACAGCAGCTAGTGGGCCTTGGAAGGAGCATTTAGGGTGTTTAAAAAGACTCATGTATCCCCCCTCTGTTTCTCACCTCAATTACATCAGTCTTATTTACAATTAAAAAATTTTTTTAAATGTTGTTCAGTTACAGTTTTCCCCATTTATCCCCCCTTTGCTCTCCCCTGCCCTACCCACCCCACAATTTCCAGTTTCAATTCTTCCCACCCTTGACTTTGTCCATGGGTTCTTCATATATATTTCTTGACTTGTCACTTCCCTTCTTTCCCGTTTCCTCCCCTCTCCCACTGGTCACCGTCACTCTGTTCCTTGTTTCCATGCCTCTGGTTATATTTTTCTTGCTTGTTTGTCTTGTTGATTATATGCCACTTATAGGTGAGATCACGTGCTATTTGTCTTTTACCACCTGGCTTATTTCAGTTAGCATAATACTCTTCAGTTCCATCCCAGTTGTTGCAAAGGGTTGGAGTTCCTTTTTTTCTTCTGCGTAGTATCCCATTGTGTAAATGTACCAGAGATTTTTGATCCACTCATTTACTGATGGGCACTTAGGCAATTTCCAGCATTTGACTATTGTAGATAATGCTGCAACAAACATAGGGGTGCATAGTATCTTTTGAATTGGTGTTTCAGGATTCTTAGCGTATAATCCCAGTAGTGGAACTGCCAGGTCAAAAAGCAGTTTCATTTTCTGAGTAAATTCCATACAGTTTTTCCCAGTGGCTGCACCAGTCTGTATTCTCACCAATAGTGCACTAGAGTTCCCTTTTCTCTACAACCTTGCCAGCACTTGTTTGTTGATTTGTTTTTAATGGCCATTCTGACTGGTGTGAAGTGGTATCTCATTGTGGTTTTAATTTGTATCTCTCTGATGGCTAGCTATACTGAGCATCCTTTCATATGTTTCTAGGCCCTCTGTATGTCCCCCTTGGAGAAGTGACTGTTCAGGTCCTTTACCCATTTTTTAATTGAGTTGTTTTTTTCCTGGTCTCGAGTCATGTGAGTTCTTTATATATTTAGGAGATCAAACTCTTGTCTGAGGTATCATTGGCAAATATGTTTTTCCATATAGTTGGTTTCCTTTTCATTTTGCTAATGTTTCCTTTAGCTGTGCAGAAGCTTTTTATTTTGATGAAGTCCCTTTTGTTTATTCTTTCCTTTAAGTCCCTTGCCCTGGGGACATATTGGTGAAAATATTGCTATGTGGAATATCTGAAATTTTCCTGCCTATGTTTTAGCTTCTTTCTTGCTATTGCTCCATTGTTTATCCTGGTTGTTTGCTTCTCCACAATTTTGTTGTTATTCCATATTGGTTGGGGGAGGAGGTTAGTGTACCTTCCACTCACTCCTCCACCATCTGTGAACTCTTGTTTACATTTTTAATTACCCAGTAGGAAGATGTTGAGACTCTCAATGAAAGCTTCAAAGGCCATGAATAAGCTGTGGAAACAAGGAAAGTCTTGACTCCAGTTCAAGGAGTTACATAGGTATTGTCCCAAAGAGTTGTGTAAACAGGAGAAAGAGAAATCTGGTGATGGAAGATAAGTGTGACATGACAAAAATGAAGTTGTTAAAATTGGTGTAATGAGCTCTGGCTGGTGTAGCTCAGTGGACTGAGCACGGGCCTGTGAACCAAAGGATTGCTGGTTCGATTTCTATTCAGGGCACATGCCTGGGTTGTGGGTCAGGGCCCCCCACCCGCAGTAGAGGGCACACAAGTGGCAACCACACATTGATGTTTTGCTCCCTCTCTTTCTCCTTCCCTTCCCCTCTCTATAAAAATAAATAAATAAAACCTTTTTTAAAAAGGTGCAATAAACGCTTTAGATGGAACACCAGGAATTATAGTATGAGTAGGAGGGAAAAGGTCCCTTCAGATGTCAGAGGTAATTGGGTCCTGACTCATCAGACTTCATCACTCAGGTGTAACCTAAGGACAGTTGTGTGGGCAGGCGACTGTGTCCAGAGGGCAGACTTACCTTCCATCTCAGCATTGATGAGGCATGTTTTGATGAAGGATTTACTTTGCAGCTGACAGGTAGATTCTCCCACACTAACAAAGAGAAGTGACAGGAAAGATGAATTAGAAAGAGAGTAAAGAAGAGAGAACAAATCTACCTTCCATCTGGGTTGCCAAATGATATCTGGCCAGGGACAGGGTCCAGGTAGGTTTGCCTCAGGCCCACCAGTAGTGTGTGGTTTCTCAACTTCATGCTGGAAATGGCAGGAAACATTTCACAACATGAGACCAGGTGATTTTGAGAGTATTTCTATTAAAGTTGGGGACAGTGAAACAAAGGAAAGGCTTAGGACAGAAGAAGCAGTAGGGGAGAGCCTAAGTAGGGCAGCTTTGGCTATCTAGAAATGTTATAGGAAAGAAGTGGGCCAAGTTGTGCTGCATGAATTCACTGAGAAGTAAAAGTCAGTGACAGAAGTGAGTGAAGGTAGGGCTACTGTTAGTTTGCAGGAAAGTCAGAAAAGTGGGCCTTGGAGCCAGGGTCAGGTGGTAAGCCCAGGACAAGCTGCTTCTGCCTGCCACTCCCCTGATTGCCAGTCTCATGGGGACTCTTAGAGTTTAGGAGAAAGAAAACAGGGATAACAGGCATGGTATGCTTCAGCAAAAGTGTGCTGGGGGTCCTTTGTCTTGAGACTCTTTATCTTTCTTGAGCCAGTGAAAATCCTAGAGGAGGTTGCAGGTAAAGTCCTTTTTTAAAAAATTTTATTTTATTGATTATGCTATTCCAGTTGTCCCATTTCCTCCTCTTATTCCCCTCCACTCTGCACACCCCTCCCACCCACATTCCCTCCCCACATCTTAGTTCATGTCCATGGGTCATACATATAAGTTCTTTAGCTTCTCTGTTTCCCATACTATTCTTAACCTTTACCTGTCTATGTTGTATCTACCATTTATGCCACTTGTTCCCTGTACCTTTTCCACCATTCTCTCTCCCTGCCCTCTGATAACTAACCATGTGATCTCCATTTCTGTGATTCTGTTCCTGTTCTAGTCATTTGCTTAGTTTGTTTTTGTTTTTACATTCAGTTGTTGATAGCTGTGAATTTGTTGTCATTTTACTGTTCATATTTTTTAACTTTTCATTTTTCTTAGATAAGTCCCTTTAACGTTTTATATAAGAGGGCTTGGTAATGATGAACTCCTTTATTAACTTGACCTTATCTGGGAAGTACTTTATCTGCCCTTCCATTCTAAATGAAAGCTTTGCTGGATAGAGTAATCTTGGATGTAGGTCCTTGCTTTTCTTGACTTGGAATACTTCTTTCCAGCCCCTTCTTGCCTGCAAAGTTCCTTTTGAGAAATCAGCTGGTAGTCTTATGGGAATCCTTTGTTGGTAACTGCTTTTCGCTTTTAGGATTCTCTCCTTCTCTTTAATCTTGGGTAATGTAATTATGATGTGCCTTGGTGTATGCTTCTTTGTGTTCAACTTCTTTGGGACTCCCTGAGCTTCCTGGAGTTTCTGGAAGTCTATTTCCTTTGCTAGACTGGGGAAGTTCTCCTTCATTATTTTTTCAAATAAGTTTTGATTTCTTCTGTTCTTCTTCTCCTTCTGGCACCCCTATGATTAGGATGTTGGAACATTTAAAGTTGTCCTGGAGGTTCCTAAGCCTCTCCTCATTTTTTTGAATTCTTGTTTCTTCATTCTGTTCTGTTTGAAAGTTTATTTCTTCCTTCTTCTCCAAACTGTTAATTGGAGTCTTAGTTACCTTCCTGTCACTATTGGTTCCCTGTATATTTTCCTTTATTTCACTTTTCATAGTCATTACTTTTTCCTCTATTTTGTGACCACACTCAACCATTTCTGTGATCATCCTGATTACTAGTGTTTTGATCTGTGCATCTGATAGGTTGGCTACCTCCTCATCACTTAGCTGTGTTTTTCTGGAGCTTTGATCTGCTCTTTCATTTGGGCCATTTTTTTTTTTTTGTCTCATTGGAGTGCCTGTTACATAGCAAGGGGTAGAGCCTTAGTTATTCACCAGGGCAGGATAACCCAGGTTGCTGTGTTGTGGTACTGTATTTGGGGGAGGGGTTAGAGAGGAAAAAATGTGTTTGCTGTGTTCTTGGTTGCCTTTGTCACTTCCTCTGCTACCCACAAGCAAATTGGGTCCCCCTGGTTCTGATTCCCAGGTGGGTGGGGTTTTGTACATTCTAGGATCCACTGGGCTCTCCATGCACTCTCATGTGAGGGTGGGAGTTTCTCCCACTGGCATGTCAACACCCACAGGTTTTTCCAGTAAGAGGTTCTGAGGATTTATTTCCCTGCACTGGAACTCCTGGTTGCATGGTCTGTCTCACTTCCCAGTTGTTCCTCCTGTTTTATCCTCACAGGAATGTGGTACTGCCTGCTCTGCCAGCCACTGCCTCTCCCAGCTGTGCTCATCGCCACGTAGCCCACGCTAGTCCACCAGCTGCTGCCTTGTGTGCATCCTCTCAGCCCTGGCTACCTGTCTCTGCCCCTCCTACTGGTCTGGATGAATGTTTCTTCTTTAACTCCTTGGCTGTCATACTTCCATACAGTTCTATTTTCTGTCAGTTCAGGTTGCTTTTTGTTTTTAAATTTGTTGTTTTCTTTTGGTTGTGTGAGGAGGCACAGTGTATCTAGCTATGACTCATGTTGGCTGGAAGTCAGGTGAAGTTCTTAACAGAATATGTATTAGCTTTCTAGGTGTGTCCTTCAATATGTTGGTTCATGAAAATGTGTGAATAGAGAGATTGGGGTTACTTTGTGGTTAGTTTTATTTTCAAAGGAGTTCACTGAAGAGGGACCAGGACTGAGGCTGGTGTGCCTGGGTGTGGTCTGAAATGTGCAAACCATTTGCTCCTAAGCATCCTTGGTTAGTGAAGATAAAAACTTTATGATTTACTAGCTGGTTGTAAATTGCTCAAATTGTTTGTCCTTGTTTACTTTTATTTTGTCTCAGTTCCTCTTATTCCACTTATGAAGGAATTTCCCTAGCTTCGACTGCCACATGTTAACACTTCCCTGACCCTTCATCTCTCTGTTCCAGTGCTGTGTATCTTGCTGGTTGTGTTGGAAGATTGACCCCAGAACACCAGAGGTGAGTCTGCTGGGAGTAACTCAGCCCACAGCCAGAGTCCCATCCTCACCTGCACTTCTCAGCACAGGCAGGAGAAAGGCCTGTTGCAGGGGGAAGTTCAGGGTTGCCCTTCCCAACACTTCTCCCCAGTCCCTGTCTCTTCCTGGTCTTGTGACCATTGTGTCCTTCCTCACAGCCTCTGGCTCCATGGCCTGTGCTCGCTGGTGCCCTCCACACTTCGCAGGTGTCAACATCACTGCCTGTAGCTGCCTTCAGGGATTCATGCCTTCATCTGGGGAGATTATCACCTACCCTTCAGAGAACTGTGATGGTATGGAGCCTTGCGGGGTGGAGGGCCAGATGGAGACATGAATGATGGTTGGGGGCCTCAGCCTTTGTCCTCAGAACTGTCATCAGGAACAGAAAGAAGAGAAAGGAAAAGATACAAATGTGAAAAATGAGAAGTGAATAAATGTGGCTTCCTAAAGAGAGAGGAGCTAGGTCTCTACAAGCCTGGAATCTGTGCCTAGTTTACCCTTCCAGGACTGAAGAAGGGGATGCAGAGCTTTCTCCTTTCTGGGAGGAGCAGGTGAACAGGGAAGGGGCTTCAGGCATCTGCAGGGGCAGATGGGGCCAGCAGTGGTCAGGCAGAAGCCAGGAGTTGCCCAGAGAGAGGGGGTTAGTGCAGAATTCAAATGGGGAGGAGGAGGCTGGGTCGAGGATCCTGGAGGACTCTGAGCAAGGTCCACAGGCCCACCTGGCTGAAGAGAGAAGAGCCTGAATCCATGGTCCCAGCACCCTCCCTTCAGCCCTGCATGCAGAAGGGAGGTGGCAGAGCCCCTGGTGGGAGGGAAGGGGGCAGCTGCACCCACACCTGCCTGGAGCCCAATGGGATAGCTCCATCCACCTCACTGCTGGTCCACAGGGGTCTCTGTGGGTGGATATTATGCCCCAAATATGTAGGCTGGCCAGAGGGCAGAGGAAATTGGAAAAAATTCCCCATCTCCAGGTGAACACTGTGTGTGTTTGAGGAGTGGAGAGTGAGCTGATCTTTAGCCCCAATTTGCCTGTTTGGCTGGACACCCTTGTGTAGTGACACCCTGCACAACTGCCCATGGTGGCCGTGGATCGCGCTTGGTATGCCAGGACTGAGTCAAGCCCTGTGGCACAGGTGGTGGTTGTGGGGAGTGAGGAGATGTGCTCCTGTGTGAGAAAGGGGCCAGGGCTGAGAGCAAGGCCTGGAGCTGCTGGGCAGAGACACGGATGAACAAGAGTGAGGGGGACCTCAAGGGACAGAGCAGCCTGCTGGTTTGGGTCAGGACCTGCCGTCTGACCACACAGTTTTGTGACAGGCTCAGCTGGGCCGTCTGCCCACCTCGGCATTCCCTCCTTTGCCCACCTGAGGGCCTGTCTACTCATGTCATGGCCCATGAGGCCTGCTTTGAGCAGGACCCAGGCCACTCACTTCCTTGGCCACTCGCCCCACTTTCTCCGGGCATCAATGGGCCATCCCAGGCACCTACCTGGTCTCCCAGCCTCTGTGAACCCTGGGGCTCAGAACCCTGTACAGAGCCCATTTCCAGAAGTTTGGAATGTCTGTGAAGGTTCGGAGTTCAGACCCCACACACACTCTGAAGACCACAGTGACACCCACAGGATCCCAGCAGAATGAATGCTGGTGGGTGTCCTCTTGTCCTGGCATCAGTTCTTTGGAGGCTAAATGGGAGAAGGCCTGGGGGGTCCTGAGGAAGGAGCCAGGGTATCCAGGGGAAGGCTCCTGGGGGACCCAAGCAGCAGCTAATCATTAACTGAGATGAAGGTATTTTGATACCTGACATGTGTACATCTGTGTGGGGCTCACCTGCTACAGGTCAGGCCTCTGCACACTTCCCATAGCCCCTGAGTTTACCACACAGGGACCTGCAGTCACTAGGTGTCTTCACCTCCAGCCAAAGGGTAGGGACAGGGGGACTCACAGGAGGAAGGGGCAGGACGAGGAGAGGAGAGGGGCCTGATCTGCCTGGGACAGGCAGGGCCTGACCCCCTCTTCATGTCCCCACATGTGAAAGAGTACACCTCCAGGGAGCATTAGTGTGACAACTGCACCTTCTACATGAGCACTGTTGGCTCATATGTTTGCCACTGCCTCCCAGGCTGGGTGCCCAAACCTGGATTTCCACATAAAAAAAGGACTCCCCAGTGTGAAGGTACCTGGCCTGACCTTAGATCCCACCTCCAATACACACAGACACTGTCTCACCTCATGAGCCTCTGTTCTGTGCCCTGCAGAGATCTCCTTCCCCACCTGGGCCCTTCCCCGGAGAATCAAGAGCCAGGTGAGGGACTCCAGCAGGGACTGTTTTCCCCACCCCATGCTGCTCCCCCACCACGGGTGAGGCTCTCTGACCCCTCCTCTCCTCTCTCCCAGAGTCTCTCCCACTTCTGTGAAAAAGTCCAGGATCCGGGCAGAGACTTCAGGCCTGCCTCAGCCAAGGACACCATCAAGGTAAGGGCTGGAACTGGGGGGGACCCCAGGACAGTGAGGGGCTGGCTGGGAATGCTTCCAGGTGAGTGGAGGCAGCCCAGGCAAGGGCTTCTGGTCAGAGAAACACGTGTGGCTGTGTGCACAGCATATACACCTCATCGATCTCCCCATCACACAAACACGGATGTACACATACTCCCTGGTTCCTGGGTCCCCCAATGGCTGGAACAGGGCCTTGGCACGCACACTCACACTCATGAGGGATCTAATGGCTACAGAATGGAGCAAGGGAGAATTTTGCCTCCAGAGCTGAGCCACAAAGGTTCCAACTGTCCCCTTCCCCCACACCTTTCTGCTGTGACCTCAGGCAAATGACTCCCCCTGTGTGGGGCTCAGCCTCCTACTTCATGCAGCAGTTGTGAAGGGTTAAGTGAACTAAGAGAGGACTCAGGGATGCGTGCCCGGCACATAGTTAGCATTAGATGTAAGTTTTAGCATATTCATTTCGACTGGCAGAAATATATGAGCCCCTTATGTCAGTTTAAATTTTCCAGTAGCTTTATTTTTTTTTAAAAAAAGGTACAATAAACAGGTGAGATTAATGTGAAGGTTGCATTAACTCAACAGATCCAAAATATTACCACTTCAATGTGGCACCACATGTGGCTCATGGTGACTGTCCTGGACAGTGCAGACTGAGAACAGTCCCTGGCAGAACGTCAGGGACTGATCAATGTTAACAGCCATTGTTTCAGGTGCTCAGAGGCATCCACTGATCCCCTTACTTGTCTTCTGGCTACTGCCGTGTCTCGATGATTCCCCCGTGCCTGTCCCCCAGGCACCCTGGGTGGTTCCCTGGGGGATCTGACTCCCTCCCCTTGTGAGGGAGTCAGATCAGGTCCTTTGGGAGGTTCCTGTGGTACAGTGACCCAGCAGCTGTCACCCTTCCCCTCCAGAATGTCATCAAGGCATTGGATGAGCTACTGGAAGTCCCTGGAGACCTGGAGGCCCTGACCCTGCCTGACTGGCACCACGTAGCCACCTACCTGCTGTTGTACCTGGAAGAAGTCCTGAGGACCCTGACCAAAATCATACCTGAACCCTCCTTCACCTACCATTCCCGTTTGGACACAGGTGAGGCCTCTTCCAGCCCCACCCCAGCACTGGGTCCTACCCTGCAACTGGAGCCCCCAGTCACTGCCCCTCTCCCCTCAGAGGTGTCCCTGAACAGAAGCTAGGAGCAAGGGAATGGAACCATCACCGTGGGACAGAGCCACACACATGCAGCTGAACTGGGCTGAGGCAGTTGGAGTCAGGGAGCTGGGTAATAGCAGGGAGCTGGAGGGGGCACCAGGGAGAGGGAAGAAAGAGCTGGGTGTGGCTAGGGGTGAGGTTCCAAACATGTAACAATTGGAAATGCCTAATGTATAGTTCTTGGGAGGGAGGAGGAAGGGCAGGAGAAGACAACCAGCATGTCTGTCCCCCAAACCCTCACCCTGGCAGGCTTATTCTCCAGATGCAACATGCAGAAATTGCTGGCCAATGCTTCACTGGAGCTGGACCCTGAGAAGAAAGCCCAGCTGGAAAGCACACATGGAGGTCTTGTTGGTGGTGGCCAGCCCAGGCTCCTCTCTGCTGTCAACATGGTCTTTCTGAGCAACAAGAACATGGAGAAACTAGGCTCCCCTGTCAACTTCTCCTTCTCCCACCCTGTGAGTCCTTGGGTGGGTAGAGGAGATCAGCCCTGTATTGAGCCCATAGGCAATATCATGGTGGCCCCTCTGCAGTCTTCATTTCCCCACCTCCACCCATTCTGCCGCTTCCTTCATGTACCCCAGGGCCTTTGCACTTACTGTGCTCTCTGACTTGGACAACTTTCCCTCACATGACTCAGTCCTTTCCCTGTTTCTAGCCTTTGTTCTAATGCCACCTTCTCTTTTAGGCCCTCTGTGACCTTTTAATTTGAAATTAGAACCTGTAATCAATCATGCCCCACCTTTCTCCATTCCTGCTTCTTTCTTTTTTTAAAAAATAGCTCCAATCACCTTTTACAACACTATCTAGTTTACTTATCTATTAGGTTTACTATGTACTGCCTGTCTCCCCATGAGCACATCAGCCCCACAAGGGCAGGGATTTAGTCTGCTCTGGTCTGTGCTGTGCCCCTGGCTGGCACACACAGTAGGTGCTCAGTAAATACTTGTCATTTGCATTCAGCCCTTTCTCAGACCCAGCCCAAGCTGAGAACCCAAGAGTGAGCTCTAGGCTAGCATCTCTGACCACCCCCACCTACCCACAGGAGGAGAAGCCCCGTCCACGGCAGGAGCTAATTTGTGCCTTCTGGAAGGGTGACAATGATAGTGGCAGATACTGGGCCACCACAGGTAGCTGGAAGGTGGGCAGCAGGAATGGCAGCACCACCTGCCAATGCAGACACCTGAGCAGTTTTGCCGTCCTCATGGCCCACTATGACGTGGAGGTGAGCAGTCCCAGGGCTGCCCTCAATGCCTACAGATGAGGCCAGCTTAGCTGAGACAAGCAGCTGGTTCTTGATGGTATGGCCCAACTGGTTCTGGATGGTTGCACAGCCCAGGTGGGCTCATGCTGCATCCACCCACCCAGTCCCCTCCTTGGGGCCCACAGACCACCTCCCCATGACCCCGCAACTGAACACTGTGGCCTGACGCCAGAGGCCCTGTTCCACCTAGTTCCCTGCTGACCACCCACTCCTAAGCATGCTCACTGGCCAGGGGCAGGTCCTGACAGAGCCGAGCAAGAGCCTGCCTCATGGGCCATTGACCTTCAGTACAGCTGCAGGAATAGGGAAGTAACGTGGTCTGCCCTCAGCTGGGCCCTGCCTGCTCCTCCCTGTTCCGGGGCCAATCATATCACGCTGGGTGGGCATGCTTGCTTCTCTGTTGTACTCTCAAGAAAATATTAGGTTAAATTTAAAAAGCAAATGAAACAAACTGTCAATACTACTTTAAACATTTTACCTCCATTTTCTTCATCATTTTCACATTTCTGTTTTTCTCTCCCTGCCTTTCTTTCTGTCACTTACACTATAATTAATAGTTTTTATTCTCTTTGTGGATTTAAGGTGATTTGAAAAAATGGGCACAAAACTTTTTAATCTTTAAAAACAAAGGCATCAGAATATAGTACTTTCCCTTCTTTAACCAAGGACCTCACTGTAAGGAAGAGGCATTGCAGGGATGAGGTGGGGAGTTGTTCCCTGGACATTGAGTCTCCAAGTATAGACTCGGTCACACAGCAACCCAAAGCTGTGCACCTCTGCGACCCTCACATGGTCACCTGCAGCTTAGTCATGCCCAGAAGTCCAAAGGAAAGTGACCCCTGTGAATTCCAGGGCTTGGTCTTGAGTGAGGGCTCTCCATATCTCAATATTTTCAGGTTCTGAATTAATCAGTTCATAAGACCAGAAAATTTTAACAGTATCCATAATATCACACATTTACCTGGTTCTTCCATTCCTAATTTTTTTGTACTTTATTCCCCCCCAAATCCCCCCAAATGTTGGAAGGGACATTATCACAGAGCAGGAAACTTTGATTGATACCTCCTCTTTTATGGGTCCCAGCAGAATTATTCCACCCTGAGTGTGATTACATACATGGGGCTTAGCCTCTCTCTGCTGTTCTTTCTCCTGGCAGCCCTCACCTTCCTGCTGTGCAAAGCCATCCAGAACACCAGCACCTCCCTCCACCTGCAGCTCTGCATCTGCCTCTTCCTGGTCCACCTGCTCTTCCTCACGGCCATCGACAGAGCAGAGCAGGGTACTGATGCTGTCCCAAAGGACTCTGACCTGTCATAGAATGTGGAGTTCAGGGTGTCATCTCTAACCCCTTAATAAAATGTCTTTGGCTTCTGGGAAGGTTAGAGGGGTGAGTAGCCAATTTCACACTGACTGACACACCTAGAAGGCACACTCTCCTTTGACAATTCCTTCATATACAACAGAGTTCTCCCTAGTGGCAAGGTACAGGACTGGTTCTGGGGCCATACTCCACCCTGACAATCCCACCTGGTTATTCTGACTGCTCTCCCAGGTACTGTGCGCCATCATCACGGGTGCCTTACATTACTTCTACTGGCCTCCTTCACCTGGGTGCTGCTGGAGGGCTTGCAGCACCTCTTCCTCACCGCACGCAACCTGATGGTGGGCAACTACTCCACTGTGAGCAGGTTCATGAAGTGGCTCATGTTCCCTGTGGGCTACAGAGTCCTGGCCACCTCTACAGATTTGGGGCATAACATTTATGGAAGAAGTTCCTCGTAAGAGCAAATTCGGACTTTAACTTCTTCACCATGTCTATGGCCTTTGTAAAACCAACGCAGCATTTGATTATGCCAGGTCATAGTAGTAGAGAGAACAAGTGTTAATCCTTAGGGCATCTTTCTGTTGGCTATTTATAATAATAGGGAGAATGTCTTCAAACCTCTCTTTGAAATAACAAAGGTGTAATTTAAAATAGAGCTTTGATTATCATTGTAAACAATGTAGCCTTCCTCTTTATCCAAATCATGTAAGATATTCCAATTTGGAAGGAAGATGGCGTCGGAGTAGGAGGGAGAAGATTCAACTTTCTCCTACACACAGGAGAAAATCCTGGTCAATCTACGGAGCAAAAGAGCAAGCAACCAACATACCTGAACATATATGAAAATAAGGGACCAAGAATTGTGGCAGAACCAAAAAACTGGATGGCGAGAGGAGTGCTGCAGGATGGTAGGGTCCCAGGGACCAGCTCAGGGTTTGGGGGTGGGGGCTGCAGCCCCAGGCCCAGTGCCCACTGCTGGGTTTGCCACAGTCCTTTGGAGAGACCCAGGGCAACTGCTCCCTCCCCAGCCAAACAAGGTCTGAGCAGCACTGGGAGAAACCCAGTTGCTAGCAAACACACAAGGGCTGTGAGCACCCATGGAGTCTGTGGATACTGGCGGGGTTGGGTCACGCACTGGACCCTGACCCCCATGGTCACCGGTCTGGCTGGAGAGTTGGGCTGCGGGAGAAGCCAGGCCATTATATGGAGTGGCAGGCTTGAGTAGGAGGAATTTCTCAAGAAGAAGGAGTGAAAAGACAGACACTGTTTGGGGAATTCTCCTACAGCAATTGCTCCAGCCTCCCTGCCACCCAGCTGAGCAGTGATCCCAAGGTTGCATGGAAGATTGTGCTTGTGCGGAGGACGCTGCACACCCCCATAGCACTGGGAAGGGTGAGGTAGTCTGGCCGAGGGCATGTGTGCACGGGAGCACATCCCCGCACCCCAGCCCACAGCGGTAACCCTGGAGAAAGGCCTGGTTCCAGGGTGCAGGGGAGAGGTGCCACGATTGCTCCTCAGACAGTGCACCCAGCTGACTGAGTGCAGGTTTGGAGGGAAGAAAAGCCATAGCAATCACCCCTCAGCCTACCGCAGCCAGCAAGACTAGAAAAACCGGTTTGGCCAGTTTGAAACCAAGAGGCTTTTTAATTTTATTCTATTTTTAAAAAACAATTCTTAATTTTTTACTTTTTATTATTTTTATTCTCTTTTAATTTCTTTTTCCTCTCTTTCCTGCTTTCTTGTTTTATTCCTTCAGCCTTTCTTTCCTCCAATTTTATCTCTTCTTCCTTCCTTCGTATGCTTTTCTTTTTCTAAATACCTACAAGTGAGACAAAAACCTGAAACTGTGAAAAGACCAGAGTGGAACCCAAAGAAGAGGCATCACAACAGCTACGACAGTGAGAAAATTTCACTCTGCTATTACAGAGAACCTGCAAAATTATTGCATATTTGTATTATTATTATTTTCCAATTATTCTTACATTTTTAAAAAATAGTACCTTTGTATTCCTCTTCTTTCTGTATAGTCTGCTTTGCTAGGCTGGTTATATTGTATCATTTTATAGGTTTCCCCGATATCTCTTTCATAGTGTATTGCTAATTTACTGTCCTTCATGTCACCTGTGTCCCATTAGCACACTACTCAAGGTTCTATACTCCCTACTCTTGTTATCTAGATCATATAGATTCTGTCATATGATTGTTGCTCTAATATTATTGTAAATAATTGCTGTTCTATGCAATAGTAAATACTTCACAACACCCCTCCCAGATCTTAGCCCACTTCAAAGTTTCCTGAACTCTATTACTGTAGTGGTTAACACTATTTTCTCACACACTACACCTATTCACTATCCTTTACTCTTACCTTACCTCAGAATCTGACCTCCCACAACTCCACTGCTTTCTAGATCCAACTTACAATCTTTCCTTCCCCAACAAGAGTCTTATCTTCTTTCCACCCTTTGTAAAAATCAGCTAGCTGGGTGGAAGATCATGGTTAACACCATACATAGTTAAAGAATCTCCTATCTCTTTCCTACTGGCTGCTACTGTAAATGTCATAGAATACTCTCTTGCTATCTTAAACCATTTTGCCTTCCCCCTCCAACTGATCATAAAAAAGTGTAGGTGGAAGCTGTGAACACCAGGATACCTGCTGGAAGAGGAAACCCAACAACAAAGGAACCACTAACAGAAAACAAAAGAAGAAGGTGAAGGAAGGAGTGGAAACCACACAAACCTCAATCCAGGACCTATCTGGAAATACAACTAAATAGTAGAGACACTACCCAGTACAAACAACTGAAAAAGAGCAAGAGAGAATCCTCAGAACCTTATACACACAGAAGAACCAGATTCAAAACAACCTGCCCTTACCAGCACAACAAAATACAAGAAGGGGTGGACAGAGTAACCCTCATTTAACCAGCTGGTGGGAAGGAACCACCAAAGAAAGACCCAACAACAATCAAAACCCAAAGACAAACACAGAGCCAACTTAAATGACAGCCCAAGATCAGTGAGCTTGAGAGATCAAGGAAACTGCACTACTGAAACCAACTGGTATTCTACCACAGAAGTTCACACCATAAACCCAGAGAGCCAGAACAGATAAATTTAAGAAGCTGAGGCTAAAAAGAAGAGTCTCACAAACAATGGGAAGACAAAGAAACAATCCCCAAATGAAGGAAAGGAGGAAGCCTCAGAAAGAATGCTAAATGAAATAGAGGCAACTCAACTATCAGATATTGAGTTCAAGCAATGATTGTCAGGAAGCTCAATGAGCTCACAATGAGCTACCAGAAACTACAGGGAAGCTACAATGAACTCACTGAAAACTATATCAACATGAAAAAGGAAATAGAAACTCTCAACAAGGGCCAAGAGGAAATGAAGAATACAATTTCTGAACTGAAGAACACAGGAGAAGGAGTGAAAAGCAGGACTGATGAAGCAGAAGATCGGATCAATGGGGTAGAAGATAAAGTAGAAGAAAACACTCAGAAAGGGCAAGAAAGGGAAATACACTATGAAAGAGGCTCAGAAAGAACAAAAGGGATTAAAGAAATGAAAGACAATATGAAACATAATAATATTCATGTAATAGGGATACCAGAAGGAGAAGAAGAAGAGCAAGGGATAGAAAATCTGTTTGAAAAAATATTCATGGAAAACTTCCTTAATTTGATGAGAGAAAAAGTCACACAAATCCAGGAAACACAGAGAGTCCCAATCAAGTGGAACCCAAAGAGGCCCACCCCAAGATACATCATAATTAAAATGGCAAAATATCAAGACAAAGAGAGAATCTTAAAAGCAGCAAGTGAGAAACAGGAAGTAACATATAAGGGAGCCCCAATAAGGTTAGCAGCTGACTTCACAATGGAAATACTCCAAGCCAGAAGAGAATGGCAAGAAATATTCCAATGAGAACCAGAAAGCTACTTTACCCAGCAAGGCTCTCAGTCAAGATAGAAGGCCAAATGAGAAGTTTCCCAGACAAAAGAAGTCTAAAAGAAAACACCTCCACCAAGCCAGCTCTGCAAGAGATGCTAAAAGGACTACTTTAAGGAAAGGAAGAGAGAGGGAGAGGGAGAGGGGGAGGGAGAGAGAGAGAGGGAGGGAGAGAGAGAGAGAGAGAGAGAGAGAGAGAGAGAGAGAGAGAGAGAGAGAGAGAGAGAAACACAGGTACAAAAATGGCAATGAATAAGTACCTATCAGTAATAACCTTAAATGTAAATGGATTAAATGCTCCAATCAAGAGACATAGAATAGTTGAATGGATAAGAAAACATGACCCACACATATGCTGCCTACAAGAGACCCACCTCAGGACAAAAGATATATACAGACTAAAAGTGAAAGGCTGGAAACAAATTTTCCAAACAAATGGACAGGAATAAAAATCCAGGGTAGCAGTCCTCATGTCAGACAAAATAGACTTCCAAAAAAGGGCCATAAGGAGAGACCCAGAAGGTCACTTCATATTACTTAAAGGAAGAATCCACCTAGAAGACATAAACATTGTAAATATATATGCACCCAACATAGGAGCACCCAGATACATAAAGAAAATCTTAGAGGACTTCAAGAAAGATATGGACAACAACACAATTATAGTAGGGGATTTTAACACCCCTACTGTCAAAAATGGACAGATCTTTGAAACAAAATATCAACAAAGATATTGAGGCATTGGACAATGCCCTAGATGAAATGGACTTAAGTGATATATATATAGAGAGAGAAAGCCCCCATCCCAAAGAAGCAAAATACACATTTTTCCAAATGCGCATAGAACATTTTCAAAGATAGACCACATGATAGAACACAAAACAAGCCTCAACAATTTCAAGAAAATTGAAATCATGCCAAGCATTTTCTCTGACTACAAGGGACTGAAACTAGAAACCAAACCCCAAGGGAAGAAGCCTGAAACACTCAAAATCATGGAGATTGAATAGCATGCTATTAAATAATGAATGGGTCAAGTATGAAATAAGGGAAGAAATCAAAAGGTTTCTGAAAACAAATGAAAATGAACTCACAACAACACAAAATTTATGGGACACAGCCAAGGAAGTCCTGAGAGGGAAGTTCATAGCAATACAGGCATACCTAAAAAAGATAGAAACATTTCAAACAAACAACCTAACCCTATGTCTACAAGAACTCGAGGAACAACAACAAAGACAGCCCAGAGCAAGTAGAAGGAAGGAAATAACCAAGATCAGAGCAGAATTAAATGACATAGAAACTAAAAGCACAATTCTAAGGATCAATAAATCCAGGGGCTGGTTTTTTTGAAAGGATAAACACAATTGACCAGAAAAAAAAGAGGGAAGACCCAAATAAACACAATCAGAAATGAAAGAGGAGAGATTACAACTGTTACCACAAAAAATGCAAAATATTATAAGAAATTACTATGAAGAACTATATGCCAAGAAATTTGAAAGCCTAGGTGAAATGGACAAATTTCTAGAAAAATATAATTTTCCAAAACTCAGTGAACAAGAAGCAGAAAACCTGAACAGACCAATAACAGCAGATGAAATTGAAGTAGTAATAAAAAAAACTCCTGACACACAAAAGCCCTGGACCAGATGATTTCACAGGAGAATCCCACAAAGCATTTAAGGAAGAACTAACCCCTATCCTTCACAGACTATTCCAAAAAATTGAGAATGATGGAAGACTCCCAAACTCTTTTTATGAAGCCAGCATCATCCTAATCCCAAAACCAGATAAAGACACAACAAAGAAAGAAAACTTCAGGCCTATACTGCTGATGAACATAGACGCTAAAATCCTCAACAAAATATTGGCAAACTGCATCCAACAATACATTAAAAAGATCATACACCATGACCAAGTAGGATTCATTCCAGGGATGCAAGGATGGTACGATATTCGCAAATCAGTAAATGTAATACACCACATAAACAAAAGAAAAGCCAAAATCACATGATCATATCAATAGATGCAGAAAAAGCATTTGATAAGGTACAGCACCCATTTAGATAAAAAACACTCAGCAAAGTGGGAATAGAGGGAGGATCCCTCAACATAATAAAGGCCATATAGGAGAGACCTACAGCCAACATCATACTCAATGGACAGAAACTAAAATCTGTTCCACTAAGATCAGGAACAAGATAAGGCTCTCCACCTTCACCACTTCTATTCAATATAGTATTGGAAGTTTTAGCCACAGTGATCAGACAAGAAAAAGAAATAAAAGGCATCCAAATCAGAAAGGAGGAAACAAAATTGTCATTGTTTGCAAATGACATGATAGTGTACATAGAAAATCCTATAGACTTGGCCAAAAAATTGCTTGACCTAATAAACAAATTTGGCAAAACAGCAGGATACAAAGTCAATATCCAGAAGTCAAAGAAATAATATTTTTGTATACCACCAATGAAATAGCAGAAGCAGAAATCAAGAAAAAAATCCCATTTGATATAGCAAAAAGAAAATTAAAATACCTAGGAATAAACCTAACCAAAGAAGTAAAAGACGTGTATTTAGAAAACTACATAACACTGAGGAAAGAAACCAAGGAAGACACAAACAATGGGAATGTATACCGTGTTCATGGATTGGAAGAATTAACATCATCAAAATGTCCACACTACCCAGAGCAATTTATAGGTTCAGTGAAATATCTATTAAAGTACCAATGGCATACTGCACAGACATAGAACAAACACTCCAATAATTTGTATAAAACCATAAATGACCCTGAATAGCTGCTGCAATTTTGAGAAAGAAGAGCAAAGTAGGAGGAATCATAATACCTGATTCCAAACTGTATTACAAGGCCACTGTATTCAAAACAGCCTGGTACTGGATAAAAACAGGCACATGAACCAATGGCACAGAACAGAGAGCCCAGAAATAACCTCAAGTCTCTATGGTCAATTAATATTTGACAAAGGAGGCAGCAACATAAAATAGAGTCAAAATGGCCTCTTCAACAAATGATGTTAGGAGAACTGGACAGCTATGTGCAAAAAATGAAACTTGAGCACCAACTTACACCATACAAAAAAATATATTCAAGGTGGATAAAAGACTTAAATATAAGCCATGACACCATTAAAGCCCTAGAGGAGAATATAGGCAAGAAAATCTCAGATATTTCATGCAGCAACATTTTTACTGATATGTCCCCCAGAGCAAGGGACATAAAGGAATGAATAAATAAAAGGGACTTCATCAAAGTAAAAAGCTTCTGCACAGCTAAAGAAAACAGTATTAAAATAAAAAGATAACCAACTGTATGGGGAAACATATTTGCCAGTGATACCTCAGACAAGGGTTTAATCTCCAAAATATATAAAGAACTTACATGACTCCACTCTAAGAAGAAAAGCAACCCAATTAAAAAATGGGCAAAGGACTTGAACAGACACTTCTCCAAGGAGGACATACTGACGATCCAGACACACATGAAAAGATGCTCAGTATAGCTAGCTATCAGAGAGATGGAAATTAAAATCACAATGAGATACCACTTCACATCAGTCAGAATGGCCATCATAAACAAAGCAATAAGTAAAAAACAAGTAAATAACATGTAAAGTAAAAAACAAGTGTTGGAGCAGTTGTGGAGAAAAGGGAACCCTAGTGCACTGTTGGTGGGACTGCTGACTGGTACAACCAGTATGGAAAACAGTATGGAATTTTCTCAGAAAACTAAAAATGGATCTGCCTTTTGACCCAGCAATTCCACTGCTAGGATTATATGCTATTAGGCCTGAAACACCAATCCAAAAGAACCTATGCACCCCAGTATTCATAGCAGCACAATTTACAATAGCCAAGTGTTGGAAGCAACCTAGATACCCTTCAGTAAATGAATGGATCCAAAAACTATGGTACATTTACACAATGGAATTCTATACAGCAGAAAGAAAGAAGGAGCTTCTACCCTTTGGGACAGCATGGATGGAACTGGAAAGCATTATGCTAAGCGAAATAAGCCAGATGGTGAAAGACAAACACCATATGATCTCGCCTTTAACAGGAACCTAAACAACAAAACAAAGAAACAAGCAAAATATAACCAAAGACACTGAAATAGAGAGCAGACTGACAGTGTTCAGAGGGGAGAGGAGAGGTAATTTCAGGGGAATTTCAGGGGAAAAGGGGAAGGGTTTACCGGAACAAGTATAAAGGACACATGGATAAAAAACTAGGGCGGGTGGAAATGGGAGGGAGGAGGGGAGTGCTGGGTCGGTGGGCTGGGATGGTAGTAAAAGATAGAAAATTGTACTGCAACAATTAAAATAAAATGTTAAAAAAAGAAAAAAGATATTCCAATTTTACATATGGTAAAGTAGAGATGATTTAAATAATGTGAAGCATAAGTTTTATCATAGTTGAAATTTACATGGTGATTACTCTGTGCCAGAAATTTTTCTAGCTGTTTTTGTATTCATCAACACTATTCATCCTCACCCAGCACTGTAAAGTAGATGCTGTGATTTGATCCATTTTACAGATAAGTAAATCAAGGCAAAAATAGTTTAAGTAAATGCCCAAAGATATTTCAGCTAGTAAGTAGCAGAGCTGGGATTCATTCCAGGGAGTCAAGCTCCAGAGCTTCACTCTCTTATTTTCAGCTTTAAATCTGGGTTTCATGGTTCTACTTACTTTTGAAATATATTTCAAGTACCATAAAATTTACTCTTTTAAAGAGTACAGATCAGTGGTTTTGAGAATAATTGCAAAAACTGTTGACACAAATACAGACTTCTCCTGTGCTTCAACACAATCTCAGTAACACCCACTCATTGCTCCAGTCTCAGCTCAGATAATATTTCCTTGTGGACTCTTCTTTAACCATCCTAATTTCCTAGACTGAAACTGACATCCAGTGTAAGATTCTCTTAGCCACCCATTTTGTTTTGTAGTTGCATTGTGTTTGTGTGTCTCCTGCCTGATGTGAGATGTGTGGGACTTAAGACCATGTTTGATTTCTTCATGACTGAATGTTCAGAGCCAAACACAGAGCCGATCACAGAAGGGACACTCAGTATTTGTTGATGAATGAATTAATGAGTGGATTTACATAATTGTTGTATATTTCTAAGGACCGATGCATTTGTAATTCTCCCTCTTTTTTAGCTGCTGGCTAAGCACAACAAATGGATTTCTGTGGAGCTTCTTTGCACCCGTCTGCCCCATCATCTCTGTGATGATGACATCAGAGCATCCTTAATGATCAGCTGAGGGTCATTAGAAGAGCAGAATTATAAGTGTGTGTGGGGGGAATGACAGGGGCAGGACTTTTCTTGGGTTCTGATGGGGTTGCTTTGGTTTTCTAAAACTGCTCCTAAAACTACAAACTCTGCTACTGTTACTAAGTATGAAAACTACTGAAGTGTGGAATTGCTGTTGGACAAGCTAGGCTAGAGATAACAAATTAAAAGTTTATTCACTAACCCTCTGTGTTCTTTAAGGTCAATCTAACTTTCTTTCTGATGATTCTCTGGATTTTGTAAAGCAAACTCTGTTCCCTCAACACTGATGTGTCCACCCTGCAGAATACAAAGTAAGCTGGAGAAGAGGGTGACATCCCTGCAGTCACGTGTGATCCCAAGAGCAAATCCATGTGTTTCAGCAGCCCCTGATGTCCCCACTCAGGGTGTGCCAAGGGAACCCAGGGTAAAGAGATGCAGTGATCCTTGTGTGGCAGCAGGCTGGGATTCAGTGGTGTGCAGCTGACTCCCTGGCCACAGTGCTCCACCTCTAACCCCAACTTGTACCTCCCTCAGCAGTAGGAAGAACTTCTGTTGGTTCATGAAACTTCCTTGGACTTTTGTCAGCAGTCCTATGACGAAAGTACAAAGAACGTGTATGCACCCAGCCTACCCTTTCACACCACCCTGTGTTCAGGTTCCTTCTCAGCCCTCTCCATTTCTGTCAGGAAAAAATTCTATTCTAGGAAGCATGGGCACTGCTTTGTTTCAGGAACCCCTGTGCAAATATAATGTTCTTTCTTGTGTGTTCCTATCAGTATCCTTTCTAATTTTTGCATGTCATTACTTGGTTGTGTCAATAATTCGAAGAGCCTGAGAGGTTTGTGAAAATAGAAGTCCTGCCTCTATTACTTTCACTGCCCAGGCCCCAGCACAGAGCCAGCCTAATGCACAGTGCAGCCTCAGACATGTTGGTTTCATAAAAATAAGGATCTCCAAGGAGCATCATACATTTCTGAACTTACATTAGGAAGTGTCATAACCCCACTCAATACAGTCAAAATGTCACCTTGTACCAGAGTGGCATTTCTATTGTGGAGAATCATTGACAGTAAAGGTCAGAGCTGAACACAACTCAGTCTGTGAACTCACCACCAACAGGGGAAAGCAGGAAGGAGCATGCATAGGGTGGAGATGAGAATGGCCTTGATTCTGTTGTTCTGGGTTCTGATAAGGTTGCTTTCCACCATGGGCCTCCCTTCTCTTCCTTCCCAGGATGCTTATGTTTAAAGTTTTGGCTCAGCTCTTCACCTTGGGCTGCATTTGGTGTCTGGGAGTCCTGCAGCTGGGCCCAGCTTCCCAAGCCATGGCCTATCTCTGCACCATTATCAACAGCCTGCAGGGTGTCTTCATCTTCCTGGTGTACTGTCTCCTCAACCAACAGGTACCACAGTCCAACACCCACCTAGTACCCTTTCTGTTCTCACTCTTTTCAGTGAGCTGACTCAGAGCATGATTTGCCTGTGCAGGTCTGGGAGCAATATAGCAATGGTTGAAAGCAGTCAGGATAATCAAAGTGGACTCTGAGAAGTACACCTTCTCCAGCAGGGCCACACCTGAAGCTTACAAGCTCAGCATGGTAATGTACCACATTGCTCCCAGAGCCCTTTGCTAACTGATCCACTTGAGTAGCTCATGCCCCTCACACTGGACAACCTGGGCATACAGTAGGGGATGTCCTAGCATGACTTCCATGGGTTTTACTCTTTGACTCCTTAACCATTAGCAATGATCTCAGTTGAAAAACATGTATTTTGCTCTTACTCCTTAGGAACTGTGTTCATCTTGACTTTTACATAACAGCACTCTTACTGAATGCCTGCCACATACCATGAATGGTTAACTAAATGACTGAGAATCAATGACCTGAAGCAAGGATGCACATGCCACTCAAAGAGCCACATTATCTTATCCTTCATCCACCTCTATCTCATAGTCACTCAGCACCACCCAAACAAAAAGGCAAAGATGGGGAAAATGATGTACATATTTAAGAATTAAACAGAAATCAGTGTTAGTTGGCATTTCAGATTTTCTCAGTAAGATTGCCTGACATTTTCAGCACTCTCCATACACTGCAAAACCAGAAGGACAAGCCATAGTGCATGGGAAGATTCCTGGCAGTGATTACAAAGAACCACCACTTGTATAGAATTAAAAGCTCTTTTTTAAAATAAAGAACAGACTGACAGAGTTCAGAGGGGAGAGGAGAGGGAATTTCAGGGGAACAGGGGAAGGGTTTACAGGAACAAGTATAAAGGACACGTGGATAAAAACTAGGGGCGGTGGAAATGGGAGGAAGGTCAGGAGGGCTGGATGGGTGAGTTGGGATGGGAGTAAAAGACAGAAAATTGTACTGCAACAACAATTAAAATAAATATAAAGAAAGAAAAAAAGTTACTTCCCCATATATTTCTATGGGGCACTTTCGTCTAATAACAATATTTTTCCTGTCCTGATTTAATAAAGATAGATGATTATATCCACAAAAAAAGTTTTTAGACATGAAAACTTCTTTAACTTAATTTTTCACCTCCTCTTCCCTCTTCCATTAAATATGTTGAGTCTTCTTTCCCATTTAAAGGAGCCAACTGTGCTCCTGGGAAGTGTTGCATTTCTCTCTCCTGTTCACCATCTTGCTTGTGTAAAGGAGACACAGCACTTGTGTCTCCTTTACACAAGCACTGGTTTCATGGTCGAATCTTCTATTTCCTCTCCTTCTCTCAGCAAATATTCTTACCGCCTATTTCACAGAGAATATCCAATTTATCATGATGACTATGAACTGCATGCTCTCAACCACACCATGCAAACATTACTGTGCATCCTCCCCACACTGCCATTGACTCTATTTCCCTTTTTTCTGAAGACAGCACTTCCACCTGCATGTTGTATCCCATCATTCATGCCTTATCAATTATCCTTACATTATTTTCACATATTCCCTCTCTTTTTGTCTTCCCTCTTTCCCTTTCTCTATCCATTTCCCCATTCATCCTTCCTTCACCTTCTCAAAAGTTATTTCCCTTTGTCATAGAAACATGATTGGTTCTTTTCTGTCTTATAGTCATGTACCACTTGGCCTGCCATTTCCTTGTAGCTACTTACCAGCCAAGAGTTGACTCTTCTGTGTCTGTATTTCCTTGCTTTAAATTTACTCTCTCAACCCATATGAATATGGCTTCTCTCCCCCATCATTCCACCAAAGCAAATATCTCTTAGGTTGCAATGATCTCCATGTCCCTGAAGGGCCTCCCAGAAACTCCTCACACTATTTATCACTGCTTTCTCATGAAACACTCTATCCTTATCCTGTCTCAATTTGACTTCCATGCTTCTCCTTCATATCTTTCTTGTTTTCTCTTTTTCTTCATCCCTTCATCCAATGGATTGGTTCCAGAGCCACTTCAATTCTCATTAAATTCTTTCTTCCAAGGCTATAGCATTCGTTCCTTTGATTCAATCACCACAGATGTTTCTCTAGCTCTGACTTCTCCTCTGAAAACTAGAAGAGCATTTCCAGTTGCTTACTTGACACCATTGATATCCCCAAGGCATCTTGACTCAGCCTTCCAAGATAAGACTCAGGGTCTTTACCCTCCTACTACCCTTTCCACAGTGTCTTTCTCTCTCCAATCTCTCCAAATGGCACTACACCCATTGTGTGGCCCAACTTTGGAAACTGAAAGTTACTCTCATTAATTATTTCCCACTACCACCTATCCATTATATAATCCTATTGTTTATATCTTCTCAGTATGTCCCCAATATGCCCAGCTGACTCAGTCTCCATCACATCCCCTCTCCCACCCTATCCCTGAGCCAGTCTTCCACCTTCACTTGCCTGAACCACTGCAACATTCCCCTGACTGACCACTCCTTTCCATTCTTGTCACCTTCCAATGCCTCTTTACCCAGAAGTCAGCTTTTCAAAACAAAAAACACAAATCATGTCACCCCTGTGTGAAACCTGTTACATGTACTTTCTCTTGTGCTCAGTTCTGAATAATTTCCTGAAGCACATTTATAAACTTCTTGAGTAGAGAGAGGCATATGAAGTTGCCCATGTCAAGCACTAGGAATTACACTGAGCTTCCTCTAGACCTAGGAATAAATAAGTCATATTGGTGATGGAAAGGATAAGGGGAAAACAGAAGAATTCAATGCCACTTCCTTTATGTCCTTGGTAATGGACAATAGATAGCATTTCTGACCTTTCATTAATTTCCCACCTGCCCTCTTTCATGACTGCAAACATAAAGTAACATTTCAGAAATGTTGAAGCACAGGGATCAGAACATACATTTTGCAAGAGGTAGACCATTTTTGTAGCACATTTAGTTGTTCTTATCTTCTGTTATTTGGGGTTAGAAAATATAGGAAGATATATGAAATTTCTGAGGAAGCCCAGGTCTAACAAAATACAATTGATACAGCCTTTTCCTGCCCTGACCAATCCAGCTAGCAAGAGAATTTTGTGATTAAAAGTTTCTTAAATTTCTTATTTCTTTCATCAGAGTAAACTTTCAAGTTGTCTCTCCGTATTCTTATATTTCACTTCTACAATATTCTCTTTGCAGGTCAATTAAAAAGATCTTTCAGTCTATCACCTCTTATCCCATGGAATTCTGAACTGTCATTCTTTGAGCCATTGAGAGAGGATAAAAACGTCTGAGGTGTGTTTCGAGAAATTCGTTATATCAGCAATGTGAAAGAAGTCATGGTGGACACACTGGAAACTCAATCCCTGCAAAACCTGGAATTTTTCTGTGTTCTGAAAGTGTACCTGGAAAACTCAGCATGTAAAGTGCCAATGGTGGCCCAATTCCTTGGGAACTTTAGGTTAACTTACTGCAAAGTGTCTCCTTCCCACAAAGACTCTTCCAGAGTCTGAACATCTGTGAGCAGGAAAACTGGTGTTGAAGGGTTTTCATGCCAACAACATGAAAAAGAGTGGACTGTTCACACCATAATCTGGATTTCTTAATTTCTTTGTTTAGTATTTCTATGGGTTTAATTGTTTACTCATTCAAAAATATTATTTACTTACCATGTCTAAACAGATCAAGAGAGACCCAGGTCCTGGCTTCATGAGGCTCTCAGAGGGAAATAGAGTAATTTCTGCCCCTAGAGTTGCCTCAGAGGTGGAAGGTCCCTGTCCCTGAGCCACTGTCCTATCAACCATGGCACAGACTCCATTGTTCATCTTCACATCAAAATGCAGACATTTAACAGCTCAGGTCATGACATGTATATTTTGGACTTTGTGGGCCAGTGTGTTAGTTTATTATGGTTTTCCAGAGAAATATAATTGATATATTTCTTGGTTATTTAACAATATCTTATTGTTTGTATTTATAAGCAAAGAAAAAGGGTTTGCACACACTTAGATTTTTTAAATTTTCCTTTTCATCTCATGTAATGATCTATTTAATTTCCATAATTCTGATTTTCCAAGGACAGTCCTGGTGTATGCTTACTGTCCTGAGAAATTATTAATAGTGACTTCCCTCACTCTCCAACATGTCCTTTAGATATAAAATCAGGAGATGACTGATCAACTACCACATTTCCCTTAAAATTACCTTATTTGTCTGTCAGACATTAATTGGTATAGCAGCTTTGCTTTGTTATAATCTTTTTCCTTTTTAATTTTCTAATGTTACTTCACCCTTTGTCTCAGGAAACTCTCATATAGCTGCATTATTGTCTATTATTTTCTTCCACTTATTCTCAAAATGTCTGTCTTTAACTAGTGTGTTTAGTTCATTTTCACTTGTTGTGTTTATTGGTATGTTTGGATGGCTTTTAAAGCATCCTTTTTGCTCCCTGTCATGCATTTGCTGTGTTTATTTTTACTTTTCCTTTGGATATACCAAGAGTTTACAAGTTCTTTTTTTAAAAGGAGATTTTACATTCTATGTCTGCCCCTTTACTATAAAAGTTACCTTTCATCCTTTCAAAACATTGCTATGTAACTTCCAAAGCCAACATTAATCACTATGACAGCCTAGCCCCTAAACAATCTTAGACTATTTTAACTTGAAACCCCTGTTACCATACAAGTTATTTTGGTCTGGCTGTATGATTACATATTTTTATTAAAACTCTCTGAATCAGTCGTTATAAAGAGCCTTGTCTTATTCTGTGTTTCCGTTGAGGCTTAAACATATTTTAACACTCTCTTTGAACAGTGATTTTTTCTTGAGTGTCATTACATAGCTCTGAATCTGATTACTGTCTTCCTGGAGTTTACCTGTTACAATGTGCCCCAGAGAGAGTTTGTGAGCAGTGAAAGTGCTTAGATTTTGTTCATTTGAAAATGCCTGCATTTCACCATCATTTTTTCCCACTTGGCTTTGCCAGTTAGGAGTAAATAAATACCCTCTTTTACTTCACAAAACTTAAGTTAGATTTCCATCGCATAAAATTGAGAAAGTCTTGATTAACGCAAGTAGTTGGAAGATTTATTTCTTTTTATTCCCTTGATCCCCCACCCCCGCCACTTGTATCAGTTCTATTAATTCTTTTCATTTATATGTCTAAATGAGAAGATTTAATACAAGATATTGACTCACACCATAATGGAAGCTGAAACGTTTCACAATCTGCTATCTGCAAGCTGGAAACCCAGGAATGCAGGTGGTGTAGTTCAAAAACCTGAGAGTCAGAGAGCTGATGGTATAGATTCCAGTCTGGGATCTTGAGAACCAAGGAGCACAGAGGGTGGCAGACAGGTGTCCCTGCTCAGTCAGGCTGAGTTAAATCAAGCTTGCTCCACTTTTGCATTCTGGTTAGGCCCTCAACCGCTTGGATAAGCCCATCCACATTGGAGAGGGCCATCTGCTTTCCTCAGTTTACCAAATGCTAACTTCTTCTAGAAACATCCTCACATAGATCCCAAAGTCATGTTTAACCAGCTATCTGGGCATCCTGTGACCCAGTCAAGTTGATAAATAAAATTAACCATCACAGCCAAGTAAAGGTGAACTTTGGAGGCAGTGCAGGTTCAGTTCCAGCAGTACAATAAAGTACATATTGCAGTAAAATAAGTCACACAATTGTTTTGGTTTCTCTGTGCATGTAGAAATTATTAGGTGAGCAAAGCATTATGTTCAAAAAACAATTCACATGATCTAATTAGAAAATAGTTTAATGCTAAAAAGTGCTAACCATTCTGAGCCAGTTAGATAAATGGTGCTGATATACTTGCTTGAGGCAGGGTTGCCATAAACCTTCAATTTGTAAAAAAAAATGTAGTGTCCACAAAGTGTCATAAAGTGAAGTGCAATAAAATTAGGATATGCTTGTGTCTATAGCAACAACTCAGCTCTGCCATTGTGTCATAAAGACAACTGTAGACACTCATGAATAAGTGAATAAACATGCTGTGTTTTAATACAACTTTATGCACACTGCATTAGAATTTCATGTAATGTTCTCATGACACAAAATATTCTTCTGCTGATTATTTTCATCAGTTAAAAATCTAAAAAAATTTTAGCTTGTCAGCTGTGCAAAAACAGGTGGTGAGCCAGGTTTGGCCTATTGGCTGGTGCTTGCTGACCTCTGTCCTAGGATGTTCAAGAGAGCTCTTTGTCCTACAATAATTTATTTATTCACTATTCAAATATTTGATTAGCACTTGCTCTTTTGAAAGGGATGATGCTAGCTTGAAAGAAACTGAAATGAACGAGGCAGACATAATCTCCGTGTCCAGGATCTTGACTACCTGTGTATTAGTTAGCTTAGGCTGCCAAAACAAAACCTCACAGACTGGGTATCTTAAACAATGGGGATTTATTTTCTCACAGTTCTGTAGACTGAGAAGTTCAAGATCAAGGTTGACAGAGTTCAGTTTTGGGTGAGAAGTCTCTTGCTGTTGTGCTGAAGTCCACCTTCTTACTGTAGGCTCACAAGGGCTTTCCTCTGTGCTCAAACAGGAAGAGATTAAAAACGAAGGAAAACAACAGATAAAAAGCTCTTGTGTGTCTTTTGTGACAAGGGCACTAATCCCATCATGAGGGCCCCACCCTTATCTAATTCTGATTATCTCTCAAAGGTGTAATCACATATTCCATCAAGTTGGAGTTAGTGCTTCAAAAGGAATCTTTCTGGGGGGTGCGGATACGTGAACATTCAGTCCACAGCAGTATGTAAGGTGGGAAACCAGGAAACCTGGAAAATGCAGTAGAGTAGATACTGTGGGGACAGGGCAAAAGGTGGACACAGACATGGCTGGGAAGGCAGGTGGGAGGGAGCTCTAGGGCTAGCTGTTGGGAGTATCCCTAGATGATTATGATTTGGGAGGCAGATCTCAGCATTTACCCTTTTGCCTTCTTTTTAAATCTACTAAATCTATTTTCTTTATTTATAATGCGAATAACAGCATTAATTTTCTCATGAATGTTCAGGGAGAAAATAAAGATTAAGTTCTAGTGTGAACCACAAAGACAAATGAATTAACGAGGGAAAGTGGGCTTGGGGATCTCCCAGCTTATTGCTCCAGAACTATGTCACCGAGTCAGAAACTGCCATGAGACACGGCTCTGAAGTGGGGTTCCATTTCCCACACTGGGGTCCCAGTACAATCCCACTCCCGTCAAAGGGAGCAGGGAGGGGCTAAGGCACAAGGGTGGAGAGGCCACTCCCTCCAGCTGCACTTCGGGGGTCTGCTGTGATAGCTCATATCACCCAGCGCCCCCTTTCTGGATCCATGGTCACTGTATGGATGAGGAAACAGGAGCTCATTCAGGATTGAGCCCCCTAGTGGAGAACACAGGATCTGGATGCCTGGAGCGCCTAACAAAAAACCGGAAGTCAGGACGCCACCCAGCACAGAACCAGAACGGTAAGTTTGAAGGTCAGGGGCCACAAAACTACCAACAGAAGAGCGTGCAGACTTGGAGTTCTCAGGTCTCAGGAATGACTTTGATATGCAGAAGTTGGATCTGGGTCCTAGTGATCTGAGCATTCTGGCGTGAGCCTGGGTTATGGAAGTTCCTCAGGGTTAGAGGGGCGGCCTCAGCTGGCACCCTGGAGAAGGAGGCCGGGATGGAATGAATGGAGGGACCCATGGAGCCAGCTCGGAACTGAGCTGGGTCAAGTCAGTCTTGCCCTGGGGCATTCTGGGGTGGGAATTTGAAAGACTGATAGAACAAGACAGGAGTCTGGGAAAGAACCACGTGGAAAATTTTGTGAATGAAGATGGACAAATTGGGAAGATGATGAGGGGACCTGATAGGAATTGACTTGTATTGGAAAAGACTTGTGCGGTGAAAAAGACATTTTTTTCTAGGAATTTGTGAGGGTTTATGTTAATAAATAAATAACTAATTAATAGATTTATTTACTTTCCTGTTACCTTTTATTTACAATTTTCAAAATAAGATGAATTTGAACTGATAAACTCACATATGCTGTCCATCTAGAGTCAACAACTGCAAAAATTTAGAATCACACTGAAGTTCTTTCTTAAAGTATATGCATACATATACATGTTCTTGCTGAAATATGTGACAGTGGCAGATATCATGACACTTCATTTTTAAATATTTACCAAATATTGAAGAATTTAAATAATGTTTTCTACATACCTATCATACTGTTATTATACCAAAAATTATCAATTTGCATAACTTTTTAATAATTCATTTAAAATTATAATCAACATACAATATTAGTACCAAGTGTACAACATAGTGATTAGAATTTGTTAATAATAATTGTAATATCTGATACATGTAGATGATTCCCCAGTTGCCTCCAAAATATTTTTATGGTTGTGTCTCTAAATCAGAATCCCAATATAATTGACATTGAAATGGATTGTTATATTGCTTTTGTCTGTTTTTAGAATAGCCTGTAATCACTTTTCAAGTAATAGTAACTATTTTTTAAAATGGTACTGACTTTAGAAGTGTCCAGATGACCTGACTTGTTGAATGCTCTATATTCTTGATTTGCCTGATTGCTTCCTCATGATGTCAGCTGACTTCTTATTCTGTTCCCTATATTCCATGTACACTGATACTTAGGCCTGAAAGAACAGATCCTGGAAAGCTTTTTCTATAATGGGCTAGCTAATAAATATTTTTCTGTTTTTTTTTTGGCCTTGCAGTGTCTTTCACAACTACTCAGCTCTGACATTGTAGTATGAAAGTAATCATACACAACCCAGCAGTGAATGACTTTGATGTGTTCCAATAAAACTTTATTTACAAAAACAGGCAGATGCCCAGATTTAGCCTGCATGTTATAGTTTTCCAACCCTTGATCTAAAGGCTGAGTTAGACTTAGGGTAGACTGATTTGCACATAATTCATTATTTACCACCCATGGGATGTTGGAACTTCATGTCTTATCAAGAGATCTATAAAGTCAGGTTTCCCATTATTGACAATGTGAAGCTGACCATTAAGTTCAGATCTCCCTATTATAAATGTGCACTTTGGCCCTTGTAATTAATCAGTAATCTGTGAGGTGGTTGTTTTGGCAGTGTGGACTAGCCTGTTTTCCAATTGCTTTTCTCATTGTATTTAGTGCCTTTTACTCCATATTGAAAAATCATGAATTTCCACTTCTATCTTGTCTTTTACAATTATTGGCTGATATTTTTGGGTATCACTATGGACTCATGAATGTTTTTAATGTTATAAATGTTACAGTCATTTTCTGTGGTGTTCAAATTATGCAAATATGTTCTGTGGAAACCCACAGGAAATTTCTTTCAGGTGTAATTGTTTTGGAATTAGATCTTGCCTAGCTCACATGCTTTGGATGAAATAATATGTATAAATACATCTTATATGATGTGCTGCAGGAATATACACCTTTCCCAGAGCTCCATTTGTAAAATGTAAGGATATAGGGACTCTATTGATTTTATTCTATTTTTTTTTACATATAAGCTCTGTGACATCAGGAACTGAGATCTCTGTGAAGCAAATTGTGAGTAAGAAAACTACTTTTTGAGTGAAAAATCAGTAAGTCTCTAGACATGAAGAGTGAAGAAATCAAGGCATGTAGGTAGGGAGACCAAATACAGGTATTTGACTGAACATTACTTTCCTTTTTTATGCTGTTATAAGAAAGGTGTTTGAGGATGGTTTTCCTTGTTATGCTTGAGGGGCATTTTTGTAGAAAAACAGGTTGAAGTGCAGTGGTTAACCCAAGACTATCGAGGAACTGGGTCATAGGTCCCTGACTGTTCTGGGAGTGAGCTGAGCATGCTGTGTGGATCAGAATATCCCAATTCTCCAGCAGTTGAATGTCAAACATTTTGTGCATGGTCTCTACCAAATGGTTCCAGAATAAGTTACTTGTAACAGACACAAAAGTATTTTTTATACTCTTTGTCCAAAGGATGACAGTTCAGTGTTTTCCTCATTTTCCAGGGGAAAGGATCATCTGGTTTGCTTGTTAATTTACTCCTCCTGAGAAGGGAGATGTAAAAATGATATGGTGTTAAAAAGTGCAAGACTTGTAAAATGACAACTAGAAAACATTGTCAAAAGACATCAAAGAAGCTAAAGAAATGGAAAAATTATTACATGTTCATGGGTCAGAAACTTAATATAGTTATGCTGACAGTACCTCCACAGTGATCTACAGAGTCAACACATTCCTTATCAATATCTCAGTTAAAATTGTTTTCAGAAATTGACAAGCACATCCTAAATTTGCATGGGACTTGAAAGCATCTAAAATAGCTGAAACAATCTTGCAAAAGAAAAAAAGAACTGGACTTCTGGACAAGATGGAGGTATAGGTTGACACACTCACTGTGCCTCCTGGCACAACCAAAAGAAGGACAACAACAATTTAACAAAACAAAAAACAACCAGAACTGACAGAAAACTGAATTGTATGGAAGTCCAACAATGAAGGCACATTCATCCACACTGGTAGAAGGGGTGGAGATGGGCGGCCTGGCAGAGAGGACTCTCGGCAGGGTGGTGGCTGGCAACCCAGCAAGGCAGCGAATTGTAGAGCAGGGTGCACAAGGCTGCAGCTGGCTGGCAAGGCAGCAGCAGGTGGACCCAGCGAGGCAGTGGATTGTGGACTAGGCTGTCCCACATTCACATGCAGATAAACCAGGAGAAACAACTGGGAGGCTGGATGGACTTCAAAACCCGGGCCCCAATGTGGGGAAATAAAGCCTCAAACCATTGATGGAAAACACATGTGGGGGTTGAGGCAGCAGCAGGAGAAACCCCCAGCCTCACAGGAAAGTTGTTGGAGAGACCCACAGGGTCCTAGAATGTACACAAACTTACCCACATAGAAATCAGCACCAGAAGGGCCCAGTTTGCTTGTGGGAAGCAGGAGAAGTGACTGAAATCCAACAGAGAACAGAGCAAGTGCCGTTGTTCCCTTTTGGGCCCCTTCCCCACATACGGCATCACAACACAGTGACATGGGTTACCCTGCTCTGGTGAACACCTAAGGCTCCACCCCTCACTACATAACAGGTGCATCAAGACAAAAAAAAATGACCCAAATGAAAGAACAGATCAAAGCTCCAGAAAAATACAACTAAAAGATGAAGAGATAGCCAACCTATCAGATGCACAGATAGGTACCATTACACTGGTAATGGGGATGCTCACAGAATTGGTTGAATTTGGTTGCAAATTAGATGAAAAAATGAAGGCTACGTTAAGTGAAATAAAGGAAAATGTACAGGGAACCAATAGTGATGGGAAGGAAACTGGGACTCAAATCAACAGTGTGAACCAGAAGGAAGAAACAAACATCCAGCCAAAAGAATGAAGAAACAAGAATTCAAAAAAATGAGGAGAGGCTTAAGAACCTCCAGGACATCTTTAAATATTCTAACATCCTAATCATAGGGGTGCCAGAAGAAGAAGAGGAAGAGCAACAAGTGGAAAAGTTCCTTCAACAAATAATAAAGGAGAACTTCCCCAATCTGGGAAAGGAAATAGACTTCTAAGAAGTCCAGGAAGCTCAGAGAGTCCCAGAGAAGCTGGACCCAAAGAGGAACACACCAAGGTACATCACAATTACATTAGCCAAAATTAAAATGAAGGAGGGAATCCTAGAATCAGCAAGAGAAAAGGAGGCAGTTACCTACAAAGGAGTTCCCATCAGATGTCAGCTGATTTCTCAAAAGAGACCTTACAGGCAAGAGGGGTCTGGAAAGAAGTATTCCAAGTCATGAAAGGCAAGGACCTACATCCAAGATTGCTCTATCCAGCAAAGCTTTCATTTGGAATGGAAGGGCAGATAAAGTGCTTCTCAGATAAGGTCAAGTTAAAGGAGTTCATCATCACCAAGCCCTTATTATATGAAAAGGTAAAGGGGCTTATCTAAGAAAAAGAAGATAAAAACTATGAACAATAAAATGACAGCTAACTCACAATCATTAACAACCACACCTAAAACAAAAACATAAATAAACTAAGCAAACAACTAGAACAGGAACAGAACCACAGAAATGGAGATAACATGGAGGGTTATCAACAGAAGGGTGGGAGTAGGAGAGAGGGGGAAAAGAGAATAAGTAGTATAGATGGTGGGTAGAAAATAGACAGGGGGAGCATAAGAATAGTATAGGAAATATAGAAGCCAAAGAACTTACAGGTGCAACCCATGGCCATGAACTAAAGGGGGAGAATGTGGGTGGGAGGGTGCGTGCAGGGCAGAGGGGAGTGAAGGGGGGGAATGGGATAACAGTAATAGCATAGTCAATAAAATGTATTAAAAAAAGAAAAAAATTGTAGAGTCAATGCCCCAATTTCAAACTTGCTACAAACTATAGTAATCAAGATATGACGGAAGAGAGTTAAGTGTCCAAAAGTAAAACCTTATGTTTATGATGAATTGATTTACATAAAATGCTAGTACAATTCATTGATGACAAGAATAATATTTTCAATAAAAATGATGGGAAAGGTGGACATTCATATGTACAGGGATGTGCATCTCACACCATATTATAAACCTCAAACTATTTAAAAAATTAATTCTAAACATATACCTAAATGTAATAACTAAAACTATAAGCATTTTGAAGGAAAACTAGTATAAATCTTATAGGTGTTAGCAATTATTCTTTAAATATGATACTGAAAGCACAAATAAGCAAAAAAAAAATAGATGCTCAATATCATTAGACATAAGGGAAATACAGATCAAAAGCCTAATGAAAAGCACTTTACACACACTAAGGGATAAACACCTAAACCAGCCCTGGCTGATGTGGCTCAATTGGTTGGAGTGTCATCCCGTAAACCAGGAAGTTGAAGGTTTGATTCCTGGTCAGGGCACATTCCTGGGCTGCAGGTTCAGTCTCCACTCAGGGTGGTGTGAGAGGCAATGGATCGATGTTTCATATATTGATGTTTGTCTCCCCATCTCTCTTCCCCCCTTCACCTCTTTCTAAAATTAATAAGCATGTTCTTGGGTGAGGATTAAAAAAAAAAGCTAAACCACTAGTTTTGATGAGGATGTGAAGGAAACTGGAACCTGTATATACCTTGTCTTGTTCCTTGAGGAATTGGGAACCATTTTGGATATTTTTATGCAACATGGTAGAATATCAAATTTCTGTGTTGAGGAGATAAATCTGAGTTTTATGCGACCAACTACTGGAGGAAGGACAAGAGTAGATGGGGGAGACCAGCCAAGTGGGGATGACAGCTGGGTTTAAGGAGGAGGTGTTGGAGTTGGTATCAACAAGGGGGATCTGTGACTGCTGATGAGGAAATACTAGCATGGTTTAGCAATGAACCGATTTGGTGCAGAACAGGGGAGGGGAGAGGATAATGGTAAGGATTTTCCAGGTCATGACTGGTACAATGTGATGAATGGAGATGCCACTCAAAAAGATGAGAAACCCTGAAGAGGAGTAAGATTGTAAGAAAAAAAAAGATAAATTCTTTTATTGCCATGTTGGGATACTTCTGAGATATCTAAGTAGAGATGCCAAGCAGGCAATTGGAAATAGTGGTCTGGGGATCATAGGTAATTCAGAGCTACACAAATATATTTGGCCATCACTTCCTTCTGCATGGCTCATTGAGTCCCTGTAGATAAAGCTGTCTATGAGGAGAGTATAATGTGAAAATGGAAGTGTTACTAGAACAGAAATTTCATCCAGAAACATAGGAAAGCCAGGGATGTTGTGATATAGGAGCCAGGGACAAAAGAGAAGTCTTATGGTGGAGGCAGTAACAACAACACCCAATAATACTAAGAGGACAAAAAATACTTATTTTATCCAGTAATATGAAGGTCATTGAAGGTTTAAGAGAAAGCTGTTTTTGGGGAATGGTGGAAGCAAATGCCAGTTTTGAGTCTGTGAGGAAGGAGAGGAAGGAACAAGCGTATAACTTTAATAATTTTCAGTAAGATAGAGATTTCCCATGTTGCCATAAAGGTGGAAAGGATGCTGTTGAGAAGGTGAGACTGTGCAAGGATCAGAGAGAGAATGTATGAACAGTAAAGTAAGTAAAGAGGAAGTCCAGAATGTTGGGAACCAAAATGCAATAGAAAGATTAGCCTTAATATCCGGAAGCACATTTTGTCTGTGGCAATAGGATTGCATGAGGAGAGAATGAACCAGGTGTTGAGTGCCTGGTATTTTGAGAGCACAAAGTTGACTTTGCTTCATCCTGCTGACTTCATTTGCTATAAAAGAGACTGGTAGAAACTTTTGCTGGGAAGGGGAGGTAGAGGAATGAGGCTTTTTGAGGAGTGAAGAATTTTGGAAAGAGCAGTGGTAGAGTGTTGGACAAACAAGTGGGTGAGTAAAATGCATCAGGCTTGGCAGGCATCGTGGTGGGCCCATGAAAGTTGGGAGAAAAAAATGAATTGTCTGAAAACCTTGCACAATTCATATAGATCCTGCGAGTCCCACTGTGTTCACCTACCAAGTGGGAACATAGTAATACTTATCTCCAAGTGCAGATGTGAAGAACATGTGAAAGAAAGCATGAGACAAGGTTTTGTTAACCAGAAGGTACAAATGTTCATTGCCATTGCCAGGACCTCTCCTCAGCCATCTGCAATTCTTCATCCTGGCTTTGCATTATTTGTGTATGTTGAAAACATGAGAAGTGGTAGCAGAATCTGATGGGAAGTCTGAAATCCAACCTAACACCTATTTCCCTGACTGTTGTGATGACATGTACCATGTGTTTGTTGTTCTTCATATGGAGAAGAGCCTGGAATGACTTGGGACAAAGGGTGGTGCTGTGACTGTGCACTTTGAGCATCACAGCTTCACATCACTAGTTTCTTGCTTGTTGAGCTGACTGTAGCTTCTCTCTCTGCTTATGAGGAAGTTTTGTGTCTTCTCACTCACTAAGATTAAAAACCACATATACCATGTCACACAAAGTGGGTGTTCTACACAAATAGGGAGTGAGAAGATCATCATCTACAAGGTTAAGGTGAGCACAGAAACACAGTAAGTGAAACTATGGGAAGACCTCTATCCATGACAAGAAAATGCCTTGGAGTGAGTCCACAAGTGAGGACAGTGGGAGCTGTGCTAGGGCATGTCCTGCTATACTCGTAGGTTGTCCAGTGTGATGGGCATGAGCTACTTGAATGGATCAGTTTGTGAAGGGCTCTGGGAGCATTGCAAGACCTACCACATTGTCTTTGGAAGCTTCAGACATGGCCATGCTGGAGAGGGTGTACTTCCCAGAGTCTGCTTTGGTTTTCTTGATTCCTTTCAACCATTGCCTGTATTGCTCCCGGACCTGCAGAGGCAAAGCATGCTCCAAGTCAGCTCACTGAGAGGACTGAGAATAGAAAGGGTGCTAGGTGGGAGTTGGACTGTGGTACCTGCTGGCTGAGGAGACAGTACACCAGGAAGATGAAGACGCCCTGCAGGCTGTTGATGATGGTGAAGAGATAGGCCATGGCAGGGGCAGCTGGACCCAGCTGCAGGACTCCCAGACACCATGTGCAGCCTAAGATGAAGAGCTGGGCCATTGCTTTAAATGTCAGCATCCTGAGTAGGAGGAAAATGGAGGCCCATGGTGCACCCAGAGCAACAGAATCAAGGCCACTGTCATCTGCACCCCATGGATGCATGCGGCTGAATTGTGACCCACTTTGATCTTTACTCCCTGATCTTGATTCCCTCAAAAGAAGTGCTCTTTGTGTTCAGGATGACAATTGTAGTTGGACAGAAGTAGTGATAATTATTTGTTTAAAAAGAGTTTGTTTGTTTGTTTGTTTGTTTATTTATAGAGGGGAAGGGAGGGAAAAAAAGAGAGAGAGATATGAGAGATCGGTTTCCTCTTGCATACCCCACTTGGGGACCTGGCCTGCAACCCTTGCACATGCCCTGAATTGGAATTGAACTGGTGACCTTTTGTGTTGCAGGCCAGCACTCAATCCACTGAGCCACACCAGCCAGCGCTGAGATAGTGATAATTCTTAATATGGGTTTCAAAATGATCATGATGTATCAGGAATGTTCAAAATTTCATTCAACTGACATTACTGAGAAGTTCAGTGCACCCAATCCTGTGCTAGGTCTTGGGCTTTGGAAATAACCAAGACAATTTTTGTGTTCACAGACCTTACAGTTTCATAGAAAGACTAAAACAAATGGTCACTTATAATATTTGTGACGTGTGAGCTACCTCTGCCCAGGTCCCATCCAGGTCCCTTCTTCTCTCCCTGAACTGCCCCCAGGTGTGCTTTGCTCAGAATAGAGGCCATTCATTCTGTGTAAAGTTGAGGAAGCAAAGGACACCCCTAGCCTTTCAGAAGATGAGATATGTGGATAAAAATAACTTGATTTTAGCAGGTGTAGGAGTGGAGAGGACAGAGAGAAGAGCCTCCATGAAGGTGTGGGCATGAATGTGCATGTGGGGTTCTGGGAACAGGTAGGTGATTTCCTAAGAGTTTTATGAAAATGTAAACATTCTCTGGATATTTTTCATAGGGGGCAATGGAAGTAATCCACATTTAACAGAACAAAGTCAATCCCTCTGTAGCTGAGGTAATTTCAAGCTGGATTTATGGAGAAATGAAATATTTTTGGCTTGCATTTTGGCAGCAAAGCACAGTATTTGAGCATGGTTTCCAAGGAGGGTGGCTGCCTTTCTCCTCCTGTCCCCTCTGAATTCCTGTGAAAGGACACCAGGAGCTTGGAACCATAGGGCCTTGCTCCTGGACCCTGCTTTGTGTGGGGCAGTGTGCCCCTCTGACCCATCTCACCTCGTGTTCTGGAGGGTGGACACATCACTGTTGAGGGAGGAGAGCTTGTTTTTCAGAATCCAGATGGTCATCAGAAAGAAGGCCCAGTTAACCTGCAGAAACCCCCAAGGCATATTGAATGCCACATGTGTATAGCTTCCTCCTAGCTCATTGAACACCTAACTCAGTAGGTAAGAAGCTTTCACATTTCATAGCAGTTATAGAAAAAGTGACCACCCGTTCAGTAAATCTTGGTCCCTCTTGTCCTGTAACTCGGGTGACCAACTTGTCCTAGTTTACACAGGAATTCCCTCATTTCAGCACTAAAAGTCCAGTGTCTCAGGAAACCTTTGCATCCTTGTTTTAAACCAGAAATTTTGCCTTCTGCAAGCCCCTTCATTCCTGGAAAAATGAATTATTGCTCATTCTGCCTATAACCTCCTTATATACCTGCTCTTTGACCCTCAGTTGAGCAGGAGAGATGCTCTGATGCTGTCCTTTACTCACAGAGAAGATGGTGCAGACGGGGCCAAGGAAAGTCCATACAAATCCCTGTTGTGTGTGGAGCCAGCATCTAGGACAGAGATGAAAAGGAATTGGTGAACCTATTTGCTTTTGTGGATAAAGAATCAATAAATTAACATATCTTTCACCTCCCACAGTTTCTTCTGTTTTCTTTTTGTTAATACTATTGTTGATCTTTTTTTGGTAACAATATTTATGCTAAGAACTATCCTCTTAGTAAATTTTAAGTATATAATACAATATTGCTAATTATAGGCACTATGCTATCTAGATCTCCTTATCTTATTTTTCTTTCATAACTGAAACTTAGGGTGTGGCCTTGATGCTGGCAATGTTCCTGGCTGTTTACTTATCTTCAAACTCATCAAGTTACACATATTAACTATGCACAGAGTTTAACAAATCAATCATGCCATAATAATGTGGTTTTAAGAAAAGATAAATGTGTTTTAAATAAGTATTTTAAGAGGAGAAAGAAGATGGCAGCTTTGTTGCAGGGAGAAAAACTCGTGGATCTGTGGAGGAACAGAGCAAGGGGCCTAGATTATCGCAACATTTATGAAAACAGGACATCAAAAATTATAGCGGACATTGAAAAACCAGATGGTCAGGAGACTGCTTCAGGATAATAAGGGCCCAGGGATCAGCTCGGGGACCAGGGGGGTTGCAGCCCCCAGGCCCAGTGCTCCTGGGTCTGCCTCAGGGCACCTGGGAGAGTGGAGTCACAGCTTCCTCCCCAGAAAACAAGAATTGAGCAGCACCAGGGGAGGCCTTGTTGCTTGAAGACACAGAGAGGGGAGTTAGATTGGGAGACAATCACACAGGGGCTGCGAGCACCCACACATAGCCCTGGGAATGGTGAGTGCCCCCAGCCTGTGCGACCAAGGGCAGCCTGGCCGTGCACCTGCACCCCCAACCTGGTGAGAGTGTGGTTCTGTGGAAGACACAGACCCCAAAGCCCTGAATAAGGAAAGGGAACAGGTGTTTGCGGGTTTCTGGACCCTGCGGTGGTGAACTCGGGGGAGCATGTGCCCTTTCGGGATTCCCAACTCTTGCGCTGTGAACCCAGAAAAGATGCGGGCACTTGGGTTCCTGGAGCCCACAGCGGAGAAATTGGTAGAAGTGCGTGCCCCTTCTCTATCTCCGGAGCTTGCACCCTGAACACGGAAAAGACCCAGGAGCTCTGTGGGGCCCTGGAGCACAGGACACTGCGCTCTCACCGCAGTGAGCTCCGGAGAGCGTGCTTGGGAGCGGCCATACCCACACCCAGGGTCCCTCGGGGAAAGCATCAGATCAGCTCTGGGGAGAGCACACTACTAGCCCTAGGGACAGTAGGAGAGAGACTGACTGAGTTCTGACTGGGAAGAGTAAAAAGCATTCCAAATGCCCCTCAGCCTGCTGAAGCCAGCAAGACCAGAAAAACTGGTTTGGCCAGTTAGAAACCAACAAGAGGGTTTTTTTGTGTGTGTGTGTATGGGGGGGGGCTGTTGTTGTTGTTTGATTATTTGATTTTCCTTGTTTTTTAGACTTTTTATTTTTTAATTCTTATTATTTTTATATCTCTTAATTCCTTATGTTTCTCTTCCTTTCATCCTAGTATTATTCCTTCCACTTCAAATTTATCTGTCCTGCATTCCATCTTCTGCTTCCCCCCCTTTTTTTGAGCCTGCAAGTTACTGCAAATTTGTATTATCTTTTTCTCACTTTTCTGACATTTTTTATTTTAATAGTATTTTGGTATTCTTTTTCTTTCTGTATAATCTTCTTTGCTTGGCTGGTTATACTGTCGTTTGATAGGTTCCCCTTGTTATCTCATTCATAGTGTGTTGATAATTTATTGTCCTTCATTTGTGTTCCATTAGTACACCTCTCAAGGTTCTATACTCCTTATTCTTGTTATCTAGATCTCATAGAGTCTGCCACAGGATTGTTACTTTAATATTACTGTAAATAACACTCAGTTCATACAATTGTAAATACTACACAACACCCATCCCAGATCTCAGCCCACTTTGCAATTTCCTGAACTATATTATTGTAGGAGTTATCTCTATTATTTTACACACTACTCTTATTTACTATTCTTTATTCCCACCCTACCTTAAAATCTGACTTCCCACAGCCTCATAGCTTTCTAGATCCAACTAACAATCCTTTCTTCCCCAATAAGAGTCTTACCTTCTTTCCATCCTTTCTAAATGTGGCTAGTGGGGTGGAAGATTAAGCTTAACACTATACATAGCCAAAGGATCTCCCATCTATTCTCTACTGGCTGCTACTGTAAATATCATAGAATATTGTCTTGCTTTCTTAAACCATTTTGCCTTATTCCTCCAACTGATCACAAAAAAAGAATAGGGAGAAGCTTTGAACACCAGGATACATGAAGGAGACTGCACCACTGAATCTCACAGGTATTCTACCACAGAAGTTTACACCATAAACACAGGGAACCAGAACAGATAAACTTAAGAAGCTGAGGCTAACAAGAAGAGTCTCACAGACAATGAGAAGACAAAGAAACAATCCCCAAATGAAGGGGAAGGAGGAAGCCTCAGAAAGAATGCTAAATGAAATAGAGGCAACTTAACTCTCAGATATTGAGTTCAAAATAATGAATATAAGGAAGCTCAGTGAGTTCACAATGAGCTACCAGAAACTAGAGGGAAGCTACAATGATCTCACTGCAAACTACATCAACATGAAAAAGGAAATAGAAACTCTCAACAAGGGCCAAGAGGAAATGAAGAATACAATTTCTGAACTGAAGAACACAGTAGAAGGAATGAAAAGCAGGACTGATGAGGCAGAGGACCGGATTAGTGAATTGGAGGGCAAAGTAGAAAAAAACACCCAGAAAGAGCAAGAAAAGGAAAAGAAGCTCAGAAAAAATGAACAGGATTAAGAGAAATGCAAGACAATAGAAAACGTAAAAATATCTGCATAATAGGGATACCAGAAGGAGAAGAAGAAGAGCAAGGTATAGAAAACCTATTTTAAAAAGTAATGAAGGAAAACTTCCCTAATTTGATGAGAGAAAAAATGACACAAATCCAGGAAACACAGAGAGTCCCAATCAAGAGGAACCCGAAGAGGCCCACCTCAAGACACATCATAATTAAAATGGCAAAATTTGAAGAAAAAGAGAGAATATTAAAGGCAGCGAGGGAAAACAGGAAGTAACATACTAGGGAGCCCCAATAAGGCTAACAGCTGACTTCTCAATGAAAACACTCCAAGCCAGAAGAGAATGGCAAGAAATATTCCAAGTTATGAGAATCAGAAGTCTGCAACCAAGGTTACTTTACCCAGCAAGTCTCTCAATCAAGATAGAAGGCAAAATAAGAAGCTTCCCAGACAAAAGAAGTCTAAAAGAATACACCTCTACCAAACCAGCTCTGCAAGAGATGCTAGAGGGACTGCTTTAAGGAAAGGAAGGAAAAGAGAGAGAGAGGAACACAGTTATGTAAATGGTGATGAATAAGCACCTATCAATAATAACCTGAAACATAAATGGATTAAATGCTCCAATCAAAAGACATAGAATAGCTGAACTGATAAGAAAACATGATCCACACATATGCTGCCTACAAGAGATACACCTCTGGATAAAAGACCTGCACAGGCTGAAAGTGAAGGACTGAAAACAAATTTTCCAAGCAAATGGGTAGGAAAAAAAAAGGTGGGGTAGCAATACTCATATCAGACAAAATAGACTTCTACAAAAGGGCCATAAAGAGAGACCCAGAAGGTCACTTCATAACACTCAAGGGAAGAATCCACCAAGAAGACATAAATATTGTAAATATATATGCACCCAACATAGGAGCACCCAAATACATAAAGAAAATCTTAGAAGACTTCAAGAAAGATATGGACAGCAACACCATTATTCTGGGGGATTTTAACACCCCACTCTGAAAAATGGACAGATCTTCTAAACAAAATATCAACAAAGATATTGTGGCATTGAACAACACCCTTGATGAAATGGACTTTACTGATATATACAGAGCCCCCCATCCCAAAGAAGCTAAATGCACATTCTTTTCAAATGTACACGGAACATTTTCAAAGATTGACCACATGATAGGACACAAAACAAGCCTCAACAATTTCAAGAAAATTGAAATCATAACAAGGATTTTCTCAGATCACAAGGGACTAGAGCAAGAAACCAACCCCATGGAAAAAAAAACCCAAAACACTCAAAATCATGGAGATTAAATAGCATGCTATTAAACAATGAAGGGGTCAAGAATGATATTAGGGAAGAAATCAAAAGGTTTCTGGAAACAAATGAAAACAAACTCACAACAACCCAAAACTTATGGGACACAGCCAAGGCAGTCCTGAGAGGGAAGTTCATAGTGATACAGGCCCACCTAAAAAAGTTAGAAACATTCCAAACAAACAACCTAACCCTACATCTACAAGAACTCAAGGAACAACAACAAAGACAGCTCAGAGCAAGCAGAAAGAAGGAAATAACCAAGATCAGAGCAGAATTAAATGACATAGAGACTGGAAACACAATTCTAAGGATCAATGAATCCAAGAGCTGGTTCTTTGAAAAGATAAACAAAAATGACAAGCCTTTAAGCAGGCTCATCAAGAGAAAAAGAGAAAAGACGCAAATAAACACAATCAGAAATGAAAGAGGAGAGATTGCAACTGATACCACGGAAATGCAAAGGACTATAAGAAATTACTATGAAGAGCTGTATGCCAAGAAATTTGAAAGCCTAGGTGAAATGGACAACTTTCTAGAAAAATATAATCCTCCAAAACTCAATGAAAAAGAAGCAGAAAGCCTGAACAGACCAATAACAGCAAAAGAAATTGAAGCAGTAATCAAAAAACTCCCGGCACACAAAAGCCCTGGACCAGATGGTTTCACAGGAGAATTCTACAAAGCATTTCAGGAAGCACTAACCCCTGGCCTTCACAGACTATTCTAAAAAATCCAAAAAGATAGAATACTCCCATACTCTTTTTATGAGGCCAACATCATCCTAATTCCAAAACCAGATAAAGACACAACAAAGAAAGAAAAATTCAGGCCAGTATCACTGATGAACATAGGTTCTAAAATCCTCAACAAAATACTGGCAAACCGCATCCAACAGTACATTAGGAAGATCATACACCATGACCAAGTGGTGTCATGCAAGGATGGTACAATATTCACAAATCAGTAAATGTAATACATCACATAAACAAAAGCAAAGACAAAACCACATGATCATATCAATAGATGCAGAAAAGCATTTGATAAGGTACAGCAGGCATTTATGATAAAAACACTCAGCAAAGTGGGAATAGAGGGAGCATTCCTCACCATAATAAAGGCCATGTAGGAGAGACCTACAGCCAACATCATACTCAATGGGCAAAAATTAAAATCTTTTCCACTAAGATCAGGAACAAGACAAGGCTGTCCACTTTCAGCACTTCTATTCAATATAGTACTGGATGTTTTAGCCACAATGATCAGACAAGAAAAAGAAATAAAAGGTGTCCAAAATTGGAAAGGAGGAAACATAACTGTCATTGTTTGCAGATGGCATGATAGTGTATATAGAAAATCCTATAGACTCCACCAAAAATCTGCTTGACCTAATAAATGAATTTGGTAAAACAGTGGGATACAAAGTCAATATCCAGAAATCAAAGGCATTTCTGTACACTAAAAATGAAACAGTAGAAGCAGAAATCAAGGAAAAAAATCCCATTTGAATTAGGAAAAAGAAAAATAAAATATCTAGGAATAAACCTAACCAAGGAGGTAAAAGACCTGTATTCAGAAAACTACATAACACTGAGGAAAGAAATCAAGGAAGACACAAACAAATGGAAATATATACCATGTTCATGGATTGGAAGAATTAATATAATCAAAATGTCCATACTACCCAAAGCAATTTACACACTCAATGCAATACCTATTAAAGCACCAATTGCATCCTGCACAGACATAGAACAAACACTCCAAAATTTTATATGGAACCATAAATGACTCCAAATAGCTGCTGCAACTTTGAGAAAGAAGAGTCAAGTAGGAGGGATCACAATACCTGACATTAAAGGATACTACAAGCCACTGTAATCAAAACAGCCTGGTACTGGCATAGAAACAGGCACATGAACCAATGGAACAGAACAGAGAGCCCAGAAATAAACCCAAGTCTCCATGGTCAATTAATATTCAACAAAGGAGGCAGCAACATAAAATGGAATAAAAATAGCCTCTTCAACAAATGGTGTTGGGAGAACTTGATAGCTACGTGCAAAAAAAAAAAAAAAAGTGAAATTAGAACACCAACTTACACCTTATAGAAAAATAAATTCAAAGTGGATAAAAGATTTAAATATAAACTGTGACACCATTAAATTCCTAGAGGAGAACATAGGTAGGAAAAATCTCAGATATTTCATGCAGCAACATTTTTACTGATATGTCCCCCAGAGCAAGGAACATACAGGAAAGAATAAACAAATAGGGCCTCATCAAAATAAAAAGCTTCTGCACAGCTAAAGAAAACAATATCAAAATTAAAAGAGAACCAACTGTATGGGAAAACATATTTGCCAATGATACCTCAGACAAGGGTTTAATCTCCAAAATGTATAAAGAACTTACACGACTCCACTCTAAGAAGACAAGCAACCCAATTAAAAAATGGGCAAAGGACTTGAACAGACACTTCTTCAAGGAGGACATACAGAAGATCCAAAGACACATGAAACAATGTTCAATATCGCTAGCTCTCAGAGAGATGTAAATTGAAACCAAATGAGATATCACTTCACACCAGTCAGAATGGCCATCATAAGCAAAGCAACAAACAACAAGTGTTGGAGAGGTTGTGGAGAAAAGAGGTCCCTAGTTCACTGTTGGTGGGACTGCAGACTGGTCCAATCACTATGGAAAGCAGTATGGAATTTTCTCAGAAAACTAAAAATGGATCTGTCTTTTGACCCAACAATTCCACTGCTGGGACTATATCCTAAGAACCCTAAAACACCAATAGAAGAGAACCCTCACACCGTGTTGTTCATAGCAGCACAATTTACAATAGCTAAGTGCTGGAAGCAACCTAGATGTCCATCAGTAAATGAATGGATCCAAAACCATGGTACATTTACACAATGGAATTCTATGCAGCAGAAAGAAAGAAGGAGCTCCTACCCTTTGCATCAGTATGGATGGAGCTGGAAGGCATTATGCTAAGCAAAATGAGCCAGGTAATGAAAGACAAATACCATATGATCTCACCTTTAACAGGAACCTAATGAACAAAACACAGAAACAAGCAAAATATAACCAAAGACATTGAAATAGAGGACAGGCTGACAGTGACCAGAGGGGAGAGAAGAGGGAATTTCAGGGGACAATGGGAAGGGTTTACAGGAACAAATTTAAAGGACGCATGGACAAAAACTAGGGGGGGTGGTAATGTTAGGGAAGTGGGTAGGGATGGGTAGGTGGGCTGGAATGGGAGAAAAAGGGAGAAAAGTGTACTTGAACAATGATTAAAACAATAAAAAAATTAGTATTTTAAGTCTTGGACTCCGGATATGCTAGTAGAAAAAATATGTTTTTTAATGAAAGACAAGAATCAACTAGTAAATTCATTTACAATTCATTGGACAAATATTGTGTCTCCTCTGTATTAGGATCTGTGATGGCCTGAAGATCCAATTGCAATTAAGATAGACTGGTCTCAGTCCTCAGGGAGGCCCCACCTGGGTGGAAAGGTCATCAATTAGACAATAGAAACAATCAAGATGATGAGTTTTGTGATCAAGTGTGAGGAGCTATGAGAACAGGTAGCTGGAGCAATAGCCTAGTCTGGGGTATAGGAGGTTCAAGTAGTTGGGAAGGGTCCCTGAGAGAACTGATCGTGTTCATTCTGAGATGTGAAGCATGAGCAGGTGCAAAGAAGGTGAGAAAATTTGGGGACATGCCAAATGACAATAAAAATATAACAATAGACTGATAGTAGTAATTCAGTCTCATGTGCATTATATAATTTATTCCTCATGACAACTTTGAGACTCAAGTGATCACAGGTTGGCATATAATGCTTGAGAAAACATAGAAACTCAAGGCCACAGTGATAGAAATGATAGAACTGGAAATGATCTCAAGTGAGATGTTTGTGAATGAGTTGGGAGGTGTGAGGACCATGGAGTTAGATGGATCTGCCAGAAGACTCAAAGCAAACACTACTGAGGCTGTGCTTGTAAACTGTACCCTGCGGGGCAATGGAGCCACCACCTGACTTTGTACATGTGTTTTAATGGAACACAGTTGCACTCATTCCCTTTCCATATGGTCTATGGCGGCTCTTGTGCTACAAGGACATGGGTGAGTAGTTGCAACAGAGACCACATGGTCCACAAAGCTGCAATATTTACTCTGTGGTCCTTTGGAGATAAGATCTGCTGACTTTAATGCAAGTTATATAGAAGGGCCAGCTGGCCAGGGCTCCTCTGATATCAGCAAACATTAATTTTATCAGCATAGGAATATGTAAATGACACACTGTCTGGATTTGGTCCTGGCTCTGCCACCAACCAGCTGTATGATCTGGGTCATGTCAGTCATCTCCATGCCCCAGTTTCCTCATCCATGAAACTTGTATTACACTGGTTTCTACCCCAGCGGGTTGTTAGGAGGATGACTTGAGTACGTGAAAACTGTTCAGAACAATGATTGCATGTCAGAAGCCATCTCTAAATCTTAGCTCTGCTCGTCACAGTTTTATTTTCTAAATCATCCTCTTTTTTCTTTTAAACTAAGGAGAGAAGTAAGTTACACCAACCAATGCCATTCCTTCATTTCCAGTTTGCTTTCTAGAAGATTTCAAACATTAAATGTAATGAATATTATATTAATATACACTTACTAATAAATAAGATGGGATTAATATTATGTATCATGTTTGTTAATGTAATAGAATCATTAACATAGAATTGATAATATTTAAAATAATTAAATCTAAAATATATATATCAACTAAATAATTTTAATAATAATTTATAGTTGTTAATGTTTCATTATTATGATAGTGTTAGTTTTTAATATAATATGATCAATATTATATGCATATTTAATAATTAATATTTAAAACAATGAAATGTTAAGATCTTAAAAACATTTCTTTCAGGGAATGCAATCAGGAAACCAGGAAGATGTCTTTGGGTGATTACTGTGTTTTTCTCTGTTTATCATATTCTAGTGAAAGTAAAGTGCTACATGGGTTCTCTACTGGCCTTGGTCATATGGAGAAGATAAGACCAGTGTGAACTTTGATTTACCGGGCAGATGTTCCATAAAGGTGAGGCCTGGATGCTGCAGAAATGGCCACAATGACAGCCGGGACTCCATAGCCCACAAGGAACATGAACTTCTTCATGAACCTGTTCACGCTGGAGTAGTTTCCCACAGTGAGGTTGCATGCAGTGAGGAAGAGGTGCAGACCCTCCAGCAGCATCCAGGTGAAGGAGGCCAGGTAGAGGTAGTGTAAGGCACCTGCGATGATGGCGCACAGCACCTGGGGAAGCAGTCAGAATAACCAGGTGGGATTGTCAGTGGGGGGCATGGCCCTAGGACCTGTCCTATGCCGTGCCATTGGGAAGACCTCTGTTATATATGAAGGAATTGTCCAAAGAGGGTGTGTCCTCTTGTTGTGTCAGTCAGTGTGAAATTGGCTACTCACCCCTCCAACCTTCCCAGAACCCAAGGACATTTTATTAAGGGGTCCCATGCAGCATGGCCACATGAATTCCACATACCCTGGGCAGGGCAAGGGTCCTTGGGGATGTCAGTACCTTAATCTCTGTTCTGTTAATGGCCATGAGTAAGAGCAGGTGGGCCAGGAAGAGGCAGATGCAGAGCTGCAGGTGGAGGGAGGTGCTGGTGTTCTGGATGGCTTTGCACAGCAGGAAGGTGAGGGCTGCCAGGAAGAGGCACAGCAGGGAGAGGCTCAGCCCCACATAGGTGATCACAGTCAGGGCGACATCCTCCTCCTGGGACCCAACAAAGAGGAGATATCAGTCATACTTTCCTGCTCTGGGGTAATGACCCTTCCACCATTTTTACTTTTATTTTTTGGTGTAACAAGATCAAGAATGGAGGAGCCATGTAGACTTGTGATGTTTATGAGTAATGTTAGAATTTTATGAGGCTTTTAAGTGATTCATACTAAAATATTTGAGGAATGGAATAGTCCTTACTCAAGACCAACTCCTGGAACTCATAAGGTTTATTATTTTTTTAAGGACTTTTGGGCATGACTAAGAATATAGATTACCCTGTGAGGGTCACTGAGGCACAGAAACTCCATGTTGAGTGCCATTTGCCATCCCCATTACATGATGCTGTGTGACCGAGTCTGTACCTGGAGACTCAATGTCCAGGTATCAACTCCCCATTTTGGACTTCACTCACCTCATCTCTCCAACACTTGTTCTTGCCAGTCACTAATGTTTACACATTTATAGCTTGATCCTGAGTTAATGGAGGAAAACTACTATGTTTTTAATAGTGATAGTTTAAAATTCATATTTTCTGCCTCACTTTACAAATCATATATTTGAGAGAAGGAACCTCACCCTCTCCATCAATTCCATTTTAGTGTACCTAGGGGAGGGAGGAGGAGTAGGGAGAAGGGATGAGAATGGAGAGAGGAAAGAGGAAGAGAGAAATTGGCAAATGATAAAGGAAGTGCAGATATAAATGTTTAAAGCTGGTGTATCTGAGTAAAGGGCAAGATATTTGTCTTTTTAATTGTTGCAACTTATCTGTAAGTTTGTAACTGATTCCTAATAAAATGTTAATGAATAAGTAACAAATCTTCCAAATGATTCTGATGCACACTAAATTTTGAGAATCTTTGGCATAGGAAAAAAAACCTCTAATTTCCCAACTATATAAAAAATACTCTCACAAATCCATGTGTAGTATAGCAACAGGCCAATAGAAAAATAGGCTAAGAATGTGAACAAATCGTTTCCAGAAAATGAAATAAGAGCCACTCTTAAATATATTTCATTTCACTCATAAGAAAAAAGATACAAAAATTTTCCTAGATTTGGAAAACTTAATAATAAGCTTGTAGTGAGGTGTGAGGAATCACACGTCTTCATAATATACTGGTGGAATTGTTCATAGCTACAATATCTATATTTTGAAATATGGAAAAATCTACCAACATACAATTATGAATCCGATCCAGTATTTGTCCTGTCCGCATATTCTTTTTTGCATATTCAAATGTGAGAACAATGAAGTGTGTGTGAACAATTGAAACATTATTTGTATTATATGTGTACTAATGATCACAACAAAACACTCACTATAACAGGCCTTAATGTGTAATTTATGGCACACCCACACAATGAAGTGCTATGTGGCAATAAAAATAATGGCATGTCTCTTTGTATACTGGGATGGAATAACTTCTTAGATGTAATAAAAACACAGAATGCATAACACTGAAGAAAACACTATGTCTGAAAAGAAGAGGGACAAAGAACAAATATAATACATATATTACTTTTATATGTATAAAATATCCATAGAAAAGTAGGAGAAACGAACAATTTTGGGTGTCTGCAGCAAGAAGAATTAGGTGTCTGGGGTTAGGATTGAGATAGGGTTTCCTAGACCCTGGGCTGCAGGCTGGTATTGGTCTGAGGCCTGTTAGGAATCCAGTTACCAGGGAAGCTCACCTGAGGTCTGCCTCCTGTCTCCACCCCTCGACTCCCACCTGCCTGTAGAAAAACAGACCCCTGGTTCCAAAAAGGTTGGGGAGCAATGCTCTATAGGGTGCCTCCACCTGCTCTATAGGGATATGCTTACAGGGATGATGTCCAGGGCTGAGGCTGATGTGAAGTCTCTCCCCAGATCAACATTTTTTTTTTCTAAAGAAGCAGGAAAGCCACTGGGAAGAGGTGAGATGAGGGGGTGAGAGAGCCTCACAGGTGGTGAGGAAAACAGGTGGGCGCTTCGGTATTTTCTGCTTCTCGGTCTCTTCAGGGAACCACTCACCTTGCTCTTCTTTCCAGAGGGTGGGGTCCCGGTGGGGAAGGAGAATCCTGCTGCAGACAAAACAGCGGTTTATTAGGTGTGTGTGTGTGTGTGTGTGTGTGTGTGTGTGTGTGTAAGAGAGAGAGAGACAGAGACGGAGAGCGAAAGAGAGAGACAGACAGAAGGTTGGGGTGGGGTCTGGAGTCAGGTTAGGCCAGGTGACTTCCCAGACTGTCATTTGGTAGCTCAGGGACCCTAGTTTAGGAATAGAAGAATATGGAAATTCTCTCCACCCTGTTGGCACCTTTGCTTATTCACATTGGAGTTCTCCTAGTGTCCTGTGGGTTAATGTGGTGGCCTAGATGCTCTGTTGTCTGGAAGTGGATTGCATCAGCCTGAGTCCTACCTGTCTGTCACCCTCAGGACCCTCAACTTTCCAGAGAAGCTCCCAGCTCGGATGGGGGACAGAGACAGAGTGGGTCTTCTTGAGAACTGAATAGAAAGGAAATGCTGCATGTCACCAGCAGGACCAATTTTGGGTTTCCATAATGGCTTTTGTCCTAATTCCCAAAGGATGGCTGCTCACTGGCTGAGTTCTCCTTGGAATCGCATGGACACTGTCAGGGGAGTAGTCCTGCCTCCATGCCAACCCTAAGACATCTTGAGAGAGATGACCCAAGAACCATCCTTGAGGCAGGCCCTCCACAGATGAGGCTATATGACAGGGGCAGGGAGAATGAAAAAGTTGCTGGACAAGACAGGGCCACCCAGACAGTGGCACCAAGCCCTGGTTGGTCACTGGGGCCTGATATTCAGCCAGACATCCCCTGTGCCTTTTTCTCATTCCTAAGAAGGCATCTTCTAGACTGACAGGAAGTGGCAAGAATCCATGTCTGAGGAAGTCCCTCGGAGGTGAGGGCTGGCTGACTGGAGAGGGAACCAGGTGTGATGGGTGAGGAGTGGCAGGTGCTTTTTTGCTCTGGCCTTTGGTCTCCCACCTGATGGTGCCCTCTGTTGTAGCCTGGGTCAGATGGGAACCTCTTCCATTTACCTGACTCTTCAAGCTTGTGTGTGTGCGGTGGGGTCTGTGTTGTCCTGCCCAGAACTGACCCAACATTCTTCTGGGTCCTCATCATCTGTGTTGTCCTCATGTAGTGAGCTGAAATTATTGGGGTGGGGAGTCAGGGGGTCACTTACATGGGTAAGTAGATGGAGTCTGAGCAGCTGAGAAGTGGGGCCAGGGTGTCAAGGTTGTTGGTCAGGGACAGGGCTGGCCAGGGAAGGTGGGCCTGCCCTTGAACTCCCCACTCTTGTATTTCTGGACAAACTTATTGGGTCTGTCAGAGGCCAGGAGGCCTGAGAGTCTGAGAGCTCACGTGTGCTGCAGTGGGGGAAGATCCTGGTCTGGCAGTCACTGGTGATGGTGGAGAGGATGGATATTGTGCTGGCATACAATGTACTATGAGCTCCCGAAGAGTCTTGGGTGGTATCCCTCTCTTTTATGGAAATAAGATGCCAGAAAGGCAGGAGGGATCCTTTGAGCTTCCAGAAATGACTCTCTGTGGAAGATTTTGGGACTTGGATTTCAGAGAGGGCAGGTGACCAAGTAGAACAGCCCTCTTATGTTGTGGAAAGTGGGCCAAATAACCGAAAACTTCACAGATAAGAAGGTGGAAAACACAGAGAGGTTCTTACCTTGACATGTGTTCTCATTTTCATTCCAGAACACTGTTGCCCCAGAATGAAGCCTATATCCTGAGTTGCACCTGCAGTAATAGCTCCCTTCTGTGTTCTGGCAGTTGGCAAATTTTCCACAGGACACCGAGGGTAGTTCACATTCATTGATGTCTGGAACAAGACAAAGGGTAGCATTCTAAAGGCATGAATTCCCACAGTGGGGAGAACCTAGCTTCCAGCCTGATGCCACTGTGGGGGCTGGACAGAACTTAGATCCTGCCTGGTATTTTGGAGGCTGGGCTGAGCTGGAGCCAGATCCTCCAGAAAGCCTGGTGACTTAGGTGGTTATATCTGCTCTCTGGTTGGAGCCTTCTGTGTCATGATGGGGCTGGAAGGATGTCTGTATCCCCTTCTTCAGGCCTTGAGGGGTAGACAGAAGCACTGAGTCTCTAGATCATCCCTTACAGTGCAGGACTATCAGGACTATAGGCATCACCTCCAGTCAGGGTGGCAGTGGCATTAAAGAATGCCCTCAATGTGGAGGTAGAGGAGGGAGTCATGCATGGCTGCGGGCTGTCTAGGGTGACATCATCATTCACACCTGAGGGTAGAGCCAGGTTGTAAGACACTTGTCCACTGATGGCTTCCATCCTCCTTTAATCACAGCAGCCACAGTCCACCCCACATTCCTCACCAGACACTCCCTCATCTCCCAATGTCAAGCCTTTTCAGATGCCCCAAGATGTCTCAGAGAGACTCTTCTTATTATCTTTACCCCTGAGGGTAATCCCTCCTTATCAGAGCTCATCAGGGATGTGAAATGAGGAAACAGCAAAGCAGCCTGAAAGTGCTCACAGGTGAGTCACTGGGTGTATTTTCTGGCATCTTACCTTCCACTGTTCTTTGAAAGTGAGAGGAAAGATGCCCATGAGCCAGGTCCCCTTTGAGTAGCTCTGAGACCCCCAGAGCAGGGCCTGGACACCACTAAGTAACAATAATAACAACAACTCAGTAAGAACCAGAGACATAAAATGAATAAAAAATGCAGGGACAGAATGTTTGACCCTATACATTCTAATGAAGGAGCCTAAACTTCAGAGCTTGAAAACTCTCATGGTGTTATGATGGGCAGGCAACTAGTCTCCCCTAGGTCAGAGTTTCTTCTCCACATTTGCAGATTTCCTTTCTAAGGCCCCAGGCCCAGGCTTGGGGTTTTAGCCCCAGGATACAAGAGGAAGTGGGAGGAATGAACACCTGAGGGATTCATGTGCATTCCCTACAGAGGCAATGGGACTTTCCTCCTTTGTTCTCAGTTGGTGACAATGGCTGGAGATCTGTCTTCAAGTTTGACAAGATGGGGTGGAATAGAGTGGAGGAAAACTTGGAATGAGGTTTGTGGAGGAGAAATCATGAGGATGGGAAATTCCTCGACCCAATAAGTGTGCTCCCAGCAAGGAGCTGGAACCCAGGCACAGGAGTAGCAGGATCTCCTCTCTGTGTGCATCCAGTCTACAAGTCTCCATGAGACACACACGTGAGAATGCACAAAGGACCTTTAGGAATACCTCTAGGGCCATGGATGGGCTGGGCACTAGTCACAGTAACACCTTTTTATCTGATGAATCAACTTTTCTCCTAATGTTAAATAACAACATGATACTTAGAAAAACAAAGAAAATATAAAAATTGAAGACAAAAAAATTACCCATGAGTCCACCACACAGAGTCCTGGGAAATTTTAGAGATTTTTTTCCTCATTGCTTCAAATATATTAAGAATGTTTGATTAGCACTAAATATTTACCTAAGACCATTTTGAGTATATCAATGGTATTTCCTGATGTAAAAATCATGTAATTTCCTTCTCCTCCTTCTTTGTTTTTTTTGTTGAGGTAAAATGTGCACATAACATAAAATTTGCTATCATAAGCATTTAAAAAATCTTCATCTGAAGACATGCTTATTGATTTTAGAAAGAGGGGAGAGGAAGGAGAGAGAGAGGGATAGAAATATCAATCAGTTGCTTTTCTTATGTGTAACCTAAGTATGTGCACTGACCAGGAATTGAACCTGCAACATTTTGGTTTATAGGACAACACTCCAACAAACTGAGCCACATTAGCCAGGTAGACTATCATAACCATTTTTAATTACATAAGTTCCTTTTATGATGCTGTGCTGTTGAAGAGTAAAAACCCTTTAGTTTTAGACTGACATCTGGGTTGTACCACCTTATTAATTCTGTGACTTTGGATAAATCACTCAATCTCTTGAGTCCAATTATGATCATTTTAAAAAGGATGCTATCCTGAAACCATATGACTTTTAGGAGAAAACATAGAGGTTAAGCACTTTGACATTGGTCTTGGCAAAGAATTTTTGGGGTTTGACTTCAGAAGCATAAATAGACAAGCAGAAGCACCTCAAATTAAAAACTTCTGCACAGCGACAAAACCATCAACAAAATGAAAAGGCAATGTACAATTTGGTAGAAAAATATTTGCAGATCATATATCTGATAAGCGTTAACATTCAACACATATAAATAGCTCATATAACTCAATCGAAAAAACGCTAAACATCCAATATAGAAATTGGCAGAGGATCAGACATGCATTTTCCAAAGAAGGCATTTGAATGGCCAACAGGTAAATAAAAAGTTGCTCAACATCACTAATCATTAGGGAAATGCAAATTAAAACCATAATAATGTGGGAAAGAAGGGAAAGGGGAGTAAATGAACATGAATGAGGAATCCATGGATGGGACCAAGGAGGGGTGGGATTCAAGGTGGGAGGTGGGCGTGGGTGAGTGAGGGAAAGTGATAGTGGGAAAATGGAGGCAACTGTATTTGAACTTCAATAAAAAAGTAAAAAAAATCCCACATAATCAAATATTTGTAACTTTGAACCTTTTATAATGACTGTTATAAAAAAAACACAAGAAATAGTAAGTGTTGGTGAGGATGTGGAGCAAAGAGAACCCTTGTGTACTGTTGGTGTATTTTAAACTGGTGCAGCCATTATGGAAAATAGTATGGAAGTGCCTCAAAAAATTAAAAATAGAACTATTATATGATCCAGTAATTCCACCTGTGGGCATTCATCTGAAGAAATCCAAAACACTAAGTAAAAGGGACACCTGCATGCCCATGTTCACTGAAGCATTATTTCAAATAGCCAAGGTGTGGAAACAACCTAAGTGTGCATTGATGAATGAATAGATAATAAAAATGTTGTGTATGCATACAGTAAAATGTTATTTGGTCATAACAGAGAAGGAAATCCTGTCATTTATAACAATGTGGATACATTTTTTGAGCATTATGTTAACTGAAATAAGACAGAAAAAGCCAAATACTATATAATCTCACATGTGGGATCTAAAAAACCTAACACACAGACACATGTGGTTTACACAGCTAGGGAGTGAGGGGTAAAAAAAGTGGTTTGGAAGTAAAACCAGCTAGTTCTGCCTGGATCAAGGAGCTGCCATGAGTCTGAGTGGGCAACCATGGTTGTGAGTGGGCAGGATTCCTGGTGAGTCTGAGCTGGTGGGGGAGCCTGAGGTTCCAGGCCCTGGTGTTTCTCTTTTCTCATTGCTTCCATTATTTCTTCCCTTTTGTTGTGCAGTGATAATAAGAGTAACGGTGATATAACTTGCATTCATTGACAATTTTCTCTGTACAAATCTTTACCTGTTCTTTACACAGGTAAATATTAAATCTCCATGTATGTGGGGAGGGTACAATGATTATCCCCAGTTTGCAGACAAACAAACTGAGGCAAAGAGAGGAGGCATACTTTCATTAATGTCAGAGAGCTAGTTGGTGGCAGAGCTAGACTTTGAACCCACACCACCAAGCTCCACTGTGTAAGCCCTCAGCACTCTACCTACTGATCATGAAAACCCAATTGTCCACTTGCTTCCTCCTTCCCTGCCCTGCCCCCTCTCTCTTATCCTTCATAAAGTGCTCCTGTGCTGCTCTCAGGGACAAGGGCTCTGGATGCCCCACAGCCTCCCCCCACAATCCCCGTATGCCCTCCACCCCTCAAACCTCTGTACCATCACAAGTCTCCATGGGGTTGATGACAATCTCTCCAGATGAAGAGCTGAATCCTGGAAGGCAGCAACAGGCAGTGGCGTTGACACATGTGGAATGCAGAGGGCACCAGTGAGCACAGGCTGTGGGGGCAGAGGCTGTGGGGGCAGACGCTGTGAAGTCAGAGGCTGTGGCAGCAGAGGCTGAGGGGACGGGGTCAGAAGGCCCAAGAAATGGAGGGAGCCAGCTGTTAGCTGGAGGTTCAAGAGAGGAGGTTGGGGGAGAGAGACAGTATTAATTAGAAGTGGAAGAACTCCAAAAGAATCTGAACACATAAGGAAAAAGAAATAGATTTTCACATTCTAGAGGACCATCTCTGAGCCTCACTTGCAAAACATTCTCCCTTCTCCCTTTGTTAATGAGAGGACCCACACCCTGGCATGCACTCCCTGTCTTCCATCACTAACACCTCTGGCTGGGCAGACTCACCTCTAGCGTTCTCATCTGCAGGTCCCAATGTCAACAGCAGCAGCACCAGGAATCCTGGGGCAGAAAGACAGAGAAGTGACAAGGAGAGGAGGGTCGAGCTCTAATTTCAAGCATACCTTGAAAGCTTGGCCATTGCCTCCTTAGTAGGTGGCTCTGGACTTGCATGTCATAGCTTTTTAGCAGCTTCCCCAAGGCTCCTGTGGCTTACTTGCAATTGAATACTTAACCTTTTCCCTCCATCCCAGCCTTTTCCTTGTGGAACCTCAGGTGGCACAAATATGGGGACAGAATACAATTGTGTGCCAACTAAGGTGGGGATACACACTGAGAAAAGTGTCTTTAGGCTCCTGTTGTGTCAGGAGCATACAGTGCACTCACACAAACCTAGATGGTCCAGCCTAAGCTACGTGGCACAGCCTACTGCTCCCAGGCTACAACACTACTACACTAAATAATACAGGCAACAATGGTTAGTATTTGTGTGTCTCAACAGATGTACTCATGGAAAAGGTATGGCAAAGTATGACATAAAAGATTAAAAATATGGTACATCTGGATAGGATACTTACCATGGGTGGAGCCTGCAGGGCTGGAAGTTGCTTTGGATGAGTCAGTGAGTGAGTGGTGAGTGAATATGTAGGCCTGGGGCATCACTGCTCACTACTGCAGACTTACAAACACTGTACGATTTTAGGCTGCAGTACATTGATAAAATTTCTTTTCTTTCATAATAAGTTAACCTTAGCTTACTGTAACTTTTTTACTTCATTAAATCTTTCTGACTTCTCTGTAATAACACTTAGCTTAAAACACAAATTGTACAGCTGTACAAAAATATTTTCTTTCTTTATATATTTATTATATAAACTTTTTTGCTATTTAAATATTTTTTTTATTTTAAACTTTTTGTTAAAAACTCAGACATAAACACACACATTAGTTTAGGTCTGCACAGGGTCAGGATCATCAACATCACTGCCTCCACCTCCACATCTCCTCCCACTGGGAGGTCTTCAGGGGCAATAACACACATGAAACTTTCATCTCCTGGGGTAACAGTGTCTTCAGGAACACTTCCTGAAGGACCTGCCTGAGGCTCTTCTGGAGGAGGTGTCACTCTGTTCAGAAATATGTTCACAGTGGTTTGCTTGGTTTCTTTCTTTTCTTTTTTTTTCATCACAGGTTTGCTTGTAAGCAGAAACTGCACCATGAACTTTCCTCTCTGTCAATGAAAGCCTTTTGGTCTTGGGGGTCCATGTTTTCAACGACTTTGAAAAGCTTGTTGAGATCTGTAAAAACTTCTGCTAAATGCTTCTATGGAAATCTTCTTAGGGGTTCTTCTTTTTCTTCTCCTTCCACTTCCTTCTCTCTTGACTCTTCCTCAGCTCTGCATTCCTGTTCCAGTTCCCTACACCCCTCATTAATCAGTTCTTGAAACCCACCTCTAGGAGCTCTGAGCTCCCTCACGTCCTCCATTTCCACACCCAAGTTAAACTGTTTGCTGTCTCATTCACAGCCTTGTTGATTTCTGCAGCCTCCTCATCCTTGATAAGTCCTTTGAAGTCATACAGAAACCTCTTGATGTCTTCTTTCAGATGCCATTCATATGCTCCTTAGTGACATCACCCCAAGCCCATGCAAGGTTCTCAATGCAGTCACAGGTGTTGTTACCCTTCTACAATTGCATCTGTGTCTCCTTAGTGTCTTCCTCAGTTGCAGCAATAACTTGGGCAAAGTTCCTCTCAGGCAGCAAGGCTTAAAAGCTGCTATAACTCCTTTATCCATTGGTTAAATTAAAGAGGTGGTGTTGGGAGACAAAATACCACATTGATGTTAGGAAGAAGATCACCATTAAAAGGAGTACCATATTTTACCATGTATAATGTGTATTTTATTTATTTATTTATTTATTTATTTATTTATTTATTTTTAGAGAGGGAAGGGAGGGAGATAGAGAGAGAGAGAGAGAGAGAGAGGGAGAGAGAAACATCAATGTGTGGTTGCTAGGGTTATGGCCTGCAACCCAGGCATGTACCCTGGCTGGGAATCGAACCTGGGACACTTTGGTTCCCAGCCCAAGCTCAATCCACTGAGCTACACCAGCCAGGTACCCAAATTTATGAGGGAAAAATAAGGATGCACATGGGTACATGGGTAGTACATGGATAGTATTAATTCCACATCTATATAAATGTTTTTAATTCTTTTTTAAAAAATTTTTTAAAGATTTTATTTGTTTATTTTTAGAGGGGAAGGGAGGGAGATAGACAGAGAGAGAGAGAGAAACATCAATGTGCAGTTGCTGGGGGTTGTGGCCTGCAACCCAGGCATGTACCCTGGCTGGGAATCGAACCTGGGACACTTTGGTTCCCAGTCCATGCTCAATCCACTGAGCTATGGCAGCCAGGGCAAATGTTTTTAATTCTTTTACTAATGTTTATGCATTAACAGTGTAACTCTAGAAAGCAATAAGGATATCCTTATGCAAAATGATACCCTGGAATGCAATAATTGCTTTTGTTTCTAAATATAAATAAATACAAAAGTGAATTAAAAATTTAAGTGAAAGATATTTTCCTGGAAGTTTGAGCCAAAACATGAGTGTGCATTTTACATGGGAAAGCATTGCCCAGGAGCACTATCAACAATAAGCAAAATCTTAAATTCTATTACTATTTTAGTACTATTCTCCTAACATACTCCTCCATTTCACTGGCATAGCAATTTACAAAGGAGTCATGGAAGAGGAGCTGGGTCATTCGTGACTTCTTACTGCCCTGCAGTGCCCTGGCAGTGTGTGCTGACTGCTGTGCTGGAAGGCCCTGGGGTCCTCTCACTGCCAGGTCACACAGGGCTTCCATTGGCAGCCTACAGCATGGTCCCCGAGCATGACCTTTATCCTGTTCTTAAACCTTGAACCCTGACCTAGACTTGCCCTCATTATGGATAAATGTCCTTTCAGGTATCCATTTCCAGAACAGGGAGGTTTCATCTGTTTTGCCTATTTGGTCTGGCAGGTAATTTTCTTCCAGTCAGTTTATCTGGAGTCTCTAAAACATTCTTCAGCTGCCTTCACATCAGCACTGAGACTCACCACTCATTTCCACATCACACAATGATTCTGGAAGCACTTAAACCACTTAGAACTGATAGTAAATTTAACACTGTAGCCCAGCCCAGCCTTTTCTTTCAACATTGCAAACAAAGTTTTTGCTTTGTCCATGAACATCAGAGTGCTATGAGAGATACACTTTTTGTTTGGTCTTCAAACCAAGTCTTTAGAAGTTTCTTTGTGTTTGATATAGGCCCTTCTTGCATTTTTGTTAGTCTTGTTGCTTTCGATGAAGCAGATGTTTTGACAGCCTCCTATCACATTGTTCTTGCCCTTTAAGATCATAGCCATGGTGGATGGGGACATGCCTGACTGCTGAGCAAGAACCAACACTGATTTTCAACATTCCTAGTCCTTATTGACTTTTAATTTCATTTCCAGATCTGTCACTCAAGGTGACCTCTTACTTCCAGCACGAGCAGTGAATCCTCTATAACTAGGGGCCACGTTGAACAAAACAACATGGGATTAAATCAAGCACACAGCCACTAATGCAATCAGGGGATTGTGAACATGAGATGTATGAGGCTGCTGCCAGCATAACACAGCATGCTGTTTTAGAGCAAACATTCTCTTATAAATAGTGAGTACACTCTAGAATAATAATAAAAACTATAGACTAGTAAATATGTAACCAGAAACAGTTGTTTATTATCACTATCAAGTATCATGTACTTATATAACAGCATGTGCTATACTTTTACATGGCTTCAGTGCAGTAGGTTTGTTTACACCATCACCACAAACAGTTGAGTAATGTGTCACTCTGTGATGTTATCACAAGCTACTATGTCACTAAGTGACAGGAACTTTTTTGCTCCACTATAATCTTATGGGACCACCATCATATGTGTGGTCATACTTAAATGTATGATTCAGACTGCTGACAGCGACACATCCTAGGAACTCTCAACTTTCCCAATGGAGGGAATAAATCTTGAAGAAGAAAGTCCTCAGACTGGGGTGTCTTTGCCCAGACCCAGGGTCTCGTTCTTTGGCAATGGCACAGATCTGTTTTGTGAAAGCCCCACTCTACTCTCTCTTCCCCAGTGAGTAGGTGCCTTTTCTTTTCTTATTCACATGGAGGCATCCACCCTATGGGTGAATGTGTGGCCTCGATGCTGCATTGTCTAGAAGTGGCAAAAAGTGGCCTGAGTCTCACCACCTGTAAGCCCTGTGACCCTCAGCTTACCTGGGCAGGTCCCAGGTAGGACGGGAACATTGTGGCCACCTTAGTCCTAGCCTGAGGATTTAGACAAAGGCCAAGGTGGGTCTTCCTGGAACCAAGTGCAGGAGAAATGCTGTGTTCCCAGAGAAATACCCATCTTGACTCCCAGTGATGGCCTGTGTCCTGCCTCCCCCAGGGAAGCTGAGCTCTGCCCAAATTCTGGAAATCCCAGAGACTCTGGGAGGCAGAGCTCTCCCATCCATGAAACTGGACCAAAAACCACTCTTGACATAGGCCCCTCAAAGGACTTACAAGACGGGTGTGAAGAGTGACCAATGAGCCAGACAGGCGAGGGCCACTAAGACCCTGAGTGAGTGTGAGGCTGGAATGAACATGGGGGTTGACATCTGATCCTGCAGCCTTGGGGTTGTAAAGGTGCTTTTCTGATCAATACAAAGACATCCCCTGCACTGGCAGGAAGTGGTGAGAATCTATATCTGAGCAAGGCCAGCCTTGGGTGAGGGCTGGATGGCTGGAAGGGACAGCATGTGCTTGTGGGAAGGGGAGGCAGGCATTACTGTCATCTCAGCCTATGGCCTCTCATCAGGGATGCAGTCCTGTGGGCCTTGTTGTAGTGGGGCATAGCCTTCATCTCTGTCCCTGTGTCATCTAGGTCATCATGGGGCCTGGGCTGACCTCATGGAAGAGGGCCCAGCCTGGGGCAATGACACCTTCTCTTTCAGTTCAGCACAGATGGGAGCATCTTTCATTCATCTTACTCTGGAGTGTACGTGGGGGGATCCATGTCACCCTGCAACTCCTGACACAACATCCTCCTGGGTCTCACTCATTTGTGTTGCTCACAGGCCCATGAGCTGAATTGTTGGGAAGTTCAGGGGAGATAACTGGAGGCTGAGCAGCCAAAGAACCAGGTTAGGGAGCCAGGAGGTGTTTTCTCCAGGTGGGGCTGCTGGCCAGGGGCAAGGCAGCCTGAATAAGTAGGACCCCCCACCCCCAGCCAATCTCTCTACTCTCACATTTCTGCACAGAGTTCCTGGGTTCATCATGGCCCCTGGGTCTGAGAGGGCTCCTTGCATGGCCAAGCCCATGGGGTTTCTAGTCAGGGGAGCTCTAGTTTTGACAGTCACTGATGAAGAAGAGGATGAACATTGTGTTGAAATGCAGTGCACTGTAAGTTCTAGAACTATCTTGAATTCCACCCCTTTCTTTATTTTACCAAAATAAGATGCAAGTGGCAAGGGGGATGTTCCAAAATTGTGGAACTGGCACTCTGTTTGAGGTGTGAAGCCTTGGGGTCGGGACACTAGGCAGATGCCCAGGATGTCTCTCTGATGCCTGGGGAAAGTGGAGTGAGTGGCCCTGAACACCACAGATGAGGAAGCAGAAGATGCAGTGTCCTTCTTACCTTCACATGTGTTCTCACTCTCCTTCCTGAACCCTGCCTCAGAAACAGGCCCATATCCTGGGCTACACATGCAGTAGCTCTCCTCTCTGTTTGCGCACTCTGCATACATTCCACAGGACGCTGTTGAGTTCGGTACACACTCATTGATGCCTGGAACATAACAAGGTAAAAGTATTACCTCCAAAAGGCACGCGTTTACACAGGGCAGAAATCTTGGCCTCAAGTGTGACAACCATGGGGACAGAGCAGAACTAGCTTTTAGGTGATACTCCTGGGGCTGAGCTGGTCAGAACCAGCTGCTCCAGAGCCCACTAACCTGTCTGCTCATCTCTGCTGTCTGGCTGCCCTGAGGGCACCTAGACTCAAACACTCTGTTGTGTCATGATGGGGTGGGGAGGAGGGCTGCATCCCTTTCCCAGGCCTTGAGGGGGTACACAGAAGCACTGACTCAGCTCCAAACGGCACCACTGGGGACTTAGGGGTGGGCTCTAGTCAGTATGACAATGGCATTGAAGTCCTTCTTTGATGCTGAGATAATGGGGGGAGTCATGGCTGAGGTATCTCCAGGGTGACATCATTCACACCTGAGGCTAGAGCCAGGTGGTTGAGTCCCTGCCCATTGATGGCTTCCATCCCACAGTGGTTCAAGTACACCCCACACTCCTTGCCAGGCACTCACTCAGCTCCTAATGTCGGACCTTTTCCAGATGCCCCAAGTTGTCTCTGGGGGGGTCATTCTACTACCCCTTAACAGAACCCATTGTAGATGTGTAATGAGGAAGCGACACAAAACTGCTCACAACAGTGCTTCTGACATCTTACCTCCCTGTTCTCTAAACATGAGAGAGACAGATGCCAATGACCCAGTTCCCCACTGAATAGCTCAGAGACCCCCAGAGCAGAGGCTGCACACTATTGACTTAAACAACAACAGCTTAGTAAGAATCAGCAACACAAGAATGAATCAAAATGAAAGGAAGAATGTATGGTCCTGTACATTCCAATGAGGGGACCAAAGACTTCTTTTTTTAACTTTCTTTTTTTAGTTTAAAATATTTTTTTATTGTTCAAGTAAGTTGCCTCCATTTTCTCCCCACCTGTCTCCCTTACCCCACTAATTCCCACCTCCCACCCTCAGTCTTGCCCCCCTTTGGCTTTGTCTATGGGTCCTTTATACATGTTCCTTGATGACCCTTCCCCTTCTTTCCCTTGAGTATCCCCCTCCCACCTCCCCTCTGGTTGCTGTCAGCTTGTTGTTTATTTCAAAGTCTCTGGTTGTATTTTGTTTGCTTGTTTGTTTTGTTGATTAAATTCCACTTAAGTTGAGATCATACCAAAGACTTTTAGAGCCTGAAAGGACTCACAGTGTCATGATGAGTCAGGGTAGGCTACTGGTCTCCTCAGATCAGAGTTCTCTTCTCTTCACCTGCATGTTTCCCTTCTAAGGGCCAAGACCCAGCTGTGGGTGTCAGCACGAGCACGTGAGAGGAAGCAGGTGGATAGACATCTGAGGGATTTATGTTTAGTCCCTACCTGGGTAACAGGGCTTCCTCTTCTGTGCTCAGGTGGTGGCAATGGCTGGAGATCTGTCTTAAATGTTGATTGGATCGGGTGGAGTTGAGTGGAGGAGTGTTGAGAATAAGGTGTATGGAATGGGAGGACATGAAGATGGGAAATTCCTCAACCTGACAGGTGCCTAGGTCAAGAGCTGAATCTGGGGATGTGGTGGAATTTACATGTAATGTTTGGAGGGGTCCATGGAGCATGGGTGTTGGGACTAAGGCAGTGTGAATGGTGACCATAGTTAAAGACCCAAGGAATGGATGAAGCCAGCTGCCAGCCAAGGGTCCATAGTAGAGAAGAGGAAGGAAGTGAGGAGATGGCTGCCACTGGAAGAGAAAATAGCACAAAATTCTGGGCATGCAGGGAGGAAGAAACAGCTACTCTTATCTCTAGACCATCTCTGTTCCTCACTTGCAGTGAAATCCTCCTTTCTTTCACTGGTTGGTGAGAATCCCCAGACCCCAGCATGACTCCCCAGATTATGTCTCTAATGGGATGTCTGGGAGACTCACCTCCAGAGTTCAGGGGTGCTGCTCCTAGTGTCAACAGCAGCAGCGCCAAGAGTCCTGGGGCAGAAAGACAGAGAGATGATAAAGTGGAGGACACTCAAGTTCCAATATCAACCCCTGTCAGCACAGCCATTGCCCCTTTAGTAGGTGGCTTTAGCCCTGCAGCCCACAGCTCCCAGCAGCTCCTGGATGTCCCTGACCTTACTGAGAATGGAAGAATAGGCCTTTCTCCTCCATGTGCCAAGACTCCCTGAGGAGTCACTAACATATATAGTCCTCACGGAACACCAGATGTTACAGGTGAGGGGAGAAAAAGCACACAGATGGCTGGTAACAGGGTCATATCCTAGACACCCCACTATCTCCCAGTGGAGGTGCTACATCTTAAAGGAGAAAGTCCTCAGATTGGTGTGCCTTTGCCTAGATCCAGGTTCTATGTTCTCTGGCAATGACAGAAATCTGCACTGAGTATTTCTCTTTCAGGATCACTTCTCCGGTTTACCACACAGTTTCAGAATATACAAAAATAGCATAGGTATTGAAGTCATACAGCCTAAAGTTTGAATTCTCAAATAATGATGAGCAGGATATTGAGCCCTGGAATCAAGAGAGGGGAGCTGATGAGAGGTGAGGAGTGAGAACTAAGGTGCCTGCAGGTAGAGCCACTACTTCCTGGGTCAGTGGCCTCTCCAGTACAGCACCATGGTTTCTATGCCTCCTTCCAGATGAGCTCCTGGCCCCCATGTCATGCATGGGGGCCTAGCCCTTGTTTGCCCTCTGTGGTGTGAAAGCCATGACAGGTACAAAGGAATGAAATGTTCCCTGTAGGCAGTGAACAGACCACTTATTAGAGCCAATGCCCATTTTTGTGAGCCATGAACCTCATGAAAGTCTTTTTAGGTCTGTGTGTCTTTCCAGAATTTTCCCAAAACATGCCCAGCATTAAAACAATAATAATGTTCCAAATTCAGATGATAAGAAATGTGGCTATTTTTATAAAAATCAGGAAACAAATTATAACTAATGAAGACAATATGTAAAGAACACCTAACTTACTAGGTAACATGTAAGCATTAAAGGAAATAAACACCAATCAGAATTCAGCTGATTTCACTGATACTGGTTTTTACTCTTTCACTGTTACTGCCCTTTAAATCATTCCATGACCCACACAAAGCCTATAGGCTAAAGGATGATATTTTTCTTAGTGTAGTAGAGTTTTCCGATAGTTTTGTTGTTTATTCTTCTGAAAAAAAATATAAGTGGTATTACAGTTAATTTTATGTTCCAATTTGGCTAGGCCATAGCACACAGATAATTGTTTAAACCCTAGTGTAGATAGATGTTGCTGTGAAGGTTTATTTTCCTTTTAGATGAGATTAACAGTTAAATCAGTACACTTTGAAGAAAGCATATCACCCTCCATAATCTGGGTGGGTTTCATCCAATCAGTGGGGGAGAAAAAAGATTGGCCTCTCTTGAGGAAGAGGGAATTCAGCCTCCAGACTGCCTTTGGACTTGAATTCAGCTGTGAAAGTCTTCCCTGGGCTCCCAGCCTGCCAGCCTGTCCTACAGATTTAATGAACCAATGCTTTTAAATGCTTGGGGATATAATGTGAAGCATAGTGATTTAAATCTACACCCCTCCACTTTATTGGCTGTTTCTCTGGTGAACTGCTCTAATACAGGTAGTAAAATTAGAACTCTCTTTTACATCCCCACCTTCCCCTAGGAGTGACCTTCAGTGACTTTTCCTTTGAGAGTTAATACAAATGAGCTAATACCCTTTATACAGTTTCTCTCTTTTGTTTTCTATAAAAACAGAGGGAAAATAAGCTAGGTATGAAGAACAGGGAATATTTTCAAACTGGGTAGAGAGTTCCCAGATAGCTTTAACTGTCTACTGTCACTGTTATAATTTTACCTACCTGGTAGCAGCCTTAGACATCTGTTTGTCATGGTGTAGACACAGCCACAGAGGACGTCTGATCTTGGTCTGTGTGTGTGTTAAAAACACTCCCTGTTTTAAGTATGTGTTGTGCCCTGGAGGAGGTGGCTTAGGAAACTTCTGGTCTGGGTGTTTTCCTCCCCAAATCTGCCCAATAATTAACTTCTCAGAGACACCACTTCTTCTTTTTAAGGATTTGCTTAGTAACAAGTATTTGTACTGGAAGCCTCCTTGCCAGTGATTTTAAATGCTTTTACATAGGAAGATGTGCGACTCTGCACTCCAAGACTTCCCCAAATGAAGAATCACTTTACTTCACTTTATGCCCACATGAGGACATTAGGTCAGAGTGAACATTATTATCTATTTATTCAACTAGTAGACTTCAAAAAAATTAATTGTTGTTCAAGTATGCTTTTCTGCCTTTTACCCCCATCCCAGCCCACCCCCCAGCCCTCCCCACCTCCCTCCCATTTCCACCATGCTTGTTTTTGTCCATGCGTCCTTTATACTTGTTCCTGTAAACCCTTTACCTTTCCTCCTGAAATTTTCTCCCCTCTCCCCTCAGGTCACTGTCAATCTGTTCTCAAGTTCAGTGTCTTTGGTTATATTTTGCTTATTTGTTTGTTTTGTTGATTAGGTTCCTGTTAAAGATGAAATTATATGGTATTTGTCCTTAACTTCCTGGCTTGTTTCAGTTAGCATAATGCTTTCCAGCTCCATCCATGCTGTTGCAAAGGGTAGGAGCTCCTTCTTTCTTTCTGCTGCATAGAATTCCATTGTGTAACTGTATCATAGTTATTTTTTACTTTCTTTTTCTAAATTTTATTTTAATCATTGTTCAAGTACAGTTTTCACGCTTTTACTCCTATTACAGCCGACCTACCCATCCCTCCCCACTTCCCTACCATTACCATCCTCCCCCTAGTTTTTGTCCATGTGTCCTTTAAATTTGTTCCTGTAAACCCTCCTCATCATCCCCTGAAATTCCCTCTTCTCTCCCCTCTGGTCACTGTCAGCCTGTCCTCTATTTCAGTGTCTTTGGTTATATTTTGCTTGTTTCTTTGTTTTGTTGTTTAGGCTCCTGTTAAAGGCGAGATCATATGGTATTTGTCTTTCACTGCCTGGCTTATTTTGCTTAGCATAATGCTTTCCAGTTCCATCCATGCTGTCCCAAAGGGTAGGAGCTCCTTCTTTCTTTCTGCTGCATAGGATTCCATTGTGTAAATGTACCATAGTTTTTTGATCTATTCATTTACTGATGGGCACCTAGGTTGCTTCCAGCATTTGGCTATTGCAAATTTGCTGCTATGAACATTGGGGTGCATAGGGTATTTTGGATTGCTGTTTCAGGGTTCTTAGGATATAATCCTAGCAGTGGAATCTCTGGGTCAAAAGGCAGATTTATTTTTAGTTTTCTGAGAAAATTCCACACTGTTTTCCATAGTGGTTGTACTAGTCTACAATCCCACCAACAGTGACCTAGGGTTCCCTTTTCTCCACAACCTCTCCAACACTTGTTGCCTGTTGCTTTGTTTGTGATGGCCATTCTGACTGGTGTGAAGTGGTATCTCATTGTGGTTTTAATTTGCATCTCTCTGATAGCTGGTGATACTGAGCATCTTTTCATGTGTGTCTGGATCCTCGGTTTGTCCTCCTTGGGGAAGTGTCTGTTCAAGTCCTTTGCCCTGTTTTTTAAATTGGATTGCTTGTCTTCTTAGAGTGGAGTCATGCAAGTTCTTTGTATATTTTGGAGATTAAACCCTTGTCTGAGGTATCATTGGCAAATATGTTTTCCCATACAGTTGGTTCTCTTTTTATTTTAATACTGTTTTCTTTAGCTGTGCAGAAGCTTTTTATTTTGATAAGATCTCATTTGTTTATTCTTTCCTTTATGTTCCTTGCTCTGGGGGACATATCAGTAAAAATGTTGCTGCATGGAATATCTGAGATTTTCTGCCTATGTTCTCCTCTAGGACTTTAATGGTGTCATGGCTTATATTTAAATCTTTTATCCACCTTGAACTTATTTTTGTGTATGGTGAAAGTTGGTGCTTGAGTTTCATTTTTTTGGATGTAGTTGTCCAGTTCTCCCAACACCATTTGTTGACGAGGCTATTTTTACTTCATTTTATGTTGCTGTCCCCTTTGTTGAATATTAATTGACTACAGAGACTTGGGCTTATTTCTGGGCTCTCTGTTCTGTGCCATTGGTCCAGGTGCCTGTTTTTATGCCAGTACCAAGCTGTTTTGATTACAGTGGTCTTGTAATACAGTTTGGTATCAGGTACTGTGATCCTGCCTACTTTGCTCTTCTTTCTCAAAATTGCAGCAGCTCTTTGGGGTCATTTATTGTTCTCTACAAATTATTGGAGTGTTTGTTCTATGTCTGTGCAGTATGCCATTGGTACTTTAATAGATATTGCATTGAATCTATAAATTGCTCTGGGTAGTATGGACATTTTGATGATGTTAATTCTTCCAATCCATGAACATGGTGTACGTTTCCATTTGTTTGTGTCTTCCTTGATTTCTTTCTTCAGTGTTGTGTAATTTTCTGCATACAGGTCTTTTACCTCATTGGTTAGGTTTATTCCTAGGTTTTTTAATTTTCTTTTTGCTACATCGAATGGGTTTTTTTCTTGATTTCTGCTTCTGCTGTTTCATTGTTGGTATACAAAAATATGGTTTCTTTGCTTTCTGGATATTGACTTTGTATCCCGCCTTTTGCCAAATTCATTTATTAGGTTGAGCAGTTTTTTGGTGGAGTCTATAAGATTTTCTATATACACTATTATGTCATCTGCAAACAAAGACAGTTTTACTTCTCCTTTCCAACTTGGATGCCTTTTATTTTTTGTTTTTCTTGTCTGATCACTTTGGCTAGATTTTCCAATACCATGTTGAATACAAGTGGTGAAAGCAGACACCCTTGTCCTGTTCTTGATCTTAGGTGGGAAGCTTTTAGTTTTCACCTTTGAGTATGATGTTGGCTGTAGGTTTCTCATATATGGTCTTTATTATGTGGAGGTGTACCTCTTCTATTCCCACTTTGCTAAGTATTTTTTATCATAAATGGGTACTATACCTTATCAAATGCTTTTCCCACATCTATTGATATGATCATGTGATTTTTTTCTTTCCTTTTGTTTATGTGATGTATTACATGTATTGACTTTTGAAGATTGTACCATCCTTGCATCCCTGGGATGAATCCTAGTTGGTCATGGTACATGAACTCTTTGATGTAATGCTGGATGCCATTTGCCTATATTTTTGTTGAGGATTTTAGCATCTATATTCATCAGCAATATTTTTGAAGATCCAACACTTCTCAGAGGAATCCAACTGGCTGCTTAAGTATCCCTCCAGTGCTTCAGCCCCAACCTGTGGTGCCTGGCCAGCCCTCTCACATCTCTATCACATGTCCTACCAGTCAAGTTGTGCTGACACTGATTCTTCTGTCTGTCTGAGCTTATAGCTTCTTTCTTGCTATTGCTCCATTGTTTGTTCTGGTTGTTTGCTTCTCCACAATTTTGTTGTAATTCCATGTTGGTCCGGGGAGGAGGTTAGTGTACTTTCCACTCACTCCTCCACCATCTTTGAACTCTTGTTTACATTTTTAATTACCCAGTAGGAAGATGTTGAGACTCTCAATGAAAGCTTCAAAGGCCATGAATAAGCTGTGGAAACAAGGAAAGTCTTGGCCCCAGTTCAAGGAATTACACAGGTATTGTCCCAAAGAGCTGTGTAAACAGGAGAAAGAGAAATCTGGTGGTGGAAGATAAGTGTGGCATGACAAAAATGAAGTTGTTAAAATTGGTGTAATGAGCTCTGGCTGGTGTAGCTCAGTGGATTGAGCATAGGCCTGCGAACCAAAGGATTGCTGGTTCGATTTCCATTCAGGGCACATGCCTGGGTTGTGGGCCAGGGCCCCCCACCTGCAGTAGAGGGCACACAAGTGGCAACCACACATTGATGTTTTGCTCCCTCTCTTTCTCCTTCCCTTCCCCTCTCTATAAAAATAAATAAATAAAACCTTTTTTAAAAAGGTGCAATAAATGCTCTAGGTGGAACACCAGGAATTATAGTATGAGTAGGAGGGAAAAGATCCCTTCAGATATCAGAGGTAATTGGGTCCTGACTCATCAGACTTCATCACTCAGGTGTAACCTAAGGACAGTTGTGTCCTTACAGTTGTAAGGACAGTGACTGTGTCCAGAGGGCAGACTTACCTTCCATCTCAGCATTGATGAGGCATGTTTTGATGAAGGATTTACATTACAGCTGACAGGTAAATTCTCCCACACCAACAAAGAGAAGTGACAGGAAAGATGAATTAGAAAGAGAGTAAAGAAGAGAGAACAAACCTACCTCCCACCTGGGTTGCCAAATGATATCTGGCCAGGGACAGGGTCCAGGTAGGTTTGCCTCAGGCCCACCAGTAGTGTGTGGTTTCTCAACTTCATGCTGGAAATGGCAGGAAACATTTCACAACATGAGACTAGGTGATTTTGAGAGTATTTCTATTAAAGTTGGGGACAGTGAAACAAAGGAAAGGCTTAGGACAGAAGAAGCAGTAGGGGAGAACCTAAGTAGGGCAGCTTTGGCTATCTAGAAATGTTATAGGAAAGAAGTGGGCCAAGTTGTGCTTCATGAATTCACTGAGAAGTAAAAGTCACAGTGACAGAAGTGAGTGAAGGTAGGGCTACTGTTAGTTTGCAGGAAAGTCAGAAAAGTAGGCCTTGGAGCCAGGGTCAGGTGGTAAGCCCAGGACAAGCTGCTTCTGCCTGCCACTCCCCTGATTGCCAGTCTCATGGGGACTCTTAGAGTTTAGGAGAAAGAAAACAGGGATATCAGGCATGGCATGCTTCAGCAAAAGTGTGCTGGGGGTCCTTTGTCTTGAGACTCTTTATCTTTCTTGAGCCAGTGAAAATCCTAGAGGAGGTTGCAGGTAAAGTCCTTTTTAAAAAAATTTTATTTTATTGATTATGCTATTCCAGTTGTCCCATTTCCTCCTCTTATTTCCCTCCACTCTGCACACCCCTCCCACCCACATTCCCTCTCCACACCTTAGTTCATGTCCATGGGTCATACATGTAAGTTCTTTAGCTTCTCTATTTTCTATACTATTCTTAACCTCTCCCTGTCTATATGCTGGACCTACCATTTATGCCACTTGTTCCCTGTACCTTTTCCCCATTCTCTCTCCCTGCCCCTCTAATAACTCTTCATGTGATCTCCATTTCTGTGATTCTGTTCCTGTTCTAGTCATTTGCTTAGTTTGTTTTTGTTTTTACATTCAGTTGTTGATAGCTGTGAATTTGTTGTCATTTTACTGTTCATATTTTTTAACTTTTCATTTTTCTTAGATAAGTCGATTTAACATTTTATATAAAAGGGCTTGGTAATGATGAACTCCTTTATTAACTTGACTTATCTAGGAAGCACTTTATCTGCCCTTTCATTCTAAATGAAAGCTTTGCTGGATAGAATAATCTTGGATGTATGTCCTTGCTTTTCTTGACTTGGAATACTTCTTTCCAGCCCCTTCTTGCCTGCAAAGTTCCTTTTGAGAAATCAGCTGGTAGTCTTATGGGAACTCCTTTATTGGTAACTGCTTTTCTCTTTTAGGATTCTCTCCTTCTCTTTAATCTTGGGTAATGTCATTATGATGTGCCTTGGTGTATGCTTCCTTGTGTTCAACTTCTTTGGGACCCCCTGAGCTCCCTGGACTTCCTGGAAGTCTATTTCCTTTGCTAGATTGGGGAAGTTCTCCTTCATTATTTTTTCAAATAAGTTTCAATTTCTTTTGTTCCTCTTCTTCTGGCACCCCTATGATTAGGGTGTTGGAACATTTAAAGTTGTCCTGAAGGTTCCTAAGCCTCTCCTCATTTTTTTTTTTGAATTCTTGTTTCTTCATTCTCTTCTGTTTGAATGTTTATTTCTTCCTTCTGCTCCAAACTGTTGATTGTAGTCCTGGTTGCCTTCTTGTCACTATTGGTTCCCTGTATATTTTCCTTTATTTCATTTTTCATAGCCACCACTTTTTCCTCTATTTTGTGGCCATACTCAACCATTTCTGTGAGCATCCTGATTACTAGTGTTTTGATCTGTGCATCTGATAGGTTGGCTACCTCCTCATCACTTAGCTGTATTTTTTTGGAGCTTTGATCTGTTCTTTCATTTGGGCCATATTTTTTTGTCTTGTTGGAGTACCTGTTACATAGCAAGGGGTGGAGCCTTAGTTATTCACCAGGGTGGAGCAACCCAGGTTACTGTGTGGTGGTACTGTATTTGGGGGAGGAGTCAGAGAGGAAAAAATGTGTTTGCTGTGTTCTTGGTTGCCTTTGTCACTTCCTCTGCTACCCACAAGCAAATTGGGTCCCCCTGGTTCTGATTCCCAGGTGGGTGGGGTTTTGTACATTCTAGGATCCACTGGGCTCTCCATGCACTCTCATGTGAGGGTGGGAGTTTCTCCCACTGGCATGTCAACACCCACAGGTTTTTCCAGTAAGAGGTTCTGAGAATTTATTTCCCTGAACTGGAACCTTGGGTTGCATGGTCTGTCTCACTTCCCAGTTGTTCCTCCTGTTTTATCCTCACAGGAATGTGGTACTGCCTGCTCTACCAGCCACTGCATCTCCTGGGTCTGCCCATCACCACATAACCACGCCAGTCCACCAGCTGCTGCCTTGTGTGCATCCTCTCAGCCCTGGCTGCCTGTCTCTACCCCTCCTACTGGTCTGGATGAATGTTTCTTCTTTAACTCCTTGGCTGTCATACTTCCATACAGTTCGACTTACTGTCAATTCTGGTTGTTTTTGTTTTTAAATTTGTTGTCGTCTTTCTTTTGGTTGTGTGAGGAGGCACAGTATATCTACCTATTCCTTATGTTGGCTGGAAATCAGGTGAGGTTCTTAACAGAATATTTATTAGCTTTCCAGGTATGTCCTTCAATGTGTTGATTCATCAAAATGTGTGTATAGAGCGTTGGGGGTACTTTCTAATAGTAATTAGTTTTATTTTCTAATTAGTTTTATTTTCAAAGGAGTTCACTGAAGAGGGACCAGGACTGAGGCTGGTGTCCCAGGGATGGTCTGGAGTGTGCAAAGCATTTGCTTCTAAGTGTCCTTGGTTAGTGGAGATAAAAACTTTATGATTTACTAGCTGGTTGTAAGTTGCTCAAATTGTTTGTCCTTGTTTACTTTTATTTTGTCTCAGTTTCTCTTATTCCACTTATTAAGGAATTTCCCTAGCTCCTTACTGCCACATGTTAACACTTCCCTGACCCTCCATCTCTCTGTCCAGTGCTATGTATCTTGCTGGTTGTGTTGGAAGATCAACCCCAGAACACCAGAGGTGAGTCTGCTGGGAGTAACTCAGTCCACAGCCACAGTCCCAGCCCTCACCTGCACTTCTCAGCACAGGCAGGAGAAAGGCCTGTTGCAGGGGGAAGCTCAGGGTTGCCTCTCCCAACACTCCTCCCCAGCCCCTGTCTCAGCACTCATCTTGTGACCATTGTGTTCTCCCTGAGAGCCTTTGTCTCTATTACCTGTGTTTGCTGGTACCCACCTTACTCCTAGTGTGTCAATGCCACAGCCTTTTGCTGTCTTCTGAGATTCATCTCTTCCTTTGTGGAGATTATCACCAATCCATTAGAGACCTGTGATGGTATTCAGGATTTGGGGGTGGAGAGCCCCGATGGAGACATGAATGGTGGTTGAGGGCCTCAGCCTTTGTCCTCAGACTGTCATCAGGAACAGAAAAAAGAGAAAGGAAAGGATACAAATGTGAAAAATGAGAAGTGAATAAATGTGGCTTCCTAAAGAGAGAGGAGCTAGGTCTCTACAAGCCTGGAATCTGTGCCTAGTTTACCCTTCCAGGACTGAAGAAGGGGATGCAGAGCTTCCTCCTTTCTGGGAGGAGCAGGTGAACAGGGAAGGGGCTTCAGGCATCTGCAGGGGCAGATGGGGCCAGCAGTGGTCAGGCAGAAGCCAGGAGTTGCCCAGAGAGAGGGGGTTAGTGCAGAATTCAGAGAGGGGAGGAGGAGGCTGGGTCAAGGATCCTGGAGGACTCTGAGCAAGGTCCACAGGCCCACCTGGCTGAAGAGAGAAGAGCCTGAATCCATGGTCCCAGCACCCTCCCTTCAGCCCTGCATGCAGAAGGGAGGTGGCAGAGCCCCCTGGTGGGAGGGAAGGGGGCAGCTGCACCCACACCTGCCTGGAGCCCAATGGGGTAGCTCCATCCACCTCACTGCTGGTCCACAGGGGTCTCTGTGGGTGGATGTTATGCCCCAAATATGTAGGCTGGCCAGAGGGCAGAGGAAATTGGAAAAAGTTCCCCATCTCCAGGTGAACACTGTGTGTGTTTGAGGAGTGGAGAGTGAGCTGATCTTTAGCCCCCATTTGCCTGTTTGGCTGGACACCCTTGTGTAGTGACACCCTGCACAACTGCCCATGGTGTCCATGGATCACGGTTGTTGTGCCTGGACTGAGGCAAGCCCTGCGGCACAGGTGGTGGTTGTGGGGAGTGAGGAGATGTGCTGCTGTGTGAGAAAGGGGCCAGGGCTGAGAGCAAGGCCTGGAGCTGCTGGGCAGAGACACGGTTGAACAAGAGTGAGGGGGACCTCAAGGGAGAGAGCAGCCTGCTGGTTTGGATCAGGACCTGCCGTCTGACCACACAGCTTTGTGACGGGCTCAGCTGGGCCCTCTGCCCACCTCGGCATTCCATCCTTTGCCCACCTGAGGCCTGTCTACTCATGTCATGGCCCACGAGGCCTGCTTTGAGCAGGACCCAGGCCACTCACTTCCTTGGCCACTCGCCCCACTTTCTCCGGGCATCAATGGGCCATCCCAGGCACCTACCTGGTCTCCCAGCCTCTGTGAACCCTGGGGCTCAGAACCCTGTACAGAGCCCATTTCCAGAAGTTTGGAATGTCTGTGAAGGTTCGGAGTTCAGACCCCACACACACTCTGAAGACCACAGTGACACCCACAGGATCCCAGCAGAATGAATGCTGGTGGGTGTCCTCTTGTCCTGGCATCAGTTCTTTGGAGGCTAAATGAGAGAAGGCCTTGGGGGTCCTGAGGAAGGAGCCAGGGTATCCAGGGGAAGGCTCCTGGGGGACCCAAGCAGCAGCTAATTATTAACTGAGATGAAGATATTTCGATACCTGACATGTGTACATCTGTGTGGGGCTCACCTGCTACAGGTCAGGCCTTTGCACACTTCCCATAGCCCCTGAGTTTACCACACAGGGACCTGCAGTCACTAGGTGTCTTCACCTCCAGCCAAAGGGTAGGGATAGGGGGACTCACAGGAGGAAGGGGCAGGATGAGGAGAGGAGAGGGGCCTGATCTGCCTGGGACAGGCAGGGCCTGACCCCCTCTTCATGTCCCCACATGTGAAAGAGTACACCTCCAGGGAGCATTAGTGTGACAACTGCAACTTCTACATGAACACTCCTGGCTCATATGTTTTCCACTGCCTCCCAGGCTGGGTGCCCAAACCTGGATTTCCACATAAACAAAGGACTCCCCAGTGTGAAGGTACCTGGCCTGACCCTGGACCCCACCTCCAATACACACAGACACTCTCTCACTTAAGAGCCTCTGTTCTGTGCCCTGCAGAGATCTCCTTCCCCACCTGGACCCTTCCCCCCAGAATCAAGAGCCAGGTGAGGGACTCCAGCAGGGACTGTTTCCCCTAATCCTGTGCTGCTCCCCCACCACGGGTGAGGCTCTCTGACCCCTCCTCTCCTCTCTCCCAGAGTCTCTCCCACTTCTGTGAAAAAGTCCAGGATCCGGGCAGAGACTTCAGGCCTGCTTCAGGCAAAGACACCATCAAGGTAAGGGCTGGACCTGGGGGTACGCAAGGACAGTGAGGGGCTGGCTGTGAATGCTTCCGGGTGAGTGGAGGCAGCCCAGGCAAGGGCTTCCGATCAGAGAAACATGTGTGGCTGTGTGCACAGCATATACACCTCATCGATATCCCCATCACACAAACACAGATGTACAAATATCCCTAGTTCCTGGGTCCCCCAATGGCTGGAACAGGGCCTTGGCACGCACACTCACACTCATGAGGGATCTAATGGCTACAGAATGGAGCAAGGGAGAATTTTGCCTCCAGAGCTGAGCCACAAAGGTTCCAACTGTCCCCTTCCCCCACACCGTTCTGCTGTGACCTCAGGCAAATGACTCCCCCTGTGTGGGGCTCAGCCTCCTACTTCATGCAGCAGTTGTGAAGGGTTAAGTGAACTAAGAGAGGACTCAGGGATGCGTGCCCGGCACATAGTTAGCATTAGATGTAAGTTTTAGCATATTCATTTCGACTGGCAGAAATATATGAGCCCCTTATGTCAGTTTAAATTTTCCAGTAGCTTTATTTTTTTTTTAAAAAAAGTACAATAAACAGGTGAGATTAATGTGAAGGTTGCATTAACTCAACAGATCCAAAATATTACCACTTCAATGTGGCACCACATGTGGCTCATGGTGACTGTCCTGGACAGTGCAGACTGAGAACAGTTCCTGGCGGAACGTCAGGGACTGATCAATGTTAACAGTCATTGTTTCAGGTGCTCAGAGGCATCCACTGATCCCCCTACTTGCCTTCTGGCTACTGCCGTGTCTCGATGATTCCCCCGTGGCTGTCCCCCAGGCACCCTGGGTGGTTCCCTGGTGTGTCCCCTCATAAGGAAGTGAGATCAGGTCTTTTGGGAGGTTCCTGTGGTGCAGTGACCCAGTAGCTGTCACCCTTCCCCTCCAGAATGTTGTCAAGGCATTGGATGAGCTACTGGAAGTCCCTGGGGACCTGGAGGTCCTGACCCTGCCTTCCCAGCAGGTGGCTACCTACCTGCTGTTGTACCTGGAAGAAGTCCTGAGGACTCTGGCCAAGACCATACCTGAACTCTCCTTCAACTACTGTTCCCCTTGGGACATAGGTGAGCTGTCTTCCTGCCTCGTATCAGCCTTGGGACCTACCCTGCAACTGGAGCCCCCAGTCACTGCCCCTCTCCCCTCAGATTTGTCCCTGAACAGAAGCCAGGAACAAGGGAATGGAACCGTCACCCTGGGCCAGAGCCATGCACAGATGCAGCTGAACTGGGCTGAGGCAATTGTGGTCCCAAGCCAGGTAACAGCAGGGAGCCGGAGCGGGTGCCAGGGAGGGGGAAGAAAGAGCTGGGTGTGGCTAGGGGTGACGTTCCAAATATGTAACAATTGGAAATGCCTATTGTATAGTTCTTAGGAGGGAGGTGGGAGGGCAGGAGAAGGCAGCCAGCCTGCCTGTCCCCCAGGCCCCACCCTGGCAGGCTTATTCTCCAGATGCAACATGCAGAAACTGCTGGCCAATGCTTCACTGGAGCTGGACCCTGAGAAGAAAGCCCAGCTGGAAAACACACATGGAGGTCTTGTTAGTGGTAGCCAGTCCAGGCTCCTCTCCACTGTCAACATGGTCTTTCTGAGCAACAAGAACATGGAGAAACTAGGCTCTCCTCTCAACTTCTCCTTCTCCCACCCTGTGAGTCCTTGGGTGGGTACAGGGGATCAGCCCCACTCTTCACCCCATAGACAATGTCATGGAGGCCCCTCTGCAGTCTCTATTTCCCCACCTCCACCCATTCTGCTGCTTCCTTCATGTACCCCAGGGCCTTTGCACTTATTGTGCTCTCTGCCTGGGACAGCTTTCCCTCACATGACTCAGTCCTTTCCCTGTTTCTAGTGTTTGTTCTAATGCCACCTTCTCTTTTAGGCCCTCTGTGACCTCCTTATTTAATATTACAACCAGTTATCAATCATACCCCACCTTTCTCCATTCCTGCTTCTTTCTTTTTTTAAAAAATAGCTCCAATCACCTTTTACAACACTATCTAGTTTACTTATCTATTAGGTTTACTATGTACTGCCTGTCTCCCTATGAGCATATCAGCCCCACAAGGGCAGGGACTGTGTCTGCTTTGTTCTGTGCTGTGCCCCTGGCTGGCACACACAGTAGGTGCTCAGTAAATACTTGTCAATTGCAATCAGCCCTTTCTCAGACCCAGCTCAAGCTCAGAACCCAAGAGTGAGCTCTAGGCTAGCATCTCTGACCACCCCCACCTACCCACAGGAGGAGAAGCCCCGGTCACGGCAGGAGCTAATTTGTGCCTTCTGGAAGGGCGACAATGACAGTGGCAGGTACTGGGCCACCACAGGTAGCTGGAAGGTGGGCAGCAGGAATGGCAGCACCACCTGCCGATGCAGACACCTGAGCAGTTTTGCCGTCCTCATGGCCCACTATGATGTGGAGGTGACCAGTCCCAGGGCTGCCCTCCAAACCCACAGATAAGAGGCCAGCTTATCTGAGACAAGCAGCGGGTTCTTGATGGTGTGGCCCAACTGGTTCTGGATGGTTGCACAGCCCAGGTGGGCTCATCCTGCATTCACCCACCCACACCTGGTGGGGTCCACAGAACACCTCCCCATGACCCAGTAACTGAACATTGTGGCCTGACACCAGAGGCCCTGTTCCAGCTAGTGCCCCACTGACCACCCACCCCTGAGCATGCTCACAGTCCAGAAGCAGGTCCTGACAGAGCCAAGCAAGAGCCTGCCCCGTGGGCCATTGACCTTCAGTACATCTGCAGGAACAGGGAAGTAATGTGGTCTGTCCTCAGCTGGGCCCTGCCTGCTCCTCCCTGTTCTGGGGCCAATCACACCACCCTGGATGGGCATGCTCACTTCTCTGTGGTATTCTCAAGAATATATTAAGTTTAAAAAGCAAATGAAACAAACTCTCAATACTACTTTAAACATTTACCTCCATTTTCTTCATCATTTTCACATTTCTGTTTTTCTCTCCCTGCCTTTCTTTCTGTCACTTACACTATAATTAATAGTTTTTATTCTCCTTGTGGATTTAAGATGATTTGAAAAAATAGGCACAAATTTTTAATCTTTAAAAACAAAGGCATGCTCCTGGCTGGTGTAGCTCAGTGGATTGAGTGCCAGCTGCGAAGCAAAGTGTCGCAGGTTCGATTCCCAGTCAGGGCACATGCCTAGGTTGCAGACCCCGGCCCTCAGCAACCGCACATTGATGCTTCTCTCTCTCTTTCTCCCTCTCTTCCCTCTCTAAAAATAAATAAATAAAATCTTAAAAAAAACCCCAAAGGCATCAGAGCATAGTACTTTCCCTTCTTTAACCAAGGACCTCACTGTAAGGAAGAGGTGTTACAGGGGTGAGGTGAGTGAGTCTGGGGTGGGGAGTTGATCCCTGGACATTGAGTCTCCAGGTGTAGACTCGGTCACACAGCAACCCAAAGCTGTGCACCCCTGTGACCCTCACACGGTAACCTACAGCTTAGTCATGCCCAGTGCTTTGATTATCATTGTAAACAATTTAGCCTTCCTCTTTATTCAAATTGTATAAGATATTCCAATTTTACATAAAGTAAAGTAGAGATGATTTAAATAATCTGAAGAATAGATTGTATCATAGTTGAGATTTACATGATGATTACTCTGTGCCAGAAATTTTTCTAGCTGTTTGTATATTGGTCAAAACTATTCATCCTCACACAGCACTGTAAAGTAGATGCTGTGATTTGATCCATTTTACAGATAAGTAAATCGAGGCAAAAATAGTTTAAGTAAATGCCCAAGGTATTTTAGCTAGTAAGTAGCAGAGCAGGGATTCAATCCAGGGAGTCAAGTTCCAGAGCTTCACTCTCTTATTTTCAGCTTTAAATACTGGGTTTCGTGGTTCTACTTACTTTTGAAGTATATTTCAAGTACCATAAAATTTCTCCTTTAAAGAGTACAGATCAGTGGTTTTGAGAATAATCGCAGAGTAGTGCAACAGATGCCACAATCAAATTTCACATTTTCAACTTCCCCAAAAGAAACCTCGCTCCAACCCCTGACAACCAGTAATCTACACGGATCTGCCTATCCCAGATATTTCCCATAAATGAAATCATACATTTCTTCTTTCGTGATGGGATTCTTTCACTTAGCATGGTATGTTCAATGTTCATCATGTTGTAGCAAGTATCGTGAGATCATTCTTTGTTGCTGTTATTGTTGTTGCTGGTGTTATTTGTAAACAATATCCCATTACATAGTATACCACCTAGTCTTATCCATTCCTCAATCGATAAACATTTGGATTGTTTCCATTTGTAACTACTATGAAAGGTGCCACTATAAACATACACATACAAGTTTAAAGTATTTTTTAAATTAAATTTATTGTAGTGACATTGGTTAGTAGTATTATATGTGTTTCAAGTGTACAATTCTCTGATATACCAACTGTATATTGCATTGTGTGTTTACCACCCAAAGTCTAATCTCCTTCCATCACCCTATATCTGACCACCTTTACCCTCACTCCCTCTTGCCATCCCCCTTTCCAGTCACCACCATCCTGTTGTCTGTGTCTGTGATTTTTTGTTTGTTTGTTTGTCTTGTTTGTTCATTTGTTGCTTTCAGTTTCATATCCCACATATGAGTGAAATCATTCTTGACTTTTCTGTCTGAATTATTTTGCTTAGCATGATTTCTCAAGATCCACCTATGTTGTTGCAAATACAGTACTTGTCTTTTTTGTGGTTGAATAGTGTTCCATTGCATGTAAGTACCACATCTTTATTCAATCATCTATCAAGGGACACTTCAGTTGTTTCTATGTCTTGTCCACCGTGAGTAATGCTGCAGTGAACATAGGGATGCATATATCTTTGTGAATAAATGTTTTCTGGGAGCTACCCAAAGGTAAGCCACTAAGTGGGAGAAGGTATTTGCAAATAAAATCTGGGATGAGGGGTTAATACCCAAAATAAGGCACTCATTGAACTCAACAACAAGAAAAAACAAACAAATCAAGTAAAAATGGGCAGAGGATCTGAACAGATACTTCTCCCAAGATACATGATTTGTCAACAAATATATGAAAAGATGCTCAACTTCACTAGCTGTTAGGGAAATGCTTCCATTGTCTCTTGCTTGCATTATTCTCAGTGTATATTTCACTATCCTAAATGTCTTGCCTTACTCTATATATGGGTGGAAAACAATAGGTTAACAGTTGTTTGAATGTAAAGTAATATAATAATTAGTAAATAACATTACAAGAATGAACTCTGTGTTTCACGTACACACAACTGTAAACCTCCTCTTCCCCACCCCTGTGCATTACCCTAATGTTGGATCAAGAGTGAATTCTAACTCCGTGTATCAGTAAAACCTTGAGCAATAGATTCAAGCCCTTTGTGCTTCTGGTACAAACCTGTAATCATGTAAGAACTTCTGTTGTGCATTGTTGTTAAAATCACATGAAATAACTCAGTGACAATACAACCCAATTAAAAAAGGGTCAGTATGTTTGAATAGACATTTCTGACAAGATACGTCAATGAGCAGTCAGGGCATGATCAGATGCTCAACTTCATTAGTCATTAGGAAAATGAAAATCAAAAACATCAAAATGAGAGGTCACTTCATAGCAATTAGGTAAAATGGTTAAAATAAAAGCACAGAGAATAAAAAATGTTTACAAGGATGTAGAAAAATTTGAACCCTCATGAATTCCTGGTTGGAATGTAAAATAGTGCAGCCACTTTATAAAATGGTTTGATAGTTTCTCAGATGTTGAACACACATAGCTACCACTTGACCCAGCAATTCCACTCCTAGGTATATACGCAAAGCAAATGGAAACACATGTCCACAAAAAAAATTGTACATGAATGCTCATAGCAGCATTATTCAAAATGGCCAGAAATTGGAAACACAATAAATGTCCATCAATTGATCAATGGATAAAAGAATGGCATATCTCTACAATAAAATATTGTTTAGCCATTAAAAAGGAATTAAAAATATTATTCAGACATAAAAACTTGCAGCAACATGGTGAACCTTGATTGAAAAACATTCAGCTAGGTGAAAGAATCCAGTCATAAAAGACCATATATTGTATGAATACATTTATGTCTGGTTCAGGTATGTCCAAGGAGACAGACAGTAGAGCACTGGTGCTGTGGGACTGTGGTGGGTGGTGAGGTGCATGGAAGCAGGGATGAGGACTGACTGCTAATGTGAATTTTCTGAGGAGTTGAAAACATTCTAAGTGAGATTGTGATGATTACACAACTCTGTGAATATTTCAAAGGTCACTGAATGGTACAGTGTAAATGGGTGAAATTTATGGTATGTGAAATACATCTCAAAAGAGCCATAATTCAAAATGTTCAGTAGATGGGTTTTGCAGCAGATGAAAATAATTATGTTGACTGGGGCAGGAACAGCTCTTAAAGTCATGTGAGATTCACAGGACTCTCAAAAACTGTTAACACATATAAAGACTTCTCCTGTGCTTCAACACAACCTCAGTAACATCCACTCATTGCTCCAATCTCAGGTCAGATAATATTTCCTTGTGGAATCTTCCCAGAACATGCTAATTTCCTAGATGCAAAACTAAGCGTGACATCCAATGTAACATTCTCTTAGCCACCCATTTTGTTTTGTAGTTGCATTGTGTCTGTGTGTCTCCTGCCTGATGTGAGATGTGTGGGATTTAAGGCCATGTTTGATTTCTTCATGACTGGAATGTTCAGAGCCAAACACAGAGCCTTATCACAGAAGGGACACTCAGTATTTGTTGATGGATGAATCAGTGAGTGGATTTACATAATTGTTCTATATTTCTAAGGACTGATGTATTTGTGATTCTCCCTCTTTTTTAGCTGCTTGCTAAGCACAACAAATGGATTTCTGTGGAGCTTCTTTGCACCTGTCTGCACCATCATCTCTGTGATGGTGACATCAGAGCATCCTTAATGATCAGCTGAGGGTCATTAGAAGAGCAGAATTATAAGTGTGTGTGTGGGGGAATGGCAGGGGCAGGACTTTTCCTAGGTTCTGATGGGGTTGCTTTGGTTTTCTAAAACTGCTCCTGAAACTACAAACTCTGACATTGTTACTAAGTATGAAAACTACTGAAGTGTGGAATTGCTATTGGACAGGTTAGGCTAGAGATAACAAATTAAAATTTTATTCACTCACCCTCTGTGCTCCTTAAGGTCAATCTAACTTTCTTTCTGATGATTCTCTGGATTTTGTAAAGCAAACTCTGTTCCCTCAACACTGATGTGTCCACCCTGCAGAATACAAAGTAAGCTGGAGAAGAGGGTGACATCCCTGCAGTCACGTGTGATCCCAAGAGCAAATCCATGTGATTCAGCAGCCCCTGATGTCCCCACTCAGGGTGTGCCAAGGGAACCCAGGGTAAAGAGATGCAGTGATCCTTGTGTGGCAGCAGGCTGGGATTCAGTAGTGTGCAGCTGACTCCCTGGCCACAATGCTCCACCTCTAACCCCAACTTGTACCTCCCTCAGCAGTAGGAAGAACTTGGACTTTTGTCAGCAGTCCTTTGACAAAAGTACAAAGAATGTGTATGCACCCAGCCTACCCTTTCATACCACCCTGTGTTCAGGTTCCTTCTCAGCCCTCTCCATTTCTGTCAGGAAAAAATTCTATTCTAGGAAGCATGGGCACTGCTTTGTTTCAGGAACCCCTGTGCAAATATAATGTTCTTTCTTGTATGTTCCTATCAGTATCCTTTCTAATTTTTGCATGTCATTACTTGGTTGTGTCAATAATTCGAAGAGCCTGAGAGGTTTGTGAAAATAGAAGTCGTGCCTCTATTACTTTCACTGCCCAGGCCCCAGCACAGAGCCAGCCTAATGCACAGTGCAGCCTCAGACATGTTGGTTTAATAAAAACAAGGATCTCCAAGGAGCGTCATACATTTTTGAACTTACATTAGGAAGTGTCATAACCCCACTCAATACAGTCAAAATGTCACCTTGTACCAGAGTGGCATTTCTATTGTGGAGAATCATTGACAGTAAAGGTCAGAGCTGAACACAACTCAGTCTGTGAACTCACCACCAACAGGGGAAAGCAGGAAGGAGCATGCATAGGGTGGAGATGAGAATGGCCTTGATTCTGTTGTTCTGGGTTCTGATAAGGTTGCTTTCCACAATGGGCCTCCCTTCTCTTCCTTCCCAGGATGCTTATGTTTAAAGTTTTGGCTCAGCTCTTCACCTTGGGCTGCACGTGGTGTCTGGGAATCCAGCAGCTGGGCCCAGCTGCCCAAACCATGGCCTATCTCTGCACCATTATCAACAGCCTGCAGGGTGTCTGCATCTTCCTGGTGTACTGTCTCCTCAACCAGTAGGTACCACAGTCCAACACCCACCTAGTACCCTTTCTGTTTTAGTCCTCTCAGTGAGCTGACTAGGAGTATGCTTTGCCTCTGCAGGTCTGGGAACAATACAGGAAATGGTTGAAAGGGATCAGGAAAATCAAAACAGACTCTGAGAAGTACACCCTCTCCAGCAGGGTCACACCTGAAGCTTACAAGCCCAGCATGGTAAGGTACCGCATTGCTCCCAGAGCCCTTTGCTAACTGATCCTTTTGAGTAGTTTATGCCTCTCACACTGGACAACCTGGGAATACAGTAGGGGATGTCCTAGCATGACTCCCATGGGTTTTACCATTTGGCTCCTTAACCATTAGCAATGATCTCAGCTGAAAAACATGTATTTTGCTCTTACTCCTTAGCAACTGTGTTCATCTTGACTTTTACATAACAGCACACTTATTGAACACCTACCACATGCCATGCATGGTTAACTAAATGACTGAGAATCAATGACCTGAAGCAGGGATGCATATTCCACTCAGAGAGCCACATCTTATCCTTCATCCACCTCTATTTCATAGTCATTCAGCACCCCCCCCCAAAAAGGGCAAAGATGGGGAAATGATGTACATATTTAAGAATTAAACAGAAATCAGTGTTAGTTGGCATTTCAGACTTTTTAAGTAAGATTGCCTGATATGTTCAGCACCCTCCACCCACTGCAAAACCAGGAAAGACAAGCTGTAGTGCATGGGAAAATTCCTGGCAGTGATTACTAAGAATCACCACTTGCATAGATTTAAAGGCTCTTTTTTAATTAAAAAATGTTTTTAGACATAGAAAGTTCTTTTACTTAAGTTTTTCACCTCTTCTTCCCTCTTCCATTAAATGTGTTGAGTCTTCTTTCCCATTTAAAGGAGCCAACTGTGCTCCTAGGAAGTGTTGCATTTCTCTCACCTGTTCACCATCCTTCACACAAGCACTGGTTTCACAGTTGAATCTTCTATTTCCTTTCCCTCTCTCAGCAAATATTCTTACCACCTATTTCACAGAGAATATCCAAGATATCACGATGACTGTGAACTGCATGCTCTCAACCACACCATGCAGACATTAGTGTGCATCCTCCCCACACTGCCATTGACTCTATTTTCCTTCTTTCTGAAGACAGCACTTCCACCTGCATGTTGAATCCCATCATTCATGCCTTATCAATTATCCTTACATTATTTTTACACATTCCCTTTCTCTTTCTCTTCCCTCTTCCCTTTTCTCTATACATCTCCCCATTCATCCTTCCTTTGCCTTCTCAAAAGTTCATTCCCCTTGTCATAGAAACATGATTGGTTCTTTTCTATCTTATAGTCATGTACCACTTGGCCTGCCATTTCCTTGTAGCTACTTATGAGCCAAGAGTTGACTCTTCTCTGTCTCTATTTCCTTGCTTTAAATTTACTCTCTCAACCCATGTGAATATGGCTTCTCTCCCCCATCATTCCACCAAAGCAAATATCTCTTAGGTTACAATGATCTCCATGTCCCTGAAGGGCCTCCCAGAAACTCCTCACACTATTTATCACTGCTTTCTCATGAAACACTCTATCCTTATCCTGTCTCAATTTGACTTCCATGCTCCTCCTTCATATCTTTCTTATTTTCTCTTTTTCTTCATCCCTTCATCCAATGGATTGGTTCCAGAGCCACTTCAATTCTCATTAAATTCTTTCTTCCAAGGCTATAGCATTCATTACTTTGATTTCAGCACCATGTATGTTTCTTCAGTTGTGACTTCTCCTCTGAAAACTAGAAGAGCATTTCCAGTTGCTTACTTGACACCGTTGATATCCCCAAGGCATCTTGGCTCAGCCTTCCAAGATAAGACTCAGGGTCTTTACCCTCCTACTACCCTTTCCACGGTGTCTTTTTCTCTCTGAATGGAACTACATCCATCGTGTGGCCCAAATTTGGAAACTGAAAGTTACTCTTATCAATTATTTCCCTCAACCACCCATCCATTATACAATCCTGTTGTTCATATCTTATCAGTATGTCCCCAATATTCCCAGCTGACTTAGTCTCCATCAACTCCTCAATCCCCACCCCATCCCTGAGCCAGGCTGATATATTCACTTGCCTGAACCACTGCAACATTCCCCTGACTGACCACTCCTTTCCATTCTTGTCACCTTCCAATGCCTCTTTACCCAGAAGTCAGCTTTTCAAAACAAAAAACACAAATCATGTCACCCCTGTGTGAAACCTGTTACATGTACTTTCTCTTGTGCTCAGTTCTGAATAATTTCCTGAAGCACAACATTTATAAACTTCTTGAGTAGAGAGAGGCATATGAAGTTGCCCATGTCAAGCACTAGGAATTACACTGAGCTTCCTCTAGACCTAGGAATAAATAAGTCATATTGGTGATGGAAAGGATAAGGGGAAAACAGAAGAATTCAATGCCACTTCCTTTATGTCTTCAGTAATGGACAATAGATAGCATTTCTGACCTTTCATTAATTTCCCACCTGCCCTCTTTCATGACTGCAAACATAAAGTAACATTTCAGAAATGTTGAAGCACAGGGATCAGAACATACATTTTGCAAGAGGTAGACCATTTTTGTAGCACATTTAGTTGTTCTTATCTTCTGTTATTTGGGGTTAGAAAATATAGGAAGATATATGAAATTTCTGAGGAAGCCCAGGTCTAACAAAATACAATTGATACAGCCTTTTCCTGCCCTGACCAATCCAGCTAGCAAGAGAATTTTGTGATTAAAAGTTTCTTAAATTTCTTATTTCTTTCATCAGAGTAAACTTTCAAGTTGTCTCTCCGTATTCTTGTATTTCACTTCTACAGTATTCTCTTTGCAGGTCAATTAAAAAGATCTTTCAGCCTATCACCTCTTATCCCATGGAATTCTGAACTGTCATTCTTTGAGCCATTGAGAGAGGATAAAAACGTCTGTGGTGTGTTTCGAGAAATTCGTTATATCAGCAATGTGAAAGAAGTCATGGTGGACACACTGGAAACTCAATCCCTGCAAAACCTGGAATTTTTCTGTGTTCTGAAAGTGTACCTGGAAAACTCAGCATGTAAAGTGTCAATGGTGGCCCAATTCCTTGGGAACTTTAGGTTAACTTACTGCAAAGTGTCTCCTTCCCACAAAGACTCTTCCAGAGTCTGAACATCTATGAGCAGGAAAACTAGCCTTGAAGGGTTTTCATGCCAACAACATGAAAAAGAGTGGACTGTTCACACCATAATCTGGATTTCTTAATTTCTTTGTTTAGTATTTCTATGGGTTTAATTGTTTACTCATTCAAAAATATTATTTACTTACATGTCTAAACAGATCAAGAGAGACCCAGGTCCTGGCTTCATGAGGCTCTCAGAGGGAAATAGAGTAATTTCTGCCCCTAGAGTTGCCTCAGAGGTGGAAGGTCCCTGTCCCTGAGCCACTGTCCTGTCAACCATGGCACAGACTCCATTGTTCATCTTCACATCAAAATGCAGGCATTTAACAGCTCAGGTCATGACATGTATATTTGGGGCTTTGTGGGCCAGTGTGTTAGTTTATTATGGTTTTCCAGAGAAATATAATTGATATATTTCTTGGTTATTTAATAATATCTTATTGTTTGTATTTATAAGCAAAGAAAAAGGGTTTGCACACACTTAGATTTTTTAAATTTTCCTTTTCATCTCATGTAATGATCTATTTAATTTCCATAATTCTGATTTTCCAAGGACAGTCCTGGTGTATGCTTACTGTCCTGAGAAATTATTAATAGTGACTTCCCTCACTCTCCAACATGTCCTTTAGATATAAAATCAGGAGATGACTGATCAACTACCACATTTCCCTTAAAATTATCTTATTTGTCTGTCAGACATTAATTGGTATAGCAGCTTTGCTTTGTTATAATCTTTTTCCTTTTTAATTTTCTAATGCTACTTCACCCTTTGACTCAGGAAACTCTCATATAGCTGCATTATTGTCTATTATTTTCTTCCACTTATTCTCAAAATGTCTGTCTTTAACTAGTGTGTTTAGTTCATTTTCACTTGTTGTGTTTATTGGTATGTTTGGATGGCTTTTAAAGCATCCTTTTTGCTCCCTGTCATGCATTTGCTGTGTTTATTTTTACTTTTCCTTTGGATATACCAAGAGTTTACAAGTTCTTTTTTTAAAAGGAGATTTTACATTCTATGTCTGCCCCTTTACTATAAAAGTTACCTTTCATCCTTTCAAAACATTGCTATGTAACTTCCAAAGCCAACATTAATCACTATGACAGCCTAGCCCCTAAACAATCTTAGACTATTTTAACTTGAAACCCCTGTTACCATACAAGTTATTTTGGTCTGGCTGTATGATTACATATTTTTATTAAAACTCTCTGAATCAGTCGTTATAAAGAGCCTTGTCTTATTCTGTGTTTCCGTTGAGGCTTAAACATATTTTAACACTCTCTTTGAACAGTGATTTTTTCTTGAGTGTCATTACATAGCTCTGAATCTGATTACTGTCTTCCTGGAGTTTACCTGTTACATGTGCCCCAGAGAGAGTTTGTGAGCAGTGAAAGTGCTTAGATTTTGTTCATTTGAAAATGCCTGCATTTCACCATCATTTTTTCCCACTTGGCTTTGCCAGTTAGGAGTAAATAAATACCCTCTTTTACTTCACAAAACTTAAGTTAGATTTCCATCACATAAAATTGAGAAAGTCTTGATTAACGCAAGTAGTTGGAAGATTTATTTCTTTTTATTCCCTTGATCCCCCACCCCCGCCACTTCTATCAGTTCTATTAATTCTTTTCATTTATATGTCTAAATGAGAAGATTTAATACAAGATATTGACTCACACCATAATGGAAGCTGAAACGTTTCACAGTCTGCTATCTGCAAGCTGGAAACCCAGGAATGCAGGTGGTGTAGTTCAAAAACCTGAGAGTCAGAGAGCTGATGGTATAGATTCCAGTCTGGGATCTTGAGAACCAAGGAGCACAGAGGGTGGCAGACAGGTGTCCCTGCTCAGTCAGGCTGAGTTAAATCAAGCTTGCTCCACTTTTGCATTCTGGTTAGGCCCTCAACCGCTTGGATAAGCCCATCCACATTGGAGAGGGCCATCTGCTTTCCTCAGTTTACCAAATGCTAACTTCTTCTAGAAACATCCTCACATAGATCCCAAAGTCATGTTTAACCAGCTATCTGGGCATCCTGTGACCCAGTCAAGTTGATAAATAAAATTAACCATCACAGCCAAGTAAAGGTGAACTTTGGAGGCAGTGCAGGTTCAGTTCCAGCAGTACAATAAAGTACATATTGCAGTAAAATAAGTCACACAATTGTTTTGGTTTCTCTGTGCATGTAGAAATTATTAGGTGAGCAAAGCATTATGTTCAAAAAACAATTCACATGATCTAATTAGAAAATAGTTTAATGCTAAAAAGTGCTAACCATTCTGAGCCAGTTAGATAAATGGTGCTGATATACTTGCTTGAGGCAGGGTTGCCATAAACCTTCAATTTGTAAAAAAAAAAATGTAGTGTCCACAAAGTGTCATAAAGTGAAGTGCAATAAAATTAGGATATGCTTGTATCTATAGCAACAACTCAACTCTGCCATTGTGTCATAAAGACAACTGTAGACACTCATGAATAAGTGAATAAACATGCTGTGTTTTAATACAACTTTATGCACACTGCGTTAGAATTTCATGTAATGTTCTCATGACACAAAATATTCTTCTGCTGATTATTTTCATCAGTTAAAAATCTAAAAAATTTTTAGCTTGTCAGCTGTGCAAAAACAGGTGGTGAGCCAGGTTTGGCCTATTGGCTGGTGCTTGCTGACCTCTGTCCTAGGATGTTCAAGAGAGCTCTTTGTCCTACAATAATTTATTTATTCACTATTCAAATATTTGATTAGCACTTGCTCTTTTGAAAGGGATGATGCTAGCTTGAAAGAAACTGAAATGAACGAGGCAGACATAATCTCCGTGTCCAGGATCTTGACTACCTGTGTATTAGTTAGCTTAGGCTGCCAAAACAAAACCTCACAGACTGGGTATCTTAAACAATGGGGATTTATTTTCTCACAGTTCTGTAGACTGAGAAGTTCAAGATCAAGGTTGACAGAGTTCAGTTTTGGGTGAGAAGTCTCTTGCTGTTGTGCTGAAGTCCACCTTCTTACTGTAGGCTCACAAGGGCTTTCCTCTGTGCTCAAACAGGAAGAGATTAAAAACGAAGGAAAACAACAGATAAAAAGCTCTTGTGTGTCTTTTGTGACAAGGGCACTAATCCCATCATGAGGGCCCCACCCTTATCTAATTCTGATTATCTCTCAAAGGTGTAATCACATATTCCATCAAGTTGGAGTTAGTGCTTCAAAAGGAATCTTTCTGGGGGGTGCGGATACGTGAACATTCAGTCCACAGCAGTATGTAAGGTGGGAAACCAGGAAACCTGGAAAATGCAGTAGAGTAGATACTGTGGGGACAGGGCAAAAGGTGGACACAGACATGGCTGGGAAGGCAGGTGGGAGGGAGCTCTAGGGCTAGCTGTTGGGAGTATCCCTAGATGATTATGATTTGGGAGGCAGATCTCAGCATTTACCCTTTTGCCTTCTTTTTAAATCTACTAAATCTATTTTCTTTATTTATAATGCGAATAACAGCATTAATTTTCTCATGAATGTTCAGGGAGAAAATAAAGATTAAGTTCTAGTGTGAACCACAAAGACAAATGAATTAACGAGGGAAAGTGGGCTTGGGGATCTCCCAGCTTATTGCTCCAGAACTATGTCACCGAGTCAGAAACTGCCATGAGACACGGCTCTGAAGTGGGGTTCCATTTCCCACACTGGGGTCCCAGTACAATCCCACTCCCGTCAAAGGGAGCAGGGAGGGGCTAAGGCACAAGGGTGGAGAGGCCACTCCCTCCAGCTGCACTTCGGGGGTCTGCTGTGATAGCTCATATCACCCAGCGCCCCCTTTCTGGATCCATGGTCACTGTATGGATGAGGAAACAGGAGCTCATTCAGGATTGAGCCCCCTAGTGGAGAACACAGGATCTGGATGCCTGGAGCGCCTAACAAAAAACCGGAAGTCAGGACGCCACCCAGCACAGAACCAGAACGGTAAGTTTGAAGGTCAGGGGCCACAAAACTACCAACAGAAGAGCGTGCAGACTTGGAGTTCTCAGGTCCCAGGAATGACTTTGATATGCAGAAGTTGGATCTGGGTCCTGGTGATCTGAGCGTTCTGGCGTGAGCCTGGGTTATGGAAGTTCCTCAGGGTTAGAGGGGCGGCCTCAGCTGGCACCCTGGAGAAGGAGGCCGGGATGGAATGAATGGAGGGACCCATGGGGCCAGCTCGGAACTGAGCTGGGTCAAGTCAGTCTTGCCCTGGGGCATTCTGGGGTGGGAATTTGAAAGACTGATAGAACAAGACAGGAGTCTGGGAAGAACTACGTGGAAAATTTTGTGAATGAAGATGGACAAATTGGGAAGATGATGAGGGGACCTGATAGGAATTGACTTGTATTGGAAAAGACTTGTGCAGGGAAAAAGACATTTTTCCTAGGAATTTGTGAGGGTTTATGTTAATAAATAAATAACTAATTAATAGATTTATTTACTTCCCTGTTACCTTTTATTTACAATTTTCAAAATAAGATGAATTTGAACTGATAAACTCACATATGCTGTCCATCTAGAGTCAACAACTGCAAAAATTTAGAATCACACTGAAGTTCTTTCTTAAAGTATATGCATACATATACATGTTCTTGCTGAAATATGTGACAGTGGCAGATATCATGACACTTCATTTTTAAATATTTACCAAATATTGAAGAATTTAAATAACATTCTCTATGTAACTATACTATTACATCAAAGAAAATTATCAATTTTCATAACTTTTTAATATTTTTTTCTTAAATTATAGTTGAGACACATACATACATACCTCCCTGCACCTGCCCATCCCCTTTCCTGAGGTACCTGTTGGGTTTACTTCCCACCTGCCACCAAATCCTATAGCTTTTCTGCCAAACCATAACCTACCTGAGACTGCTCCTTTTGTCTCCACTGTCTTCACCCTGCCCAGATTCACCATTACACCCCTACCCACTCCAGCTGGAACTGCTTCCAAAAGGCTCCTGCTTCCACTGGTCTCACTGTGGACACAGGCCAGAGGCGTCTCTTAGCGGTGCAAGTCAGGTCAGATTCCTGAGGGAGCAGCTACCACTAGAGCAGCATTCTAATCCTTTCTCCAACAAAGGGGCCTCCTTTCAGAAATAACTTTCTAACTGCCCTCATTTGCATGGGTCCACCCCACACCCACCCTCTATCCCTCAGCCTGCTGGCACCCTCTGCCCACTTTGCTTCAGCGTTCCCCTCACAGCTGGAGGCTGCTCAGAGGAGTCCTCCTGTGCTGGGGCCCCTTCTCTCTAGCCTTCTAGGAGTTGCAGTTCTTGAAGAATTCGGCAGATCTGGGCAGATAATCGGGCATGTCCTTTTATCAGTATGTTCCCCAAATGAGGAAATGCAGGTCGTGCAGATTCAGTCAGAGTGAGCAGGTGTGAGCGGATCCCATTGACCACCATCTGACTCTAATCTGTCCCTGTCACTGTCCAGGGGCTGAAGGCGACTGTGCAGACTCAAAGGGTGGCCACACGGGACCCTGCATCAGGCATCCCTGACCCTTGGAGGGCCAGAGCTTCTGGTGAGTGAGAACCGGGTGGTATCATAGTCGAATGGCCTGGCTTTCCTGTGGGAACCTGCACCTGCAGCCTTCATCTCCTCTGACTGCTGGCATTGCCCTGCACCACTGGGAGACAGTACATGAGGGCCTCTCATGATCTATACGTTTGGGGGGAAAGGCACTTTAACAGTCCTCAGTTATTTATTTATTTTTTTTGGTCCCAGATCTTTCTGTTAAGAAAGAGCAGGCCCCACTGAGCTGTGGCAAATGGCCAGTCCTGTCTTTGGGAGAGATTAAATTCTTCATGACACAATTATGACAATGGTGGAGGTTACAATTGAATGTACTATACATGGCAATGATTTAACTGAACTTTTTAAAAATAAGTTTAAAAAACACATTTGGTGAGAAACAGAGGAAAAATTCTTTTTTTCTTTAAATTTTTAAAAAATTTTTGTTCAAGTACAGTTTTCTGCCTTTCCTCCCCACCATCCCAGTGCTCCCTGCCTCCCTCTCCTGTTTCCACTTCACCTTGTTATTGTCCATGTGTCCTTTATAATTGTTCCTGTAAATCTTTCACTCTTTCCCCCCATTATCCGCTTCCCTCTCCCTTCTGATACTGTTAGCCTGTTCCCAGTTTCACTGTTTTTGGCTATATTTTGCTTGGTTGTTTGTTTGGTTGATTAGGTTCCTGTTAGTGGTGAGATTATATGGTATTTGTCCCTCACCACCAGGCTTTTTTTGCTTAGCATAATGCTCTCGAGTTCCATCCATGCTGTTGCAAAGGGTAGGAGCTCATTCTTTCTTTCTGCTGCATGGAATTCTATTGTGTAAATGTACCATAGCTTTTTGATCCATTCATTTGCTGATGGGCACCTGGGTTGCTTCCAGCACTTGGGTATTGTAAATTGTGCTGCTATGAACATTAGGGTGCATAGGTTCTTTTGGATTGTTGTTTTAGGATTCTTAGGATATAATCCTAGCAGTGGAATTGCTGGATCAAAAGGCAGTTCTATTTATTTTTCTGAGAAAATTGCATACTGTTTTCCACAGTAATTGTACCAGTCTGCAATCCCACCAACAGTGCAGTAGGGTTCCCTTTTCTCCACACCCTCTCCAACATTTGTTGTTTGTTGCTTTGTTTGTGATGGCCATTCTGACTGGTGTGAAGTGGTATCTCATTATGGTTTTAATTTGCATCTCTCTGGTGGCTAGCAATACTGAGCATTATTCCATATGTATTCACATACAGTTGGTTCTTTTCATTTTAATGCTGTTTTCTTTAGCTATGCAGAAGCTTTTTATTTTGATGAGATCCCATTTGTTTATTCTTTCCTTTATGTCCCTTGCTCTAGGGGACATATCGGTGAAAATATTGCTGCATGGAATATCTGAGATTTTCCTGCCTATGTTCTCCTCTAGGACTTTAATGGTGTCATGACTTATATTTAAATCTTTTATCCACCTTGAATTTATTCTGTGTATGGTGTAAGTTGGTGGTTGAGTCTCATTGTTTTGCATGTAGCTGTCCAGCTCTCCCAACACCATTTGTTGAAGAGGCTATCTTTGCTCCATTTAATGCTTCTGTCCCCTTTGTCGAGTATTAGTTGACCATAGAGACTTGGGTTTATTTCTGGGCTCTCTGTTCTGTTCCATTGGTTCATGTGTCTGTTCTAATGCCAGTACTAGGCTGTTTTGATTATAGTGGCCTTGTAATACTGTTTGGTATCAGATACTGTGATTCCTCCTACTTTGCTCTTCTTTCTCAAGATTACTGCAGCTATTCATGGTTGTTTATGGTTCCATATAATTTTTGGAAGTGTTTGTTCTATGTCTGTGCAGTATGTCATTGGTACTTTAATAGGTATTGCATTGAATCTGTAAGTTGCTTTGGGTAGTATGGATATTTTGATGATGTTAATTCTTTCAATCCATGAACATGGTACATGCTTCCATTTGTTTGTGTCTTCCTTGATTTCTTTCTTCAGTGTTGTATAGTTTTCTGAGTACAGGTCTTTTACTTCCTTGGTTAGGTTTCTCCCTAGGTATTTTATTTTTCTTGTTGCTGTATCAAATGGGATTTTTTAATTGATTTCTGTTTCTGGTATTTCATTGTTGGTGTACAAAAATGCCTTTGATTTCTGGATATGGACTTTGTATCCCGCTGTTTTGTCAAATTAATTTTTCAGGATGAGCAGTTTTTGGTGAAGACTATAGGGTTTTGTATGTACAAGAAGTAGAGGAAAAATTCTTGAAGATAGATAACATCTTTTCTAAAAAAAAGATTTCATTTATTTATGTATTTGCTTATGACAGAGGGAAGGGAGGGAGAAAGAGAGGGAGAGGAACATCAAAGTGTGGTTGCCTCTCTCATGCCCCCCACTGGAGACCTGACCTGCAAGCCAGGCATGTACCTTGACTGGGAATTGAACCAGTGACCCTTTGGGCACAGGTCAGCACTCAATCCACTGAGCCACACCAGTCAGTGCATACCTTAACTTTAATTTCAAGCACTGGATTAAACCATAATTACTGTATCCTTTAGTTTGGCCAGATGTAATGTTTGGAGAGAGAATTTCAGACCTGGAAACAGCTTCTGGAAAACCCTTCACTGAGAGAGAGCCTGGCATGCCCAGGGGCCCATAGCAGTCTGTGGGAAGGGGGAACAGGGAAATGGGGTGAATTGACTGGAAAGTGAGTGAGCTACAGATCCTTCGGTGCCTGGGAGTGTGGGAAAAGAACCCTGGCTCATGTTCTAAGGCTTCTGGGTGTTAGGGATGCATTTAGGTGAGTGAGCCCATGCACCTGTTGTTTTAACAGAGGCCTCCAGGACCTGGGAGGACGGTGAGCCTCAGGGAGGGTGTGAGTGGTGGATGAAGGCAGTTAGGAATGGAGTGGTGGTGGTCTGGACTTGGGGTGGGTGTGGAGTTGATGTGGTGGGGGTCCCTAAGGCCATTCTCAGGTTCAATGACTTACTAGGAGGCCTCACAGGGCACAGCATACAGTTGTGCACATAGCCATGCTTTGTTACAGGGAAAGTATACAAAACAAAATCAGCCAAGGGAGAGGACACATGGGGTGAAGCCTGGAGGGAACCAGGCACAAGCATCCAGACCCCTCTTCCAGCAGAATCACATGGGATGCACTTAATTCCCTGCAATGTGCAGGGACAACACGTGTGAAGTGTTGTCTGCCAGGGAGGCTGATTAGAGACTCAGTACCCAGTGATTTTAGTCAAGGCTAGGCATGTGTATGCCCTCTGCCCAGAGCATGCCTACAATCCAGACTCCTAGTAGGAAAGCAGGCACGGAGCACAGACTACACTGTACAAACAGTTTAAGCAGAGTGCACTCCTCTTATTAGTGAGGATGGTGGGAACCCTCTTGAAATCCAAGTTTGCAGACTGCAGCCGAAGTCCAACCCTGCCATCAGCCTTGCTAAGGAGCACAAAGCTGCTGTATTAACTCTCATCTGCACGGTAGAGAAGGATGGAACATTCATTCTGAGACACAAAGGAGGTCAAGTTGAGACAGTTTTGGTGAGTTTTGTGTCTATACATTTAGCAGATGAGGCAGAGCATTTATGTGCCAAGCATGGTGTGGGGGACAGGGTTGTGACATCTAAGTCACGAGGGAGTGACATTTATGTGGATCCAAGAGGGAGGAAGGTGTGACTGGCATGAGCCCTGGAGAGGGCCAGGTTAGGAGGAAAGAAAATGGGTGGGTGGGGTTGGGGAGCTGTGGGTGCCTCATGTAGAGAGGTCACAACTCATTGTTTGTGGATTAGTTGTTGGGGTCTGTTGAGTGTCAGAGGGGGGTGAGATTTCTCATGTAAAGGGGGGATGTCATTTCCTGATATTGGGAACACTGGAGGAAGAACAGGCTTTGGGAAGAAGGTGCTGAGTGCATGTTTTTTTAATAGGGGGGCAGTAAAACAAGAGAAATTTATGCCTCATAGTTCTAAGAGCACAGAAGTCTGAAATCGAGGTGTTGGCAGGGTCGTATTTCCTGTGAAATCTGGTCCTTCCTTGCCTCTCTTCTGGCTTCTGGAGCTTGTGGCATCCTTGGTGTCTCTTAGCTTGTAGATACATTGGTCCAGTCTCTGCCTGCATGGCCACGTGGCCATCTCCCCACATGTGTCCCTGTTTCTGTGTCTCTTTTTCTCTTTTTGTAAGGACACCGGTCACTGGATTGAGGGCCCACTCTACTTCACTGTACTTCATCCTAAGTAATTACATCTGCAAAACCCCTGTAACTCAAATAAGGTCACATTTCAAAGTACTGGGAGTTAGAACTTCCTCTTTTACTGGGGAACAGAATCCATAACAGTGTGCCTTCAGCTTTCCCCATGTTTATGTCCTCTTCACATGCAAAATGCATTCACGTGATCCTAACATTCCCAAAATTTTTACCCATCCCAGCATCAAGTCCAAGTTTAAAACCTCATCTAAATCTCACCAACTCAGAAAGTCACAAATTTCATCATGCAAATCATCCAAATCAGGTAAGAGGGTTAGACTCAGGGTGTGGTCCAGCCTGGGGGCAAACTGTCTCTCCATCTGCAAACTTGTGAAACCAGAGGAGGGCATCTCTGCATCCATAATACAAGGGTAGGATAGGCTCAGGACAGACATTTCCATTCCCAGTGTGAGAGAAGAAAGGGGTCCTGGGTTCCAGGCCAGTTTAAAACCCAGCAGGACATTATCAAAGCCTGGGAACAATCCTTTGTGGCTCGAGGCTCTGTCCTCTGCCTGCTTGGGCAACAACCCTGCTCTCTGGCTCATTCTGGATATTCTGTTCTGATTCCCCCAGATAGGTGGGTGGAGAGATTAGAGCCAGGGGTTGGGTGTCTGGGTCTGGAGTTCAGATGACTCAGCCTACAGATCTGGGCCTTGTGAAGTTGAGTTGAGAACTGAAGCCTAGAGGAGGAGGTTGGCAGCTGAAGCAGAGAGGACTGAGGGGGATGAGAACAGGAAGGTCTGGCACATGGGCATGCTAGCCAGAGATGAGGTGGAAGAGGAGCTTGTACAGAAGACTGAGAAGAGGACTGGGTGTGTGGGTGCTGTGTGTGACCCTGTGAGTGTGTGCATACAAGTGTGTATACACGTGGTCACTACCATCAGGGTGGGCAGCCCTCAGGCCTGTGAGTGAGCTCACTGGGTCTCACAGCTCTCCTCTTCTTCTCTAGCTCTGCCTGCTCAGGACCCTGAGTGGCTGCAGGGGGAGAGGATGGAGGAAGAAGCTGTGATTCCTGGGGTGCCATCCACCTGTGTACCGGTAAGGAAGACATCCTTCTTGCTTTTCTTTCTTGCTTTGCCTCGTTGTCCCCTTTGCATGGCCTGGAACTTCTCAACCCCACAGGGCTGATATCCAGGCACAGGTACTAGGCCTCTCACAGTGGTGGAGACCAGCCTAGGCAGTGACCTCCACCCCTGTCACACCTTCCCCAGGTTGTCGAGTGCCATGTGCTGCTGAGCATTAGGAGGGAAAACAAAGGAAGAGTGTGAGCTGCCCTCTTCTTATAACCTTCTTGGTCTCCTGGAGCAAATATCTCTCTCTTGCCTGTAGCAGGCTCAGCTCTGCTGGACCCTGGGGCTAGTGAGGAATACAACTGCAAGGGCTTCCTGGCTAGTTGTCAATAGCTAAGTCCTGTCATGAAGTTGAGGTCCTTTGATGCTATGCCTCTGGATTCTTTCCCTCTGGAAGGGAAGAGTAGAGAGAGAAGAGTTTTAGTCTCGAGGCCTAAGCCAAGGGACAGAGGTACTTCGGGGCCCCCATCTGAAAATCCTCTGTACAGTGGCTCCCTGCCCCAGGCTTGCTTGCCCCCCATCATCTTCTTGAGTATTGGCAGAGGTGGCCCCTGACTGAGCCTGGTGGGTGTGCATTTTAGGAACCAGTCACCTTTGCAGATGTGACCGTGTTCTTCACCCTTGAAGAATGGAGGTTTCTAGACTCTGCACAGAGAAGCCTGTACAGAGACATCATGCTGGAGAACTACAGGAACCTGGCCTCAGTGGGTAAGGCTGGTCTCATTGCTTCATCCACACACACACCCAGCAAGTGTGGGTTCCAGGAACTGAGAGGTGAAGACAGACTGTCATGGTGCCTACGATATAGTGCCTTCCCTGTGGAAATAAAGGTCTTTCTGTTGTTTCAGCTTCTCAAACACATCCCTGGGCTAAACCTTTGGTTTTGGGGACCAGAATGTTGCAGTGCCTCTGGAGACCCAGTGAGGGAGCTTGTTTCTTAGTGGAAGACCTCTGCTATGCCCATCAGGGTTTAGGCAGGCTCATTTCACTGCTCCCATGCCAGTGCCCCAAAAACTGTCAGCCTCGATTTTGAGGCACGTGCAGTCTGCCCACTCCATGTATCTTTCCCTACAAGCAGGAGGTCAACTACGCATGCTCAGTACCTTTTCCTATTTGGGGCAAAGAGAAGTGATGTGGACCACTGAGAAAAGGATCTTCCCAAGAGCCAGAACAGGTGAGCACCAGGCAGGTGGGTGGAGCACCAGCTCTGATCAGTAAGGTGAATGTTAGATTTGGAAAGTGTCAGTAAAGGAATACTTTCAACATCCTTGACAGGGAAGGCTGTTGGTTGAGCTTCCTTAGAGCAACTTTTTTCCTTTCCCCTTTCCTCTTCTCATTTCCAGTAGTTTACTCTGGCTTCATAGAATGATTTATCCCCTGTGCTCTTCACATTTAGCATTTCCATGTGTACAGTTCATGCAGTTACTCCCCACTGTACATTGTTAATACTTTCTTTCAACATCAGTCTTAGTCATATTAAATTATCTACTATTTCTGTCCTTGGTTTCTGTGATTACATGATTCCTCATATAGCCAAATTCCTTAAAATTTTCCTTTACTCTCTGATACACTCCTTCTTTTCATAATTTCTTTCTGTATTTAAGGTCAGTATTTAAAAAATACTCTACATGTGCCTTGCTTACTTTTTTGGTCCACTTGATTCTGCAGCTTCGTTCTCTGTACACTTACTGTTTTCCCCTAATTCATTTCAGAACCTCAGCTTCAACCCCAAGAGTCCATTCTTAAGCAAGTTACTTCTGCAGAGATCCCATCCATTGGCATGAAAAAGGTAAGGTACACAAATAATATACTTGGCCTTCTATAATAGCAAAAGTCTGGGGTCGAAGCTGAGGCTCTGAGGCTAGAGAGAGATTGAAGGCAAAGGGTGCTCACCCAGGAGAAAGCTGTTTCTTGGGAGAGAGTCTGTGAATGTCATGAAGTGAGAGAAAACTTGAAACGCGGACCAAGACACATATTGACAGAGTTCTCACACCTAACCATGTTCATGAATGAGAAACAGACATAGTCAATTTAAACTTAGTGCAGCCCTGAAGGCATGGCTCAGTGGGTTAGGTTGGTTGGGTGTGAGAGGCAACTGATGGATATTTCTCACCCTCTGTTTCTTTCTCCTTTCCCTTCTCTATAAACAAACAAACAAAAAAACTTAGTGTAGCCTTAAGCAATTCAGAAAAAATCTACAGCTAAGAAGCCCATGAAAGAAATGGAAATGATGGTTCTTTGTGGTGTCACATCCACGTGAAAGAACGTAGGTAGAAATAGTACAGACACAAAGAAGTGGTGAAAGCTTCAGCTGTAGAAATGCCTTGATTCCACACACAGTTCACTTGGAGGAGAATGTTGATTGTAACAAAGTATTGGGTTTTGCATTTTCCTCATTTGATAGGAGCAGCCTCCACCTGGAGAAAAAACCCTGCAAATATATATATATAATGAACTTAGACAACACTTTGACAGCATTAAACAGCTTTTTCAGTATGAGAGAATTCATGCTGGAGGCAACCCCTACAAGTGCCAAGAGGGTGGGAAAACCTTCTTCCAGACTACTCGCCTAATAGTGGGTGAGAAGATCCATAGTGGAGATAAAACCTATGCATGTAACAGATGTGAAAAATCCTTCAGATACAGCTCCGAACTTATCAGGCACGAGAAGACCCATGCCTCAGAGAGGTGCTTTGAATGTGAGGAGTGTAGGCACACCTTCAAGTACTCCTCAAATCTGTGGTGCCACATGAGGACTCACACTGGAGAGAAGTCCTTTGAGTGCAGTCAGTGTGGAAAAACCTTCATGAGGAACTTCAACCTGATATTGCACCAGAGGAGCCACACAGGTGAGAAGCCCTATGGATGTAAGGACTGGGAAAGCTTTTAACCAGCTGTCCTCTCTGAGGAGCCACATGTGGACTCACACTGGACAGAAGCCCTTTGAGTGCAGTCAGTATGGGAAAGCCTTCAGGGAGCATTCATGTCTGAAGACTCATCTGCAGATTCACACCAGAGAGAAACCATACGAGTGCAGCCAGTGTGGGAAGCCCTTTCGGACAAGCACCCATCTGAACATTCACAAGAAGATCCACACAGGGGAGAAAATTTATGAGTGTACCACTTGCGGTCAGGTGTTGAGTCGTCTCTCCACCCTCAAGAGCCACATGAAAACCCACCCTGGGAAGAAACTCTATGCATGTCAGGTATGTGGGCGGGCCTTTGGCCAGTCTTCACACCTTATGGTGCATGTGGGAACCCACATCGCAGGGAGACCTTATGAATTTAATCAGTGCGAGAAGGCCTTCAGGCACAGCTCTTCACTTACTGTGCATAAGAGGACACACACCAGGAGAGAAAACATCAGGAATGGTGTTGGGAACCGCCCTGACTGGTATCAGAAGCTGAAACCCCCGCCTAGGCTAAGGCTAAGGGAATGACCTTGGAACCGTAAGCCAGCAAGGAGACAAAAGCTTATCTCCCTGGCAGGAATGCTGCTTCTGCTGCTTTATTCATAACTGAACCCCAAAAAGCTTGGTCGGTTAGCCAAAGATGGGTAAGATTCCCCATGGGGGGAATGACCTAAGACAGGCACGATCACTTTGGGAGGCCCCCCAAAAGAAGGACTTGGGGCGCTGCAGCAAAAGGGGGTGATGGACCCTCGCTCCTCGGCTTTGACATAGCCGTCTCATCGTCTGGGAGAAAATCTCCTTATTGCCTTAGTTCCCTTGCTCCACCTAAGCCTGAAACAATGACAGGGTGGTGTAGCTCTGTGCTGAAAAGGGCAGATTCCCCAGGTGATCAGGCCTAAGAAAGAATATGTAAATTACTGTGAAACCTTCTTTGTTTAGAATGCTCTCAGTTGAATGAGAGGGGTCCAAGGAGGAAGTTAGTTTGTTCCTCAAAGTCTTACAGCTCTTTGACCCCGACTCAATAGACCTGCAGAGTTCCTTGTTTTCTATAGTTCCTTACTTCCCCCTGATAAGTACTGTACTTTACCTGAATTATTATGCAAAATGAGCCCAATAAAAGCAGGTACGGATGGTAAATCGGTGCGCTCCCCACTAGGGGGGGTGGCCATTTCGTCCCTACTTCCCCACAGAAACTAGTCTTGTCTCTGTGCATGTTTTATCTCACGTGTTATTGTCGAGCCATCCACAGCGTTCCGTGGTCACTGCTGGCCGGTGACCCATGCATCACTTAGTCCTTGTTTTTGTTTTTTAGGTTTGATTACTGACAGTTATTAGTTTGTTGTCATTTCTCTGTTCATAGTTTTTATCTTGTATTTCTTATATAAGTCCCTTTAACATTTCATATAATAAGGGCATGGTGATGATGAACTCCTTTAACTTGACCTTATCTGGGAAGCACTTTATCTGTCCAGCCATTCTAAATGAAAGCTTTGCTGGATAGAGTAAGCTTGGATATAAGTCCTTGCCTATCATGACTTCAAATACTTTTTTCCAGCCCCTTCTTGCCTGTAAGGTTTCTTTTGAGAAATCAGCTGATAGTCTTATGGGCACTCCTTTGTAGGTAACTGTCTCCTTTCTTCTTGCTACTTTTAAGACTCTCTGTTTGTCTTTAATCTTTGGTAACCTAATTATAATGTGCTTTGATGTGTTCCTCCTTGGGCACAGTTTCTTTTGGACTCTCTGAGCTTCCTGGACTTCCTGTAAGTCTATTTCCTTCACCAGATTGGGGGAGTTTTCATTCATTATTTGTTCAAATAAGTTTTCAATTTCTTGCTGTTGTCCTTTTCCTTCTGGCACCACTATGATTCAGGTGTTGGAAATGTTTAAAGTTGTTCCAGAGTTTCCTAAGCCTCTCCTTATTTTTTTGAATTCTTCTTTTTTCATTTTGTTCTTTTTTATTTATTAATTTCTTCCTTTTGTTCCAAATTATTGATTTGAGTCCTGATTTCTTTCCTTCACTGTTGGTTCTCTCTATATTTTGTTTTATTGCACTTTGTGTAGCCTTCATTTCTTCCTTTATTTTGTGACTGAGTTTAATCATTTCTGTGAGCATCCTGATTACCAGTATTTTGAACTCTGCATCAGATAGGTTGTCTATCTCCTCATTGCTTAGCTCTTTTGCTGGAGTTTGTTTTTTTTTTAAATATTTTATTTATTTATTTTTAGAGAGGGAAGAGAAGGAGATAGAGAGAGAAAGAAACATCAATGTGCGGTTGCTGGGGGTTATAGCCTGCAACCCAGGCATGTACCCTGGCTGGGAATCGAACCTGCAACACTTTGGTTCGCAGCCCACGCTCAATTCACTGAGCTACACCAGCCAGGGCTTTGCTGGAGTTTTGATCTGTTCTTTCATTTGGGCCATATTTCTTTGTCTCCATATTTCTTTGGGCAGAGTCTTAGGTATTTGCCAGGGCAGGGCAATCCTTGGCTGGTGTATTGTGGTACTGTCTGTGGGGGAGGAGTCAGACAGGGAACAAAATCACTTGCTTGCTCTGCTCTAGCCCTACTTTCCAATGAACTCTCTTATGAGACTGGGAGTTTCTCCTGTTTTCTCAGGCTCACAGTATTTTTCTGCTAGAGGTTTTGAGTCTTAGTTTCCTGATGAGCCAGCACTTCCTCACTTGTTGAGGGTCCTCTCTGCCTGCCTGACTGCCTGTCTCTGTCCCCTCCTACTGGTCTGGATGAATGTTTCTTTAACTCCTTGGTTGTCAGAATTCAATGTAGTTTGCTATTCTGGCAGTCCTGGTTGTTTATTGTTTTTGAATTGGTTCTTATCCTTCTCTTGGTTGTGTGAGGGAACAAAGTGTTTCTACTTATGCCCTCATCTTGGCTGGAACTAAAAAGATCATCATCCTGTATGATCTTTTTAATGGATTGCTGGATGTGGTTTGCCAATATTTTGTTGAGGATTTTAGCATCTATTTTCATCTGTGACATCAGCCTATAGTTTCCTTCCTGTGTTGTGTCTTTATCTGGTTTTGGGATTAGGATGATGCCAGCTTCACAAAAACCATTTGGGAGTCTTCCTTCTTCTTGGATTTTTTTGAATAGTCTGAGAAGGATAGGGGTTAGATCTTCCTTAAATGATTTGTAAAATTCTCCTGTGAAACTATTATTACACCCCAAAAATTATTTTCAAATATAGTTGGTATACAATATTTATTAGTTTCAGGTTTACAGCATAGTGATTAGACATTTATTAATAATAATTGTAATATCTGATACATGTAGATGATTTCCCAGTTGCCTCCAAAATATTTTTATGGTTGTGTCTCTAAATCAGAATCCCAATATAATTGACATTGAATTGGATTGTTATATTGCTTTTGTCTGTTTTTAGAATAGCCTGTAATCACTTTTCAAGTAATAGTAACTATTTTTTAAAATGATACTAACTTTAGAAGTGTCCAGATGACCTGGCTTGTTGAATGCTCTATATTCTTGATTTGCCTGATTGCTTCCTCATGATGTCAGTTGACTTCTTATTCTGTTCCCTATATTCCATGTACACTGATACTTAGGTTTGAAAGAACAGATCCCAGCAAGCTTTTTCTATAATGGGCTAGTTGGTAAATATTTTTCTGGTTTTTTGGCCTTGCAGTGTCTTTCACAACTACTCAGCTCTGACAATGTAGTATGAAAGGAAACATAAACAACCCAGCAGTGAATTACTTTGATGTGTTCCAATAAAACTTTATTTACAAAAGCAGGCAGAAGCCCAGATTTAGCCTGCATGTTATAGTTTTCCAACCCTTGATATAAAGGCTGGGTTAGACTTAGGGTAGACTGATTTGCACATAATTCATTATTTACCACCCATGGGATGTTGGAACTTCATGTCTTATCAGGAGATCTATAAAGTCAGGTTTCCCATTATTGACAATGTGAAGCTGACCATTAAGTTCAGATCTCCCTATTATAAATGTGCACGTTGGCCCTTGTAATTAATCAGTAATCTGTGAGGTGGTTGTTTTGGCAGTGTGGACTAGCCTGTTCTCTGGATAGCTTTTCTCATTGTATTTAGTGCCATTTACTCAGCATTGAAAAATCATGAATTTCTTGACCCAGCAATTCCACTGCTGGGACTCTATCCTAAGAATACTAAAACACCAATTCAAAAGAACCTATGCATCCCAGTGTCATAGCAGCACAATTTACAATAGCTAGGTGCTGGAAGCAACCAAGATGCCCATCAGTAAATGAATGGATCAAAAAACTATGGTACATTTACACAATGGAATTCTATGCAGCAGAAAGAAAGAAGGAGCTCCTACCCTTTGCAACAGTGTGAATGGAGCTGGAAAACATTATGCTTAGCGAAACAAGCCAGGCAGTGAAAGACAAATACCATATGATCTCACCTTTAACAGGAACCTAAATAACAAAACAAAGAAATAAGCAAAATATAACCAAAGACACTGAAATAGAGGACAGGCTCACGGTGACCAGAGGGGAGAGAAGAGGGAATTTAAGGGGTCAGTGGGAAGGGCTCACAGGAACAAACTTAAAGGACACGTGGTCATAAACTAAGGGGAGGGTGGTAATGGGAGGGAAGTGGGGAGGGTGGGAGGGGGTAATGGATTGGGAGTAAAAAGGAGAAAACTGTATTTGAACAATGATTAAAATATAATAAAAAAAGAAAAGAAAAATCATGAATTTCTACTTCTATCTTGTCTTTTACAATTATTGGCTGATATTTTTAGGTATCACTATGGACTCATGAATGTTTTTAATGTTATAACCATTTACAGTCATTTTCTGTGGTGTTCAAATTATGCAAATGTGTTCCATGGAAACCCACAGGAAAGTTCTTTCAGGTGTAATTGCTCTGGAATTAGGTCTTGCCTAGATCACATGCAGACATAATATGTATAAATACATCTTACATGATGTGCTGTAGGAATATACACCTTTTCCAGAGCTCCATTTGTAAAATGTAAGGATGTATGGACTCTACTGATTTTACTCTAACTTTTTTTTTTACATATAAGCTCTGTGAAATCAGGAACTGAGATCTCTGTGAAGCAAGTGGTGAATAAGAAAACTACTTTTTGAGTGAAAAATCAGTAAGTCTCCAGACATGAAGAGTGAAAAAGTCAAGGCATGTAGGTATGGAGACCAAATACAGATATTTGACTGAGCATTAGTTTCCTTTTTATGCTGTTATAAGAAAGATGTTTGAGGGTGGTTTTCATTGTTATGCTTGAGGGACATTTTTGTAGAAAAACAGGTTGAAGTGCAGAGCTTAGCCCAAGACAACCGAAAAACTGGGTCATAGCTCCCTGACTGTTCTGGGAGTGAGCTGAGCATGTGGTGTGGATCCAAAACCCCAATTCTGTAGCAATTGAATGTCAAACATTTAATGCATACTCTCTCCCACAATGGTGCCAAGATCAGTGACTTGTAACAGACACAAAAGTATTTTCTATACTCTTTGCCCAAAGGTTGACGGTTCAGTATTTTCTTCATTTTCCAAGAGACAGGATCATCTGGTTTAGTTGTTAAATTTATTTTCCTGAGAAGGAAGAAGTAAAAATGACATGGTGTTAAAAAGTACAAGACTTGTACATTGAAAAGTAGAAAACATTATCAAAAGACATCAAAGAAACTAAAGAAATGGGAAAAATATTGCATTTTTAGGGATCAGAGGAATTAATATAGTTACACTGACAATACCTCCACAGTGATCTACAGAGTCAACACAATCCTTATCAATATCTCAGTTAAATTTTCCTCAGAAATTGACAAACACATCTTAAAATTTATATAGGACTTCAAAGGGTCTAGAATAGCAGAAACAATCTTGCAAAAGAAGAACAAATTTGTAGAGTGGATGCCCTAATTTCAAACTTGGTACAAAGTACAGCAATCAAGATATGATGGAAGAGTTAAATGTCCCAAAATAAAACCTTGTATTTATGATGAATTAGTTTTCATAAAGATGCCAGTACAATTCATTGATGGTAAGAACAATTTTTCAATAAATGATGATAGGACATCTGGATATCCAAATGTAAAAGAAAAAGAAGAGGAAGGATCATCAAGGGACAAGTATAAAGGATCCATGGGAAAAGCCAAAGGTGGGTAGGATTGTGGGTGGGAGGTAGGGATGGGAAGGGTGGGGGAGGGTGATTGAGGGGGAAGTGGAGTCAACTGTGCTTGAACAACAATAAAAAGAGACATTTAAGACTTCCGGCCAAGATGGAGGCATAGGTAGACATGCCTTTGGTTCCTCACACAACCAAAATAAAGAAAACAACAATTTAGAAATAAAATAACAACCAGAACTGATAGAAAATTGAACTGTATGGAAGTCCAAAAACCAAGGAGTTAAAATAAACACATTCATCCAGACCTGGTAGGAAGGGCAGAGTTGGGCAGCTGGGCAGAGAGGGGTGTCAGCACAAAAAGTGGTGGCACCGGGCACGTAAGGCATCCCGGGTGCACAAGACCACAGAAGGCAGACCCTGGGCATGCAGGCAGTGGCTGCCAGACCCTGGGCATGGGGTGGCAATGGGCAGGCCCAGGGAGGTGGCAATTGTGAAGCAAAGCACTACACTCAAGGCAGCTGGCTGACTGGGCAGTCCCACATTTGCGTGCAGCTAAACCAAGCAAAATTGGGAAGCAAGGAAGACTGAGCAACCCAGGGTTCCAGCACTGAGAAATAGAGCCTCAGGACACTGATTGAAAACACCTGTGGGAGTTGAGGTGCAGGGAGAGACTCCCAGCCTCACAGGAGAATTCGTTGGAGAGACCCACAGGGTCCTAGAATGTTCACAAGCCCACCCACATGGGAATTAGCACAAAAAGGCCCAGTTTGCTTGGGGGAAGCGGTGGGAGGGACTGAAATCTGACAGAGAGCAGAGCAAGCGCCATTGTTCCATCTCGGACCCTGCCCCCACATACAACATCACAACCCAGCAACTGGGTTGCTCTGCAGTGGTGTACACCTAAGACTCTTCCCCTCATACATAACAGGCACAACAAGACCCCCCCCCCAAAAAAAAAGGCCCAAATGGAAGAACAGATCAAAGCTCCACAGCAAATACAATTAAGCGACTAAGAGATAGCCAACCTATCAGATGCACAGTTCAAAGCACTGGTGATCAGGATGCTCACAGAATTGGTTGACTTTGGTCACAAATTAGATGAAAAAATGAAGACTATGCTAAGTAAAATGAAGGAAAATGCACAGGGAACCAACAGTGATGGGAAGAAAACTGGGACTCAAATCAATGGAGTGGACCAGAAGGAAGAAAGAAACAACCAAACAGAAAAGAATGAAGAAACAAGAATTCAGAAAAATGAGGAGAGGCTTAGGAACCTCCAGGACATCTTGAAATGTTCTCACATCTGAATTATAGGGGTACCAGAAGAAGAAGAGGAAGAGCAACAAGTGGAAAACTTATTTGAACAAATAATAAAAGAGAACTTCCCCAATCTGGCAAAGGAAATAGACTTCCAGGAAGTCCAGGAAACTCACAGAGTCCAAAAGAAGTTGAACCCAAGGAGGAACACACCAAGGCACATCATAATTACATTAGCCAAAATTAAAATGAAGGAGAGAATCCTAGAATCAGCAAGAGAAAAGGAGTCAGTTACCTGCAAAGGAGTTCCCATAAGACTGTCAGCTGATTTCTCAAAAGAGAACTTATAGGCAAGAAGGGGCTGGAAAGAAATATTCCAAGTCATGAAAGGCAAGGACCTACATCCAAGATTACTCTATCCAGCAAAGCTTTCATTTAGGATGGAAGGGCAGATAAAGTGCTTCTCAGATAAGGTCAAATTAAAGGAGTTCATCATCACCAAGTCCTTATTTTATGAAATGTTAAAGGGACTTATCTAAGAAAAAGAAGATAAAAAATACATATAGTAAAATTACAGCAAACTCACAATTAGTAACAACCACACCTAAAACAAAAAGAAAAACAACTAGAACAGGAACAGAACCACAAAAATGGAGATTGCATGGAGGGTTAGCAACAGGGGAGTGGGAGGAGAAGAGAGGGGGAAAGGTACAGAGAATAAGTAGCATAGATGGTAGGTAGAAATTAGACAGTGGGAGGGCAAGAATAGTATGGGAAATGTAGAAGCTAAAGAACTTATGACATATGGACATGAACTAAAGGGGGGGAATGTGGGTGAGAGAGGGTGTGCAGGGTGGAGGGAAATGAAGGGGGGAAATGGGACAACTGTAATAGCATAATTAATAAAATATATTTTAGAAGAAGACAATTAAGCCCTGGCTGCCATAGCTCAGTGGATTGAGTACAGGCCTGGGAACCAAAGGGTTGCCAGTTCCATTCCCAGTCTAGGACACATGCCTGGGTTGCAGGCCAGGTACCCAGTAGGGGGCATGTGAGAGGTGACCAAACATTGATGTTTCTCTCCTTCTTTTTCTCTCCCTCTTCCCCTCTCTCTAAAAATAGATAAATAAAATCTTTTTTAAAAGGAATGCACCTCACACCATATTAAAACCTCAAACAATTTTCAAAAATTAATTCAAAATAAATCATATACCTAAATGTAATAATGAAAACTGTGGGTGTTTAGAAAGAAAACATGTATTAATTTTATAGGTATTAAGCAGTTGTTGTTTAAATATAATACCCACAGTGCAAATAAAAAAAGATAAATTGGACTTTACCAATTTGAAATACTTTTGTATATCAGTGGACACTATGAATGGTATGAAAAATCAACAAAATGAGAGAAAAAATTAAAAATCATATGTCTGACAAGGGATTTGTGTCCAGAATAGATGTAGACTTTTACAACTTATCAATAAAGATAAATGACCCAAATGAAAATAGCAAAAGACTTTAAATAGATATTTCCCCAAAGAAGGTATGCAGGTCTAATAACCATGTGAAATGATGCTCAACATGATAGACATTAGGGAGACACAAATGAAAAGCCTAATGAAAAAGCACTTTACATGCACTAAGGTATGAAAATCTAAACGAGCTCTGGCTGGTGGGGCTCAGTTGATTGAAGTGTTGTCCCCTAAGCCAAAAGGCTGTGGGTTTGACCTCTGGTTGAGATATATGAGAGAGGCAACTGATCCATGTTTCTCCCTCACAATGATATTTCTCCCCATCTCTTTCTCCTTCCTTTCTCCTGTCTGTAAAATCAATAAGCATGTCCTCAGGTGAAGATTAAAAAAAAAAACAGCTAACTACAACAAGTTTTGATAAGGATGTGGAGGAAATTGGAAACCTTATGTATTTTATCTTGCTTCTAGTAGAATTGGGGAACCACTTTAAGGACTTTTATACTACATGGTAGTATATCAAATATTTCTTTTGTGAAGAAAACTGAGTTTTATGTGAGCAACTACTGGAAGAAGGAGAAGAGTAGATGGGGGAAGCCAGCCAAGTGAGGATGACAGCTGGGTTTAGGAAGGAGATGTTGGAGTTGGTGTCAACAAGGCAGATCTGTGACAGCTGAGAAGGAAATACTAGCATGTTTTAGCAATGAACCAATTTGGTGCAGAACAGGGGAGGGAAGAGAATAATGGTAAGGATTTTCCAGGTCATGACTGGTACAATGTGATGAATGGAGATGCCACTCAAAAAGATGAGAAACCCTGAAGAGGAGTAAGTTGGTAAAAAAAAAATATATAAATTCTTTTATTGCCATGTTGGGATGCTTCTGAGATATCTAAATAGAGATGTCAAGGCATTTGGGAAGAATGTGTCTGGGGATCACAGCTACATAGTTACCACTCAGAGCTACAGAAATATATTTGGCCATCATTTCCTTCTGTGTGGCTCATTGAGTGCCTTGCCTTGTAGACAAGATTGTCTATAAGGAGGCTATAAGGTGATAATGGAAGTGCTACTAAAACAAAATTAGGTAGAATAAATGGAATCTAAAGAAGATGAAGAAAGCTCATCCAGAAAGGGAGAATGCCAGGGATGTTGTGATATAGAAGCTAGGGACAAAAGAGAAGTTTCATGGTGGAGGCAGTAACCACAGCATCTAGTAGTACTGAGTGTTACAGTGGAATGAGTGGCCAGAGGGGAAATAAAAGCAGGGCCCTCACTGCTGCAGTCTAACAAAGAACTTAATACAGGTGACTAAAAGCAAAGGAAGATGTGTCTCACCCATTAACCCAGTAATCCTGAGCCTGGTCCGATAAAGCTGCCAGGTATTCTGAACAACACAAGTAAACTATGATAATACAGTGGAGAGCCCTTGAAAGTCTCTGTGTATCATCTCCACTAACTGGGAAAAAGAAAACCTTGAGACCATGTATTCATCCCAAGTCTTAGAAGGGGTAAGGGGAGGGGAACTACAGTGCCCCCAAAGCCCCTAAAACAACTTTGGTTAACTGTCTGCCTCCTGTCTTGTACAAAAGGGACAAATAGAGTCCAGAGCAAGATAAAGATTCAGACTAACAGGCCCCCACCCCTATCTACATGTGAGCAGTCACAGAAAATTGGAACCACTTTTACCCACCAATTAAAATGTAATTCCCTCAAACCCACCCTGCCAACTATATAAGTCGTAAGCACAAGGGACCCAACCCTTTTTGGCCACCTGCCCCCTGGACACCTGGCCTCTGGACACCCAGGTGCCAATCACCCAATCCCTGCATACTGTGCTTTTGCCACCCTTGCTATTGCTTTCCCACTAGAATTTAGCACTAATAAACTTTGTGTGCATGCTAATAGGCTCACTGACCTGTAATTTTTTATTGTGTTGGTGAGAGGAACCAGGGTTTCTCCAGAAACAAGAGGACAAACAATATTTATTTTATCCATTGGTATGAAGGTCATTCAGGCTTAAGAGAAAGCTGTTTTGCAGGAATGGTGGAGACAAATGCCAGTTTTGATTGTGTGATGAAGGAGAGGAACTAAATGTATAACTTTAATAATTTGCATTAAGATAGAGATTTCCCATGTTGCAATAAAGGTGGAAAGGATGCTGTTGAGAAGGTGAGACTGTGCAAGGATCAGAGAGAGAATGTATGAACAGTAAAGTAAAGTAGTGGGGAAATCAAGAATATAGGGAACCAAAATGGAATAAAGATTAGCCTTAATATCCAGAAGCATATTTTGTCTGTGGCAATAGGATTGCATGAGGAGGGAATGAACCAGGTGTCGAGTGCCTGGTATTTTGAGAGCACAAAGTTGACTTTGCTTCATCCTGCTGACTTCATTTGCTATAAAAGAGACTGGTAGAAACTTTTGCTGGGAAGGGGAGGTAGAGCAATGAGGCTTTTTGAGGAGTGAAGAATTTTGGAAAGAGCAGTGGTAGAATGTTGGACAAACAAGTGGATGAGTAAAATGCATAAGGCTTGGCAGGCACCGTGGTGGGTCCATGAAATTTGGGAGGAAAAAACAAATTGTCTGAAAACCTTGCACAATTCATATAGATCCTGCGAGTCCCACTGTGTTCACCTACCAAGTGGGAACATAGTAATACTTATCTCCAAGTGCAGATGTGAAGAACATGTGAAAGAAAGCATGAGACAAGGTTTTGTTAACCAGAAGGTACAAATGTTCATTGCCATTGCCAGGACCTCTCCTCAGCCCTTTGCAATTCTCCATCATGGAGATGGAGAATTCCATCTTTGCTTTGCATTATTCATGTATGTTGAAAACATGAGAAGTGGTAGCAGAATCTGATGGAAAGTCTGAAATCCAACCTAACACCTATTTCCCTGACTGTTGTGATGACATGTACCATGTGTTTGTTGTTCTTCATATAGAGAGGAGCCTGGAATGACTTGGGACAAAGGGTGGTGCTGTGACTGTGCACTTTGAGCATCACAGCTTCACATCACTAATTTCCTGCTTGTTGAGCTGACCATAGCTTCTCTCTCTGCTTATGAGGAAGTTTTTATGTCATATGCTCACTCAGTAAGATTAAAAACCACATGTACTGTGTCACAGAAAATGGGTGTTCTACACAAATGGGGAGTGAGAAGATAATCATCTGCAAGGTTAAGATGAGCACAGAAACACAGTGAGTGAAAGTATGGGAAGACCCCTTTCCATGACAAGAAGATGCCTTGGAGTGAGCCCACAAGTGAGGGTAGTGGGAGCTGTGCTAGGGCATCTCCTGCTATACACGCAGGTTGTCCAGTGTGATGGGCATGAGCTACTTGAGTGGATCAGTTTGTGAAGGGCTCTGGGAGCAATGCAAGACCTACCACATTGTCTTTGGAAGCTTCAGACATGGCCATGCTGGAGAGGGTGTACTTCTCAGAGTCCACTTTGGTTTTCTTGATGACTTTCAACCATTGTCTGTATTGCTCCTGGACCTGTAGAGGCAAAGCATGCTCCAAGTCAGCTCACTGAGAGGACTGAGAATAGAAAGGGTGCTGGGTGGGAGTTGGACTGTGGTACCTGCTGGCTGAGGAGACAGTACACCAGGAAGATGAAGACGCCCTGCAGGCTGTTGATGATGGTGAAGAGATAGGCCATGGCACGGGCAGCTGGGCCCACCTGCAGGACTCCCAGACACCACGTGCAGCCCAAGATGAAGAGCTGGGCCATTGCTTTAAATGTCAGCATCCTGGGTAGAAGGAGAAGGGCAGCTCATGGTGTACCAAGAGCAACAGAATAAAGGCCACTCTCATCTCTACCCCATGGATGCCTGTGACTGAATTGTGACCCACTTTGATTTTTACTCTTAATGATTCTCTGAAAAAAATGCAATTAGGAACTGTGATGGTATTTTGACTTGGACTGAAGTAGTGATAATTCATAATATGGGTTTCAAAATGATCATGATGTATTATGAATGTCCCTAATTTCATTCAACTGACATTACTGAAGATGTTCTATGTACCTGACTCTGTGTTGGGTCTTGGGTTTACAAATATGAAAGACAATTTCTGTCTTCACAGACCTTGCAGTTTCATAGAAGAAATGTCCACTTATAATATTTGTGATGTGTGAAGTACCTCTGCCTGGGTCCCATCCAGTACTGGTCCTGTCTTCTCTCTCTTCATGAACTACCCCCAGGTATGTTTTGCTCAGAATAGAGACCATTCATTCTGTGTAAAGTTGGGGAAAGCAAAGGATATCCCAAGCCTTTCAGAAGATGTGGCATGTGCATAAAGAACCTGATTTTAGCAGGTGTAGGAGTGAAGAGGACAGAGGGAAGAGCCTCCATGAAGGTGTGGGCATGAAGGTGAGTGCTGGGTTCTGGGAACAGGTAGGTGATTTCCTAAGAGTTTTATAAAGATGTAAATATTCTTTGAAAATTTTTCGGACTTCTGGCAAGATGGAGGAATAGGTGCACGCACTGTACCTCCTAGCACAACCTAGAAAAGAACAACAATAATTTACAACAATGATTTGGAGTCATAATATCAGAACTGTCAGAGGATTTATCTAAATGGAAGTCGGACAGCCAAGAAGTTGAAATAGACCCGTACATCCAGACTGGTAGGGGACGACGAGCCGAGCAGGCGCGGGGCTGGCGCGGGTCGCAGGCGCACGTAGGTCGGGGGAAATTTGGCGCAAAATCGGCACGACAGCAATCCGGGACGCAAGAGCGCAGCGGTGCAGCGGTGATCCCTGAGTACGCAAGCAGCGGCTGGGGGAATCAGTGGGGCAGCGATTGTGGACCAGGGCAGAGCTCACGGCCCAGAAGCCCAGGGAAGTGTCTGACTCCAGGAGAACAGAACAGTCGCCATTGATCCCTCCTGTCCCTGCTCCCGCCCCTGCCCCCACATATAACGTCACAATCTAGTGACTGGGGTGCCCAGCCCCGGTGAACACCTAAGGCTCCGCCCCCTCCCATAACAAGAGCGACCAGACCGGGAAAAAAATAAATAAATAAATAAAATAATAGGAGAGACAGGGAAAGACAGAAGACATGTTTCCAGCAGAACAGATCAGTCCCCCAGGACTCATCCTTTTGAGTGACCAAGAAATAGCCAATCTATCAGATGCACAGTTCAAAACACTGGTGATCAGGAAGCTCATGGAACTGATTGATTTTGGATGCAAATTACATGAAAAAATGCAGATTACCATAAAAGAGATGCAGGAAGATACATGAAGGAGAGCCAATAGTGAAAGGAAGGAATCTGAGTCTCAAAACAACACAGTGGACCAGAAGGAAGATAGAATCAACCAAGCAGGAAAGCATGATGAAATAAGAATTCAAAAAATCGAAGAAAAGCTTAAGACCATCGAGGACACCTTTAAACGTTCCAACATCCGAATTACAGGGGTACCAGAAGGGGAGGACCAACAAGTGGAAAAGTTATTTGAACAAATAATAAAGGAGAACTTCCCCAAACTGGCAAAGGGAACAGTCTTCCAAGAAATCCAAGGAGCGCAGAGGGTCCCAAAGAAGTTGGACCCAAGAAGAAACACACCAAGGCACATCATAATTACATTAGCCAAGGTAAAAACGAAGGAGAGAATCCTAGAAGCAGCAAGAGATAAGGGGACAGTAACCTACAAAGGAGTTCCCATCAGACTGTCAGCTGATTTCTCAAAAGAGACCTTACAGGCAAGAAGGGGCTGGAAAGAAATATTCCAAGTCATGAAAGACAAGGACCTACATCCCAGATTGCTCTATCCAGCAAAGCTCTCATTTAGAATGGAAGATAAAATAAAGTGCTTCTCAGATAAGGTCAAATTAAAGGAGTTCATCATCACCAAGCCCTTACTTTATGAAATGCTAAAGGGACTTATCTAAGAAAAGAAGATAAAGAAAAGACATGCATAGTAAAAGGACAGCAAACTCACAATTATTAACCACCACACCTAAAGCAAAACCAAAAGAAACTAAGTAAACAACTAGAATAGGAACAGAACCACAGAAATGGAGGGCACATGGGGGGGCTAGCAGTAGGGGTGGGAGGAGGAGAGAGGGGGAAAAGGTATAGAGAATAAGTAGCATAGAATGTAGGTTGAAAATAGGGGGAGGGCAAGAATAGTACGGGAAATGTAGAAGCTAAAGAACTCATAAGTATGACACAGGGACATGGACTAAAGGGGGGGGAACGTGGGTGGGAGAGGGGGTACAGGGTGGAGGGGAGTGAAAGGGGAAATGGGACAACTGTAATAGCATAATCAATAAAATATATTTAAAAAAAGAAAATTTTTCATAAGGGGCAATAGAAGTAATCCACATTTTACAGAACAAAGTCAGTATCTTTGTAACTAGGTAATTTCATGTTTTATTTATGAAGAAATGAAATATTTTTGGCTTGCATTTCAGCAGAAAAGCACAGTATTTGAGCAGGTTTCCAGGGAGGGTGGCTGCCTTTCTCCTCCTGTCTCCTCAGAATCCCTGTGAAAGCACACCAGGAAATTGGGACTATAGGGTCTTGCTCCTGGACCCTGCTTTGTGTGGGGCAGTGTGCCCCTCTGACCCATCTCACCTCGTGTTCTGGAGGGTGGACACATCCTTGTTGAGGGAGGAGAGCTTGTTTTTCACAATCCAGATGGTCATCAGAAAGAAGGCCCAGTTAATCTGCAGGAACCCCACAAGGCATATTGAATACATGCCACATGTGTATAGCTTCTTCCTAGCTCATTGAACACCTAACCCAGAAGGTAAGAAGATTTCACATTTCATAGCATTTATAGAAAAAGTGACCACCCATTCAGTAACTCTTGGTCCCTTTCAACCTGTAAGTGGAGTGACCAACTTCCAGTTTACACAGTTTACAGAGGAATTCCCACATTTCAGCACTAAAAGTCCAATGTCTCAGGAAACCTTTGCATCCTTGTTTTAAACCAGATATTTTGCCTTCTGTAAGCCCTATCGGTCCCAGGAAAACCAGAATGTTTGCTCATCCTGCCTGTTACCCCTTTTCTACACCTGCTCTTTGATTGACCCTTAGCTGAGCAGGAGGGATGCTCTGATGTCCTCCTTTACTCACAGAGATGATGATGAAGACGGGACCAAGGAAAGTCCATACAAATCCCTGTTGTGTGTGGAGCCAGCATCTAGGACAGAGATGGAAAGGGATTGAAGAATATATTTGCCTTTGTGGATAAACAATGAATAAATTAACATATCCTTCACCTCCCACATTTTCTTCTGCCTCCTTTAATGTTAATATTAATATTGCTTTTTTGGTAAGAACGTTTATGCTAAGACCTACCCTCTTAGTAAATTTTAAGTATATAGTACAGCATTATTAATTATAGGCACCATGTTCTATAGATTTCTTTATCTTATTTATCTTTCATAACTGATATTTTGGGTGTGTCCTTGATATATGTGATGGTACTGGCTGTTTACTTATCTTCAAACTTATCAGGTTTTTGCTTCCAAAATGGTTTGTTAAGTCCTGGACCCGAGATATACTGACAGACAAATATATACATTTTAAAATGAAAAATCAAGAATATCAATGAATTAATTGATAATTTATTTAACAAATATTGTGTCTCCTCTGTATTAGCACCTGTGATTGACCTGAAGTACCAGTTGCAATTAAGACAGACTGGTCTCAGTCCTTAGGGAGGCCCTAACTGGGTGGGAAGGTCACCAATTAGACAATAGGAACAATCAAGATGATGAGTTTGTGATTAAGTGTGAGGAGCTATGAGAACAGGTAGCTGGAGCAATAGCCTAGTCTGGGGTATAGGAGGTTCAGGTAGTTGGGAAGGGTCCCTGAGAGAACTGATTGTGTTCATTCTGATATGTGAAGCATGAGCAGGTGTAAAGAAGGTAAGAAATTTGGGGACATGACAAATGACAATAAAAAATATAACAATAGACTGATAGTAGTAATTCAGTCTCATGTGCATTCTGTAATTTATTCCTCATGACAACACTGAGACTCAAGTGATCACAGGTTGGCATATGATGCTTGAGAAAACATAGTAACTCAAGGCCACAGTGATAGAAATGAGAGAACTGGAAATGATCCCAAGTGATACGCTTGTGAATGAGTTGGAAGGTGTGAGGACCATGGAGTTCGATGGATCCACCAGAAGACTCAAAGTGAACACTACTGAGGCTGTGTTGGTAAACTGTACACTGTGGGGCAATAGGGACACCACCAGACTTTGCAAATGTGTTTTACTGGAACACAGTTGCACTCATTCCCTTTCCATATTGTCTACAGTGGCTCTTGTGCTACAAGGACAGGGGTGAGCAGTTGCAACAGAGACCACATGGTCCACAAAGCTGCAATATTTACTCTGTGGTCCTTTGGAGATAAGATCTGCTGACTTTGGTGCAAGTTATATAGAAGGGCCAGCTGGCCAGGGCTCCTCTGATGTCAGCAAACATTAATTTTATCAGCATAGGAATATGTAAATGACACACTGTCTGGATTTGGTCCTGGCTCTGCCACCAACCAGCTGTGTGATCTGGGTCATGTCAGTCATCTCTGTGCCCCAGTTTCCTCATCCACGAAAGTTGTATAACACTGGTTTCTGCCCCAGTGGGTTGTTGGGAGGATGACTTGAGTACATGAAAACTGTTCAGAACAATGATTGCATGTCAGAAGCCATCTCTAAATCTTAGCTCTGCTCATCACAGTTTCATTTTCTAAATCATCCTCCTTTTTTCTTTTAAACTAAGAAGAGAAGTTACACCAACCAATGCCATTCCTTCATTTCCAGTTTGCTTTCTAGAAGATTTCAAACATTAAATGTAATGAATATTATATTAATATATATTTACTAATATACAAGAAGGGATTAATATTATGTATCATGTTTGTTAATGTAATAGAGTCATTAACATAGAATTGATTTAAATAATTGATTAAAATAATGAAATCTAAAAGATATATGCCAGCTCATTTATTTTATCAATATATTAACTTATAATTGTTAGTGTTAATTATTATGATAGTGTTAGTTTTTAATATAATACAATCAACATTATATAAATATATAATTAACATGCTACATAATTAATATTTAAATCAATGAAATTTTAAGTTCTTAAAAACATTTCTTTCACAGAATGCAATCATGAAACCAGGAAGATGTTTTTGGGTGATTACTGTGTTTTTCTCTGTTTATCATATTCTAGTGAAAGTGAAGTACTACATGGGTTCTCTGCTGGCCTTGGTCATGTGGAGAAGATAAGGCCAGTGTGAACTTTAATTTACCGGGCAGATGCTCCATAAAGTTGAGGCCTGGATGCTGCAGAAATGGCCACAATGACAGCTGGGACTCCATAGCCCACAAGGAACATGAACTTCTTCATGAACCTGTTCACGCTGGAGTAGTTGACCACAGTGAGGTTGCGTGCAGTGAGGAAGAGGTGCAGGCCCTCCAGCAGCATCCAGGTGAAGGAGGCCAGGTAGAGGTAGTGTAAGGCACCCGCGATGATGGCACACAACACCTGGGGAAGCAGTCAGAGTCACCAGGTGGGATTGTCAGGGTGGAGCATGGCCTTGGGACCTGTCCTATACCTCAATGAGAACTCTGTTTATGAAGGAATTGTCAAGAGAGGATTTGTCATCCTGTTGCATCAGTCAGTGTGAAATTGGCTACTCACCCCTTTAACCTTCCCAGAATCCAAGGACATTTTATTAAGGCATCCAGTGCAGCATGGCTACATGACCTCTACATCTCCTGGACAGGACAGGGGTCCTTGGGGATGTCAGTACCTTAATCTCTGTTCTGTCAATGGCTGTGAGGAAGAGCAGGTGGGCCAGGAAGAGGCAGATGCAGAGCTGCAGGTGGAGGGAGGTGCTGGTGTTCTGGATGGCTTTGCACAGCATGAAGGTGAGGGCTGCCAGGAGGAGGCACAGCAGAGAGAGGCTCAGCCCTATGTGGGTGATCACAGCCAGGAAGGGATCCTCCTCCTAGGACGCAGCAAAGAGATCTCAGTCATGCTTTCCTGCTCTTGGAAATTGACACTTCCACCATTTTTAGTTTGTGTGTGTGGGGGGGTGGGGGTACAACAAAATTAGGAATGGAGGTGGAACCAGGTAAATTTTAGATATTTTTGGATATTGTTAGAATTTTCTAGAGTTCTGAACTAATTCATTCAGATGCTGGAAAATTGAGGTATAGGAGAGTCCTCACTCAAGACCGATCCTTGGAATTCACAGGGTTTATTTTCCTTTGCACATTTTGGCATGACTAAACTGTAGGTTATCATGTGAGAAGAATTAATTGTGTGTAGATAATTGCAACATTATTTATTAGGAGAGGATCAAAACCCCACTATGAGAGGCCTTCATGTATAATTTATGGTGCATTCACAGAACAAAATGGTATGTGGCAATAAAGGTAGTAAAGTGTCTCTTTGTAGGCTAGAATAGAAGGTTTCCTAGATGTAATAAATAAAACACAATTTTCACAACAGTGAAAAAAAACAGCACCAAGTCTTTGAGAAAAAGAAGACCAAAGAACAAGTACCTGCATTGCTTTTACACAGGGTAGGGCAAAATAGGTTTACAAAATAGGTTGTGAGTACCTGAAATGCAGCATTTATTCTTCTATTACTACTTATTATATTGTGTTATTCTCCACACAAACAACTGAAAGCCTACTTTTGGCCCAACCTGTATGTATAAAATATCCACAGAAAATTGCAGGAGAAACTAACAACTTTGGTTGGTTGGGGCAAGAGGAACTAGGTGTTGGGATTGGGGGAATGAGATGAACAATCTTCAGTGTTTCTCTCTCATTCTGTTTGAATTTGAAACACAAATATTTTTTATTTGTTTAAAATATTTTTATTGATTATGTTATTACAGTTTTCCCATTTTCCTCCTTTATCCCCTGTTCATCCTAACCCCCCAACCCTCCATCATTCCCCCCTCCCCTTAGTTCATGTCCATGGGTTGTACACATAAGTTGTTTGAGTCCTCTGTTTCCTATACCATTTTTATCTCTCCCCATCTATTCTATGCCTACTGATTATGCTTCTTCTTCCCTGTACTGTTTCCCCCCCCCCGACCCCCCTCACTTCCCCCTCCCCACTGACCTCCCTCTGTGTGATATCCATTTCTCTGATTCTGTTTCTGTTCTGGTTGTTTGCTTAGTTTTTGTTTTCATTGTTTTTCTTTTCTTTTAAGTTCATTTGTTAATAGTTGTGAGTTTGTTGTCATTTTATTGTTCATACTTTTTATCTTCTTTTTCTTAAATAAGTCCCTTTAACATTTCATATAGAAGGGCTTGGTGATGATGAACTCCTTTAACTTGACCTTATCTGGAAAGCACTTCATCTGCCCTTGCATTCTAAATGAAAACTTTGCTGAATAGCAATCTTGGATGTAGGTCCTTGCCTTTCATGACATGGAATACTTCTTTCTAGCCCTTTCTTGCCTGCAAGGTTTCTTTTGAGAAATCAGCTGATAGCCTTATGAGAACTCCTTTGTAGGTAATTGTCTCTTTTTCTTTTGCTGCTTTTAGGATTCTCTCTTTATATTTAATCTTGGGTAACTTAATGATGATGTGCCTTGGTGTGTTCCTCTTTGGGTCCAACTTCTTTGGGACTCTCTGGGCTTCCTGGAATTTCTGGAAGTCTATTTCCTTTGCCAGATTGGGGAAGTTTGCCTTCATTATTTGTTCAAATAAGTTTTCAATTTCTTGTTGTTGTTGTTCTTCTGGCACCCCTATAATTTGGATATTGGACCGTTTCAGGTTGTCCCAGAGAATCCTCAGCCTCTTTTCATTTTTTTGGATTCTTGTTTCTTTGTTCTGATCCAGTTGGATGTTTATTTCTTCCTTTTGTTCCAAATTGTTGCTTTGAGCCCTTGTTTCCTTTCTGTCACTGTTGGTTCCCTGAATATTTTGCTTTATTTCATTTTTGGGTATTTTTCATCTGTTGTTTCATTTTTTAACCAACCTCAATCAGTTCTGTGAACATTTTGACTACCAGGCTTTAAATTCTCCATCAGTTAGGTTGGCAATCTCCTCATCGATTAGTTCTGAGGTTTTGCTGTGTTCTTTCTTTTGGGTCATATTTCTTTGTCTTGGTGCACCAAAAGGGGTGGGGCCTTAGGTATTCACCTGGGTGGGGCAACCCTCTTTGCTGTGCTGCTTGTGGGGGAAGGGCCATAGAGGGAACAATGCAGCTTGCCTGTTCATCTCCAGCGCACTTTCCAACAGTCTCCCGTGTCAGACTGGAAGTATCTCTCACCGCCACAATCCCAACCTGTAGCCCACAGTCAGCTCTAAGCCTCAGTTTTCCCCTTAAGTCTGTCCTTCCTGTGCAGCTCTTCTGAGGTGGTCAGCCCTGCCCCCCAGCCACCCTGCCATGGTTTTTCTGAGTCTGCCCAAGTGGTCTGCCTTACTGGTCTGGTTATTCTGGTTGATTTTTTCTTAATTCCTTGGTTGTTGGAGTTCCATGCAGTTTGACTTCCTGGCATTTTGGGTTGTTTATTGATTTTAGATTGGTTGTTATTGTCCTTTTGGTTGTGTGGGGAAGTGAAGGGTTTCTACCTATGACTCGATCTTGGCTGGAACTCCGAAACACAAATATTTTAAGTCTTCAGCAAATGTAAAATGGTATGTCAATACAAGTATAAATATTGTGTTATCTAGCGATGTGGCCAGAGGAAACATGGTCATGTAGTGTTGTTCACACTTCTGGAAGCTTCTGTGAGATCTGGCCATGTGGCTGTTATCTTTTTCATGGTTATTTTCATGTGGGTGCCACGTTTATTTCAGTAAATGCCCCCTTACCTGAAGTCTCCTGAGCAAGCTTCTGGTTTTGTTGAACTAGAGAAGTAAATAGCTCAACTGGGCAGGGGAGGAGGCAAACACAGCCACTAACTCACCTGTACTCACTGGATTCTCCAGCCCTCTCTGACCTCTGCCATCACCATATCCTCCTGTCTGCTGCCCCTGATTACTGCTGTCCTGAAGATCCTTTTGGTAGGCAGAATCTTAGTTTGGCAACCATAACCCTACCCACATGTGTATGCATAACTGCTCCCAGGTTGTCAGTCCAATGCCATCTGGGTGCTTCTGTGAAGGCAGTCTGGGTGGAATTCAGATCCACAGTCAATTGACTTGAAGAGAAGGAGTTCATCTTAGGTGGGTCAGACCTAATCAGATGAGCCCTTACCTGATCTCAGCTCTTGGAAAAAATGATTCAAACTTTGAGTTTTCATATGAGGGGTCTTCTCCTGCTAGCCTCCAGGTAGGAATACTGATTAACTGTGGGAGAATGAGTACAGGAGAGGGCTGCATGGGAAGGAATGCAGGTAACCCCCAGAGCTGGGTGTGGCCCCCTACTTCCAGCTAGTGAAGATGTGAGAAATAAGTCCTACAACTGCAAGGAGCTGAATTCTGCCAGCAACGGGGAGCTTAGAAGAGAACTCCTAGATTCAGATGAGATTACAGGCCTGGCAGACACAGTCATTACAGCCTTGTGAGACCTGGAGTAGACAACCCACCTACACTGTGTTAGATGGTTGACCTGAGGATTCTGCAGGATAACAAATTTGTGTGTGTGTGTGTGTGTGTGTGTGTGTGTGTTTAAAGGTGGGACATCTGTCTGCATTTATTACACAGCAATAGACATTGAATTCACCTTCTCTTAGGTCTCTCACCTGCACGTCATACTGGGCCATGAGGACGGCAAAGCTGCTGAGGTGGGTGCATTGACAGGTGGTGCTGGTGTCTCTAGAGCCCACCATCCTGCAGCCTTTGGTGGCCCAGTGACCACTTCCATTCTGGCCATGCTCCCAGAAGACACAGAGCACCTGCTGCCTTGGCCCAGGGGTCACTGACTGTAGGAACAGGGCACAGGTATGAGCTGGTGGTTCTGGTGCCCAGAAATGCTGACCCAGATATCGCTTCTGAAAGGCTTTCCTGGGGAGATGATGCACCCATGGGGAAGCCCCTGGAGCCCCAAGACTGTGCCAAGACTCTGGCCTCTTCCACACCCACAGCCCCATCCCACAGGACTCACATGCTCAAAGACAAAGGTAACTGGGGAGCTGAGGTTCCTGGTGTTGTTGTTGCTCACAAAGACAGAGACGACATCTGAGAGCAGGACCGGGGAGACCCCCTGCATCAAGCCTGTGTGTGTCTCATGAAGAACTTCCAGTCCCTCAGTTTCCAGCACAAGGGGGGCCTCTGCCAGCAACTTGCCCATCCCTGGAGTAGAGATAAGGCCCACCACAGAAGGGCCTGCAGGACAAGGTTAAGGTTGACATCTTGGGGTGCCCAATAGGACCTCTTCTTCTTCAGGTAGACACTTTCCTTGTGGACCCACCATAGTCCTCACTTTTTTTAGACTTCAATTTTCCATTTGTCCTATCCTTGGGCATCTTGTCCCACTGTGAAGTCTCAGTGACCTTCTCCCCATCTCAACCATTACCTGCGTCCCCAGATTCCTGAACTGTATCCCAGTTCAGCAGCATCTTTGCTTTATTGACACTCAAGCTGACATTCCTTTGTCCTTGCTCCTTTACCTTCAGGGACAGTTCTGTGAGTTACATAAGGGAGTTAGATTAGTAATTGCACTTGCAATGGCTGCTATAATATCCTATTATAGATATTTAATATATTATATAAATAATCTATATAAGATATCTATATTATATAACATCGTATTTATATATTGAATAATAAATATTATTTTATGTAATGGTATTATTTGGCACACATTACAATATTGCGCGTAATATTTGGTATACATAATAATAGCATATATATGTTAGGGATTTACAAAGAATTATGAGAGAATATCATGAACAGTCATTCAACAGCTTAAATAACCTAGATGAAATATAGAAGTTCCTAGAGACACACAAACTACCAACACTGAATTAATAAGAAATAAGAATTTAGAACAGACATATAACAGGTAAATAGGTTGAACCAGTAATCAAAAACTTCTCAAAATATAGAGCTCATAACTGATGGCTTCATTAGTGAGTTCTACCAGCCATTTATGAAAGAATTAACACTAAATCCTTTGTAAAATTCTCCATAAAATAGAAGAGGAAGGAATGCTGAGTAATTCTGTGACTTGGAATTCTATTCTAAGGAGTTACCATTACCCTGAGATCAAATTCAAGTAAAGACATTACAAGAAAATAAAATTGTAGACCAGTATCACTTATATACAGAGATGTACAATTATTCAACCAAATATTGGGAATATTTTTATCTAGCAAAGTTCAAAATATGTACATGGAAAACTACAAATATTATCAAGAAAAATTTTAAACTGTAAATAAATCAAAAGACATTTTATGTTAATGGATTGGAGATGGCAACAGTCTCCCAGTAATCTACAGACTAAATTTAGTCCATATCAATATTGCAACATCGTTTTATTTATTTCTTTTTACAGAAAGGGACAAGATCATCTTAAAGTTCATAGGGTATTGCGAGAGTCCCAAATACTCAAAACAATCTTAAAAATAAAAAATAAATCTGGAGGACTCACACTTCCTGATTTCAAACATACTGTCAACCTAAAGTAATCAGAGCAGTATGGTGCTGAGTTCCAGTCAAGATGGCAAAGTAGGTAAACACTCTACTCACCATGAACACATCAAAATTACTTCTAAATTACAGAACAATCAGCTCGGAACCCTGAGAAGACTAGCTGTACAGAGGTCCTATAACTAAGGAAATAAAGAAAAAGCCACATCAACACTGGTGGGGGTGGAGATGAGCTGGCAGCACACTCAGTACAGCAGCTGAGAGCTCAGATAGACGTCTCAGCTGCAGAGGTCCCCCCTCAAAAGGGAGGAGTCCAAGCCCCACGCTGGCCTCCCAAGTCAGAAGTACCAGTGCTGGGTAGAAAAGCCCCCATATCTGTCTATGAGAACCAGCAGAAATTCTGTCGACCTGGGTGAGATGAATGGCTTTTGGAAAGCCAGGTGTCCTCTTAAAGGGTCTGCACACAGACTCACATACTCGCAGGTGCTTACTCTGGGTTCTGGCAGAGGGAGAGAGGTTCAGGGGAACCAGAGACATACAGGGAGAAACTAAGTTGTATGGCTTCAGGGCCAGGGCTGGAAGGACAGCTTCTATTGTCTCTGAGTTGAGTCTTCCTCCCACACAAGCTGGCTGGTGAGCACCACCTTTTCTGTGTTGAGCCCTTCCCCCACATGACCAAGTCTGAATCTACATTGGCCTGGTGAACATAACTCATCCCACCTTGTGGATTCCCTGAGACCCTGCCCCACCCAACTGAGGCCCCGCCAAAGGCTCTTTCAGCAGCAAGAAGCTGACAAGTACCCATGCACTGCTGGAGGCTGCTCAGAGGCAGGCAGGCAGCCTTGGTCCATGCTGCGGTCTTTCTTAAAAACTCTCAAAAGGTCCACAGGCCCCAGACAGGCAGTGGCTGGTCTCACTGTGCCCTGGGCCTTTTGCTGAATGGCCCAAGGCTCAGCACTGATGCCAAATCTGAATCTGCATTAACCTAATGAAAACCACTCGCTCAATCCTGGTGACTCCCTGAGACCCCACCTCACCCAACTCCCACACAGCCAAAGGCTCATTCAGCAGCTCAGCCTCACAGACAGATGGAATATCGCAGCAGTCCTTGGTAGTCCCTGGCCTTTAGTGAGAGGCCCCATGCCCAGTACTGGTGGCAGCTGGCCTCAACTCATAGGCTTCCCCCACACGACTCCAGGCTCAGCACAAGCAGCTACCAGTCATGGATAGATTTGTAGCTCCCACAGGATGGCCCCGTGCTGATCACTGGCCCCAGAACCAACATGAAGACTGACTTCAGACTGCAAAAGAGCAGTACCTGATTAGCTCCACAAGTGGCACAACCAAAGGATGGTTTCCACAGACACCAGAGTCCCACTGGTGCAAATTCTTCACCATAGAATCAGTCCCTACACGTGGAATCAGTTCATACACTGTGGTCATGGCCAGTCTTCACAGCCAATCAGCCTGAGGGTCAACCCCACCCAGTGATGTGCCAACAGCAATCAAAAGTCAACCATAATAGGAAGGCACACTCAACTCACACAAGGGACACTCCTGGAGCACCCAGCTCAAGAAATCAAGGAGACTGCACCATTGGGACTCACAGAACAGATGCTACAGAAGGCCACCCTGACAAGTCTGCAAGACATAGCAGATCTACCTAATACATACAAACAAACACAGAAATAGCCAAACTGCAGAGACAAGGAAACATGTCACAAATGAAAGAACAGAAAACTCCAGAGAAGAACTAGACAAAATGGAGGCACAACTCAAAATGGATCAAAGGCCTAAATATAAGATGTGAAACAATAAATGACATAGAAGAAAACATAAGTATTAATCTTATGGACCTTGGTCATAGAGGAGAGTTTATGAAGTTGACCCCAAAAGCAAGAAAAGGAAAAATACATGAATGCAACTATATTAAACAAAACGCGTCTGCACAGCAAATGAAACCATCAGAAAAAAAAGTCAACCAATGGGAGAAGATATTTGCAATCAGTGGCTCTCAAAAGGGGTTAATATTCAAAATATATAAAGAACTTATACAACTCAATGCCACACAAATGAAAAATCCAATTAAAGAATGGGCAGAGGATCTGAACAGACACTTCTCCCAAGAAGACATACAAATGGCGACAGATATAAGAAAAGATGTTTAATTTCCCTAGCTATTAGGGAAATGCAAATCAAAACTATAATGGAATACCACCTCACACCTGTTAGAATGGCCATTATCAACAAGACAAGTAATAACAAGTGCCAGAGAGTCTGTGGAGAAAAAGAAACCCTCATATATAGCTGGTGGGAATGTAAACTTGTACAGCAACTATGGGAAACAATATGGAGTTTCTGCAAAAAATGGAGAATAGTTACCACGTGACTCACCAACCCCTCTTCTAAGTATCTACCTGAAACATTTGAAAACATTTATTTGCAAAGATATACACAGCCCTATGTGCACTGCAGCATTATTCACAGTGGCCAAGATATGGAAACAACCAAAGCATCCTTTGATAGATAACTGGATACAGATGTAGGAGATATACACAATGGAATACTACTCAGCCATAACAAAATGCCATGTGCAACAACATGGATGGACTTTGAGAATATCATGCCCAGCAAAATAAATTGTACAGAAAAAGTTAAGAATCATATGATTTCACTTGTGTGAGATGTAAAAGTGAAAGCAATGTATGAACAAACAAACAAAAACTGATAGCCACAGACAACAGTATGGTGGTTATCAGAGGGAAGTTGGGACAGGAAGTTAGTAAAGGCAAAATGGGGTCAATTATGTAGTGACAGAAGATGATTTGATTTTGGGTGGTGGGCACACAATGCAATATACACATCATGTATCACAGATATGTACACTTGAAACCGATGTAATCTTATTAAGCAATGTCACTCAGATAAATTTACTATTAAAAAAGACCAAAAATACCAATGTCATTTTTCACAGAAATAGAAAAAACAACTTTAAAGTTTATATTGAGTCACAAAAGGTCCTGAATAGCCACAGCAATCTTAAGAAAGAAGAACAAAGGTGGTGGTATCGTGCTACTTGATATTAAACTCTTCTACAAGGTTATAATATTCAAAACAACATTGTACTGGCATAAAAACAGACACCTAGATCAATGGAGTGGGATAGAGAGCTCAGAAATAAACCCACAATTAATCTATGACAAAGGAGGCAAGAATATACCTCCTTTGTGGGGTAAAGACAATTTCTACAATAAATGCTGTTGAGAAAACTGGTCAGAAACGTGCCAGAAATTGAAACTAGATGATCTTCTTACACTATATATGAGAATAAAGTAAAAATGGATTAAAGGTTTAAGTGTCAAGCCCAAAACCTTAAAACTCCTGAAAGAAAAGGGAGGCAGTAAACTTGCTGATATTACTCACAGTAGTATTTTTTGATATATCCTCTCAAGCTAAGGAAGCAAAAGAAAAAATAAATAAATGGGACTCCATCAAACTAAAAAGGTTTTTGCACAGCAAAGTAAACCATCAACAAAACAAAAAGACAGCCTACGAATTGGGAAAAGATATTTGCTAGTGATACATTTGATAAGGGGTTAATATCCAAAATTTATGAAGAACTCATACAACTCAACACCAAAACAAAATGAATAATCAAATTAAGAAATGGTCAGAGAATGTGACAGACATTTCCCCAATGAGGACGCACAGATGGTAAACTGACATATGAAAAGGTGCTCAATGTCACTAATCATCAGAGAAATACAAATTAAAACCACAATGAAATACCGCCTCACAACTGTCACAATGGCCATCATCAATAACTCAACAATAAGTAAGTTTTGGTGAGGATGTGGAATAAATCACTTGTACATTGTTGGTGGTACAATTGGTGCAGACACCATGGAAAACAGTATAGAAGTTTCTAAAAACAATTCAATACAACTGCTTTATGACTCAGCAATTCGACTTCTGGGTATTTATTCAAAGAAATCCAAAGTAGTAATTCAAAAAGATAGATGGACCACTGTGTTCATTGCAATATTACTGACGATAGCCAACATACGGAAACAACCTAAGTGCCCATCGGTACGTGAATAGATAAAGGGGAGGTCACATATACACAATGGAATCTTATTCAGCCATAGAAAAAAAATAAAATCTTGTCATTTGTGACAACATGGGTGGACCTAGAGGGTATTGTGCTAAATCAAATAAGTCAGGAAGAGCAAGACAAATTCCATATGACTTTAATGTGGAATATCAAGGTCAAAATAAACAAAACAGAATGTGACTCATGGATACAGAGAGTAAACTGATGGTTGCTGTATGGGGAGAGGTTTAATTAAGGGACTGGGTGAAAAAGGGGAAGGGGGATTAAGAAGCACAAATTGGTAGTTACAAAATAGTCACAGGAATGTAAAGTACAGCACAGGGAATATAGTCAATAATATTTTAATAACTATATGGTGCTAGGTGGGTACTGGACTTATCAGGGGATCACTTTGTAAATTATATAAATGTCTAACCAGTATGCTGTACACATGAAACTAATAAAAATAATATTGAATATCAACTTTAATTTAAAAAATAATTGATAAATAAATAAATATTATATTTACACTAAAAAAACCCAGTATGGTACCAGCATAAGGATAGACATATAGACCATCAAAATGGAATTGAGAGTCTAGAAACAAACTCGCTTGTCTATGGTCAATTAATTTTCAACAAGAGTTGCAAAAATCCCTCACTGTAAAAAGAGTAGTTTCTTCTACAAATGGTGCTTGGCCACCTGGTTATCCATATACATGAAAAGAAGTTTGTACTTTACCTCCTTCACTAAACAAAAATTAACTTAAAAGAGTCAAAGACTTATATTTAGGGGCTAAAACTAGAACAATTAGGAAAAAATATAAGGGCAAATCTTTATGGTGTTGAATTTGGAAATGGATTCTTAGATACGATACCACATGTACATGCAAAAAAAGAAAAAAGTAGATAAAATGGACTTCATCATACCCAAAGCATCTGTTCACTAGTGAAGACTATGAAGAATGTGAAAAGACCACCTATGGACTGGGACAAAAGCTGCAAATCATGTATCTTATAGGGTATCCTCTTAGGATATACCACAAATGCTTATAGCTCAACAACCAAAATTTAAAAATAGGCAAAGGACTTGAATAGACATTTATCCAAAACACATACTCAAAGGTTAAAAAATGACAGGTAAAAATGTTGAACAGCATTAGTCATTAGGGAAATGCAAAACAAAGCCATAATGAGATGTCACCTCACATACACTAGAAAAGCCATAAAAAGATACAAAACAAAAGGGAAGCAACAAGTGTTTCTGAGGATGTGGAAACTGGAACTCTAGTAAATTGCTGTTGGGAATGTAAATGGAAGAGGCATTTTGGAAAAATAGTTTTGTGGTTCCTCAAAAAAATTGAATGTAGAATTACCACATCACTCAGAAATTTCATCCTGTTATATACGCTAAAGAGGTGAAAAAGTTATTCAGACAAAACTTGTACACCAATATTCATATTAGCATTATTCACAATAGTCAAAAGGAGGCAACAGCCTACATGTGTATTAATGGACGAATGGATAAGCAAAAAGTGGTATGTCCATATGCAATGGACTATTATTCAACCATAAAAAGGAAAGAAATATGATACTATGAACCCTGAGGAACCAAAGACACCTACTAAGAAGGGTTCCTGGTAGCTAACTGGGCTCAAACCAAAGGAAAGCAAAAGCCTAGCAGTCATTCCTGTGCAGGGCCCTCTTAGGCAAACTGCACATCACAGACTGGACTCTGTGCTAAAGGGCCTGGCTGTGCCCTAAAATGCCTGCCATCAGAGCCAGCCCTTATACAGGATTCCTGGAATCCTGTTTCAACCAATAGGATTGAGGCTTCCCCATCCAGCCAAGGCTGCCCAGTGGCAACCAATCAGACAGTCTCTATTCTGACCAATCAGGAAAGTACCCTTTGGATCAATCAAACTGTATGCATTTGGCATCCTCATTTGCATGAGAAGGGAACAATCAGAAACTGGGAATGGGGGCTTTTGTCCATATAAGCCACCTCATTTCCTGGGCTGTGTCTCCTTGGCTGAGCTGAAATACTGAAGGTGTCTCACTAAAGTGGAGTAAAGCAGGCCTGCACTTTGTGGAGCAGAGCAGAGCAGAGCAGAGCAGACCACTGAGGAGCAGAGGAGATGTTTGGCTGGAGAGGGGCCTGGCCCCATGGCTGTCCTGCAGCTGTTCTGTTTTCACAGTCTTGCTCTACCACAACTGAACTATTTTGCACTGAGTAGTTTTCTTCTTTACCACACCCCCAATTGGGGATTCCTGTTTGTGTTTGAATTGGTGCCAAGTATCATCTGTTGACAATACATGCTACAACACAGATGAACCTTGAAAACATTGTTAGGCAAAAGAAGCTAAATAATAGGGTAATGTACTTAATGATTTGATTTATATGAAATGTCACAAATAGGCAAATCTATAGAGACATAAAACAGGTAAGTGGTTGCCAGGTGCTAGAGGAGGAAGAAATGAGGAGCAAGTGCTGAGTGGGTACTGTGTTTGGCTTTGGAGTGACGGAAATATGTTCGATGAAGAGGTGATGATTATACCTCTGAATGAACTAAATGCCACTGAATTGTACAATTGTTTAAAATGGTGACCTTTATGTTATGTGAATTTTACCTCAATAAGACCAATCATTTTAAATACCAAGTAATATTAAATATATATTCTTTAAAATGAAATAAATTATTCTTTTTTGAAGTGTTTTGTATTTTAAATTCTTCATTATCTCTACTTCATCTGTTCATAATTAATGTTATTATGAAAGTATATATTATTTATAATTGTATTCATTTTTCTTTTATTGAGGTATAAATTGACATTACTTTCAGATGTTCAAATGGTTCAACACATATATTGCAAAATGATCACCACAATAAGTCTAACTAACATTGGTCATTATACATAGTTACTAAATTTTTAAGATTTGCTATAAGGACCTTTAAGATTTACTCAAACGGATACTTTTATATATATAATACACGGTTATTAACTATAGTTGCCATGCTGTGCACTCCATATCTCCATGACCTATTTATTCTATGACTGGAAGTTGTAGCTTTTGAACTTTCATCCATTTCAACCACCCTTTACCCCCTGCCTCTGGCAACCACCAGCCTGGTCTCTGTATATATGAGTTTGTTTTTTAGATTCCACATACAAGTGACATCATACAGTATTTGTTTCTGTCTGACTTATTTCACTTTGCACAATTTATTCATTTCTTTTTAAGCTTTTATTTTAATTTGTTTATGAGAATAACACTGAGATACAAGTGTGGTCACTCAGCTGCCATGAGGTTGGGGGAGGAATGAGGTAGAGAATGGACAGAGAAGAGCCAGGGGCAGACCCCAGTACTTACCTGTGCCTCCTGCTGCATTAAAGGCCAGTGACTCATTGGGTGGGGACTTGCTCAGTTCTCTCAAGACATGCTCCATGTTGAAGAGCAGGTTAGTGGCCACAGAGTGCTGCTCTGAGCGGGAACAGGTCTTCAGGTCTTCAGGGTTCTCCAGTAGGCTGTCAACCACCTGTACGATGTTCTTGGGTTGGGGAGAAGTTGGGGAGACAGAAGCAGTGGATATTACACCAGAGGAGCTACAGGAAGACTCTACACACTCAGCCATAGACAACTGATTATTTGAAGAGAAAAATGGTACCAGGTGGCATTTCCTGGGTCTTTGCCCCTGCACTCCAGCCACTCAGAGGTCAGCCAATGCCAATTGTTCATGAATGCCAATGTTGATGTAAACCCAAGGGGCAGGAACAGTGAGAGGAAAGATGGTAATCTGTGCACGTGGTGTCTAACAGTGAGTACAAACTCTGTGTGTCTGCTCTTCCCACCCACCCAGGAGAGGCAGGGACTCAGAGCAGGGTACCATTGTGCTGAGGTCCGTCTCTTCCCAAACCAAGGTTCCCCCAGTCCTCTATGAGCTGCCTTCACCTGCCTCCCCTGGGTTCTATCTTTACCTGGATGGTGTCCATAGCTGAGGATGATGTGAAGTCTCTGCCCAAATCATCAATTTCTTTTAAGAATTGGGAATAGCTCTGGGGTGAGGGGAGAAAAGATGGTCAGAGAGACTCCCAGGTAGATGGGGGAACTTGGGGAAACTAGATGTGTGCTGTAGGCAACACAGAGGTATTTTTTGCCTCTTGGTTTCTGCTTGAGCCACTCACCTTGCTGTTGATTCTAGGGGGTGTAGTCCAGTTGGGGAAGGATGCTCCTGGTATGGAAAGAACAACAGTTCATTTGGGGTGTGTGTGTGTGTTGGGGATGGAGTCTGTTGACAGATCTGGCCTGGTACCTTCCCAGATTGTCATTTGGTAATTCACAAACCCTGGTTTGGGAGCAGCTGGAAGAACCCATGATCCCCTGCTTTCCTCCCCACCAGTTAGTGGGCCCCCTTTCTTATTCACATGAAGGCCTCATAGCATAGTAATGTGGTGGTCTAGATGCTCTGTTGTCTGGAAGTGGGTGTAATCAGCTTGAGTCCTACTTGTCTGCCACCCCCAGTACCCTCAGCTTTCCTGGGAAGCTCCCAGCTTGGGTGGGGGGCAGAGACAGAGTGGGTCTTCTTGAGAACTGACTGGAAAAGAAATGTTGCATCTCACTAGCAGGATCCATTTTGGGTTCCCATAATAGCCTTTGTCCTAATTCCTGAAGAGTGGCTGCTCATTGGCTGAGTTCTCCTTGGAATCCTATTGACGCTGTCAGGGCAGCAGCCTCCCCTCAACACCAACCCTGAGAAATCTAGAGAGAGGTGGCCCAAGAACCATCGCTGAGGCAGGCCCTCCACAGATGAGGCTATATGACAGGGGCAGGGAGAATGAAGTTGCTGGACAACACAGGGCCACCCAGACAGTGAAACCAAGTCCTGGTTGGTCATTGGGGGATGATATCCAGCCTGCCATTCCTGGTGCCTTTTTCTCATTCCTAAGAAGCCATCCCCTAGACTGGCAGGGAGTGGAGAAAATCCATGTCTGATGAAGACCCGAGGAAGTGAGGGCTGTCTGGCTGGAGAGGGGAGCGGGTGTGATGAATGAGGGGTGGCAGACGTTTCTGTGCTCTGGCCCCTTGGTCTCCCACCAGGAACACAGACCTGTGTACCCCCATGAGTGAGGCAGTTGTCCCCGATGGTGCCCTCTGTTGTAGCCTGGTTCAGATGGTAACCTCTTCCATTTATGTGACTCTTCAAGTTTGCGTGTGTGTGGTTGGGTCCATGTCATCCTGCCCAGACCTGACCCAACATTCTTCTGGGTCCTCATCATCTGTGTTGTCCTCATGTGGTGAGCTGAAATTACTGGGGGGTGGTTCAAGGACATCACTTAGAAATAGATGGAGTCTGAGCAGCTGAGAAGTGGGGCCAGGGTGGGAGGGTTGTTGGTTGGGGACAGGGATGGCCAGGGAAGATAGGCCCATCCTAGAACCCCCATTCCCATGTTTCTGGACAAACTCACTGGATCTGTCAGAGGCCAAGAGGCCTGAGACTCTGTATGGTATGGCTGAGCTCACATGTGCTGCAGTGGGGGAAGATCCTGGTCTGGCAGTCACTGGTGATGGTGGAGAGGATGGATATTGTGCTGGTATACAATGTACTATGAGCTCCCGAAGAGTCTTGAATGTTATCCCTCTCTTTTGTTTTATGGAAATAAGATGCCAGAAAGGCAGGAGGGATACTTTGAACTTCCAGAAATGACTCTCTGTGGAGGGTTTTGGGCCTTGGATTTCAGAGAGGGCAGGTGACCAAGTAAGACAGTCCTCTTATGTTGTGGAAAGTGGGCCAAATGACCTAAAACTTTACAGACAAGAGGTGGAAAACACAGGGAGGTTCTTACCTTGACATGTGTTCTCATTTTCATTCCAGAACACTGTTGCCCCAGAATGAAGCCTATATCCTGAGTTGCACCTGCAGTAATAGCTCCCCTCTGTGTTCTGGCAGTTGGCAAATCTTCCACAGGATACCATTGAGGATGGTTCACATTCATTGATGTCTGGAACACAAGAAAACCAAGGGTCACCTCCTAAAATGTGAAGTATTAATACTACTCCTCCTCTTATTTTGTAAAAATAAGATTCCAGGTTGGCAGGAGGGACATACTGAACATCTGGAAGTGGCACCCTGTGGAGGGTTCTGAGCCTTAGGGTTCAGAGAGGCAGATATCAAGTAGGTGCCCTGGATGGCCCTCTAATGCCTGAAGAAAGTGAGGCAATGGACCCCAAACTGCAAGGACAGGGAGATGGAGGATTCCGATCATTCTTACCTTGACACGTGTTCTGACTCTCATGACTGAAATTCATTGCTCCAGAAACAAGCCTGTATCCTGGGGTGCACATGCAGTAGTAGCTCCCCTCCATGTTCTGGCACACTGCCAATTTTCCACAGGAAACTGACAAGGGTGGTCCACACTCGTTGATGTCTGAAACAAACAAGACAAAGGGTCACTTCTCAACAGTGTAAGTTCCCATATAACAGAGGCCCTGGCACCCAGCCAGACACTGTCATGGGGACTGGACAGAACACAGGGCCAGGGTGGCACTCCTGGGCTGGGCTGGGCTGGGTTGGGCTGGGCAGAGCCAGCTGCTGCAGAGCCCACTGACCTCTCTGCTCATCTCTGCTCTCTGGCTGCTCTGAGAGCACCTAGACTCAGATACTCTGATGTGTCATGATGGAGCAGGAAGGAGGGCTGCATCCCCCATTCCAGGCCTTGAGTGGTAGATGGAGACACTGACTCAGGCTACAAACCCTCCACTGTTGTGCTGTTTGCACCACTGGGAACCTGGGAGTGGCCTCCAGTCAGGGTCAGTGTGGCAGTGAAGGCCACCCTCAGTGCTGAGGTCGTGGAGGGGGTCATGGCTGGGGACTGTCCAGGGTGATACCATCATTCACACCCGAAGACAGAGCCAGGTGTCTGGCCCCTGACCATTGAGGTCTCCACCTCCCATTACTCAGAGTGGCCCAAGTATACTGCACCCCACCCTCCTTGTCAGGCCCTCTCCCAGCAACCAATGTCTGCCCTTTTGAAGATACCCCAGGATGTCTCTCAGGGAAGTCTTCTTGTCTCCATCTCTGGAGGAAGTTCCCTCTTATCAGAGTCTATCACAGATGTGAAATGAGGAAGCAGCATGAAGCTGCTCACAGCTGTCACTAAAGTGTTTTCTGGCATCTTATCTCCTTGTTCTCTGAGCATGAGACAGAAAGAGATGCCAATGACCCAGGTCCCCTTTGAGTAGCTCAGGGACCCACTGAGCAGGGGCTAGGCACTGTTGGCTAGAAACAATGGCTTAATAAGAACCACATACACAAGAATGAACCAAAATGCAGGGAACCAAAGACTTTAGAGCCTGATAGGACTCTCAGCTGGTCTCTTTCAGATCAAAGTTTCTTCTTTGAACATGTGGGTTTTCCCTCTAAGGTCCCTGGCCTAGGCTGTGGGTGTCAGCACCAGGTCAGAGAAAAAGGAGGAGGGATGCTTCTGCTCTTGGTGAAATCATAACAATGGCTGGAGGCCTATCTCCCAGGTTAAGAGTATGGGGTAGAGTTGTATGAGAAACAGCTGAAACCAGGAGTGTGGCTCTGGAAGACATGACAATGGGAAATTACTCAACCTGACAAGTGTGCTCCCAGCAAGAAGCTGGGATCCAGTTACAGTAGCGGCAGGATCTCTTCCATGTCCACTGAGTCTACAAATTTTCATGAGACATCCACATACGAATGCATGAAGGATTTTTTAGGAATACCTCCAGGGTCATGGATTGGCTGGGCATTACTCAACATCTTTTTCTTTCTCCTAATAAAATTTATTTTTCACTCAATATTAAATACCATATAGATACTTAGAAAACAAAGAAAATGCAGACAACAAAGAAAATCACCTATAAGTTCACTACACAGACTACTGAGAAATTTTAGGAATTTTTTAATTGTTTAAAACACAAAGGAATGATTTTAAATTATCAATAAATATGCATCTAAGACTATCTTGAGTAGATGAAGAGAATTTCTTGGTGTAAAAACATATAAAGTTTTTGCCCCTTGTATACTGTGGTAAAATTCACATAGCATAAATTTACCATTTTTGCCATTTTAAGAAGTATACTTTCCTTTCCTGATCTTGTGTTACTGAAGAATAAAAACTCCAGTTTTAGTCCTGGATCTAGGTTCTACCACCTTATTAATTGTGTGACTTTGGATAATTTACTCAATCCCTTTGCTACAAATTATGATCTTTTAAAAAACAATACTACCATGAAACCATAAATGTCCTAGAATGAAACACAGGAGCTGAATTCCTTGACATTGGACTTAGCAAAGATTTTTTGGATTTGACATATAAAGCAAAGGCAACAAAAGCAAAAATAAATAAATGGGGTTACATTAACCTAAAAAACTACTGTATAGCAAAGGCAACCATCAGCAAGATAAAAAGACAACCTACAACTTGGGAGAAAATGTTTGCAAATCATATAGGTGATAAGTGGTTGACATCCAAAATACTATATAAAGGACTCATAGAACTCAACAGAACAACAACAACAACAAAACAACTATGCAATCTAATTTAAAAATGGGTAGTGGATTTGATAGACTATTCATAACAAACTGCCCACTTCCCCCCTCCTTCCCTGCCCTGTCTCTTCTCTCTTATCCTTGACAAAATGCTCCTGTGCTGCTCCCAGGGATGAGGGCTCTGGATGCCCCACAACCTCCCCCCGCAACAATTTCTGTATGCCCTCCACTCCCCACCCAAGTCTCTGTACCATCGCAAGTCTCCGAGAGGTCAGTGATGATCTCCCCAGATGAAGAGCTGAATCCCGGAAGACAGCGACAGGCAGTAGCATTGACACATGTGGAGTGCGGGGGGCACCATAGAGCACAGTCTTTGGAGACAGAGGCTGTGGGGGCAGAGGCTGTGGGGATGTAGACCATGGTCAGAAGGCCCCAAAAATGAAGGAAGTCAGCTACCAACTGGGGATCCAAAAGTAGAAGGGCGTAAGGAATGAATGATGTTGCCATTGGACTTGGAAGAGCTCAGAAAATTCTAGGCATTTAAGGAGGCAGAAATGGCTCCTGTTAATTCCAGAAGACCATCTCTGGGCCCATCCTGCAGGGTAAGCCTCCACTCCCCACTTGTTGGTGAGAGGACCCAGACCTCAACAACTATTCCTCAGTTTAAGTCACTGACGGGCCTGACTGGGCAAACTCACCTATCAGGTTTTCCTCTGCGGCAATCAATGTCAAAAACAGCTGCAAAATGAGTCCTGGGGCAGATAGACAGAAAGATGATAAAGATAGGAAAGTGGAGCTCCAATTTCAACACCTGTCCACATGGCCATTGCCACCTGGGGAGGTAGGTCTGGCCCTGCAGCCTACAGAGTTCTGGCAGCTTTTCTGATGATTTTATACTTTACTTGGAATCAAGGACTCAGTCTTTCCCCTTCATTTCCTGGGACTCCCCAAGGAGTTAGTCATTGACAGTCACAGCCCTCAGGGAACTTCAGGTGCCACAGGTAATGGGACAGAACATACACACAGCTAATGACAGGGACACATCTTAGAAACCCCAACCTCTCCCAATGGAGGGCATACATCTTACAGGAGGAAGAAAGTCCTCAGATTGGTTTGACTTCTACACTATGCACATACTTTGTTCTCTGCCAATGGTAGAAATCTAGTTTGTGAAGACCCCATTCTCTCCTCCTTGTTGAGTAGGTACCATTTCACATGGAGGCATCCATCCTATGGGTGACTGTGGTGGCCTTGATGCTCTGTTGTCCAGATGTGGGTGGAAGTGGCCTGAGGCAACCTGTCTTTCAGCCCCTGTGCCCTCACTTCCCTCTGCAGCTCCTGGGTGGGGTGGGGACATCATGGTTACCTGTGTGCTAGCCTGAGGATTTGGACAAAGGCCAGGATAGGCCCTGCTGGGAACCAAGGGCAGGAGGAATGCTACATCCTCTGAGCAGTACAGATCTTGGCTCCCAGTGATGGCCTTTGTCCTCCCTCCTCCAAGCCAGCCTGAATTCTCCTTGGAACTTTGGTGATGCTGGCAGGACAGACCTCTCACATCCATGCAAATTCTGACACTCAAGCCCCATGGAGCTGGCTCAGGACCCACCCATGAGCCCAAATCCTCAAAGGGCTTACAGGAAGGAGTGAGGAGAATAAAGATGATACCAGGCAAGGCTGGCCCACCCAGACAGTGGAAGATGGCAGCCTGTGGTGGACAATGAAGGTTGATGTCCTCTCCAGGGTGGTGAAGTGCCTCTTCTGACCCCCACAAAGGCATCCCCTAGACTGGCAGGAAGTGGTAAGAATCCACTTCTGAGCAAGGCCAGTGGTAGGTGAGGGCCAAGTGACTCAAGAGGGGAGCAGGGTCTGATGGGTGAGGAGTGGCAGCTGTTTCTATCATCTGGCTCTTTGGTTTCCTACCAGGGACAAAAATGGGTAGGTCCTGCTGAGGGGAGCTCAGCCTCCATCATCTGTCCCCCAGTGGTCTGGGCCCCCAGGTGACCTACGTTGACCTCTACAGGAGAGAGTTGGGCCTGGAGCAATGGTGTCCAATTATGTCCTCTTTTTCAATCCCATCAAGATAGGAGCCTCTTCCTTTTATTCAGCTTTCCAAGTATGCGTGGGGTAGTCTATGTCACCCTGCCCATCCCAGTCATCTGAGTTGCCCACAGGCCCAGGAACTGAAATTATTGGATTAAATAAGAGTGGAGACTTGTTTGGGGAAATAGATACAGCTGAGGAGCTGAAAAGTGGAGTCGGGTGCAAGGAGGGGTGTCACCAGGTATGGGTGTTGACCAGGGCAAGGCCAGCTGGGCAACATGGACCTGCCCTTGATTCTTTCCACTCTCACACTTCTAAACAGGGCTCTTCAAGGCCTGTGGGGTCTGAGAGTATTCCTGGAGTGGCTGAATCCATGTGAACTCTAGTGAGGGAAGGTCTCAACCTGGCAGTCACTGATGAAGAAGATGAAGATGAATATTGCACCGGAATGCAACACTCTGTGAGCTCTTAAAGCATTTTGAATGCCACCTCTTTCTTTGTGTTATGAAAATAAGATATCAGGTGGTAAATAGAGGATGTTCCAAAATTGTCTAAGTGGCATTTAGCCAGGAAGTTCAGAGCCTTAGGGTTCAGAGAGGGTGGGTGACCTGGTACATGCCTAGGCTATCCCACTGATGGCCTGGAGAAAGGGTTGAGAATCCCAAATCTGATGAATGAGGAGAAGAAGACACAGGGTTCTTTTTACCATCACATGGTTTGTGGGGATCAATGTCGAACATTGCCTCAGAAACAGGTCTGTAGCCTGGGTTGCACATACAGTAACTCTCCATGAAGTCCTTACAGTCTAAATATACTCCACAGGACACTCTTGAGTATGGTCCACATTCCTTGATGTCTGGAATACAAGAAGACAAAATGTCACCTCTCAAAGGCATAGGTTCCTACAGGGCAGAGAAGGACTGTAAGTTGGCTTACAGTCCAACCCTGTGATGGGGACTGGACAGAATGCAGGTCCAGTGTGGTACTCCTGGGGCTGGGCTGGGCAGAGTCAGCTGATCCAGAGCCTGCTGACTCCTCTGCTAATCTTTACTCTCTGGCTGCTCTGAGGGCACCTAGACTCAGACACTCTGCTGTGTCATGATGGAGCTGCATCCATCTTTCCAGGCCTTGAGGAGTAGATGGAGGGAGTAAATTATGTAATTTATGTAAAGATAGAACTACCATGTGATTCATCAATTCTATTTTTGGGTATATAAGAAGTAAATGACAATCTTGAAAAGATGTCTGTACCTACATGTTCATTGCAGCATTATTTACAACAACCAAGATACAAAAACAACCTGAGAGTCCATTGATAGATGAATGGATAATGAATAATAATGAATATTATTCAGCCATAAAAAGAAGGAAACTCTGTCCTTTATGACAATATGGATGGATCTTGAGGGCATTAGGCTAAGTGAAATGAGTCAGAAAGAAAAATACAAATACAGTATTATCTCACTTAAATGTGAAATTAAAACACACACACACACAAACATATAGATGTGGAAAACAGATTGGGGGTTTCCAGAAGTGGGGCAAAATGAGTCAAGTTGGGGAAAAGGAAAAACCCCAGCTCTGCCATCCTGGCTCTGTTGTGAGTCTGAGTGGGCAACCATGATCATGAGTGGGCAGGATTCCTGGTGAGCGTGAGCTGGTGGGGGAGCCTGAGGTTCCAGGTCCTTGGTGTTTCTTTCCCTCCTGTTGCTCCCCTTATTTTTTCTTTTCTTTGTGCTGTGAAAATAATAATTACAATAACAGCAATAACAATGAAAACAGCTCACATTTGTTGACAATTTCTCTGTTCTCATCTTTCAAAGTTTTTTTCATACGGGTAATTATGAAACCTCACACCATCCCTGTGGGGTATGTACAGTGATTATTCCCAATATACTGACAAGGAAACTGAGGGAAAGAGAGGAGACATAATTTCCTGAAGGTCAGAGAGCCAGTCAGTGGTAAAGCTAGACTTTGAACCCACATAGCCCAACTCCACTGTGTAAGCTCTCGACATGCTTCTACTAATCACAGAATCCTAATTGCCCACTTCCCTCATGCTATCCTGCCCTGCCTCCTATCTTTAGTCCTTGACAAAGGGCTTCGGAGCTGCTCTCAGGAACGGTGGCTCAGGAGGCCCCACAGTCTTTCTCAACAACCTCTTTATGTCCCTCCATCATCCCCAAACCTTCATACTATAACAACTCTCCAAGTGGCCAGTGAAGATGTCAGGAGATGCAGAGCTGAATCCCGGAGCACAGTGACAGGCATGGGCATTGACACATGGAGGGTTTGGAGGGCACCATTGAATGCAGGCTGTGGGAACAGAACAGTGAGGATGGAAACCATGATCAGAAGGCTCAAGGAATGTATAAAACCATGGACGACTATGGGCCCAAGACTGGAGGAGGGGAGAGAAAGGAGAAATGGCTGCTATTGGAAAAGGAGAGGAAAAAAAAAAAGACCTCTGGGCATTTAGCTTCCCTTATCTCTAGAAGACCATCTCTGAGCCTCACTCACAGAATTAGCCTTCTTCCCTCCCACCTGGTAAGAGGACCCAGATCTCAGCTTAATGTCACTAATGGGGATCTGTGTGGGCAGACTCACCTGTATCTTTAAGGGCTGCACCAACCTGAGGCAACATCAGCAGCACTGACAGTTCTGGGACAGAAAAAGATGGAGAGATGACAAAGAAAGGAGAATCAATCTCCAATTTCAACTCTTGGCTGCATGGCCATTGCTTTCTGTGGAGGTGGCTCTTGCCCTGCAGTCCACAGCCTTCAGCAGGTTCTTCTTGTACTTTACTCAGAATCAAGGACCCTGTCTTTCTCCTCCATCTCTCAAGACCCCTGACACCCCACCCAGAGGAATCAGTCACCAAAAGACACAATCCTCATGGAACCTCAGGTGTCACAGGTAAAGGGACAGAACATACACACAGCTGCTAACAGGGACACACCTTAGAAATCCCAACCTCTCCCAATGGAGGGGGTACATCCTAAAGGAGAAAGTCCTCAGACTGGTGTCCCTTTGCCCAGTCCCAGGTTCTTGTTTTCTGTCAGTGGCACAAATCTGAGAATTTTTTTTCCAGGATCATTTCCCTTGCTTAACGTACATTTTCTGGGTATACAAAAAGAACGTGGGTATTGGAGTTAGACTCCCAAAGTGCAAACCCTAGCTCACAGTATCAGCAGGGATGGGAGCTTTGGAATTAAGAGAAGGAAGGTGATGGGAGGTGAGGAGTGAGAACTAAGGCACCTGCAGGTACAGCCACTATCTCCTGGGTCAGTGGCCTCTCCAGGTACAGGACTGTGGCTTCTATGCCTCCTTCTATGTGGCTTCCAAGTGAGCTCCTGGTCCCCCTGTTGTGCACTGAAGGCTCAGCGTTTGCCCTTTCTCAACCCGTTCAGTCCTGAGAAATGTCACTGGACAGGCTACGTGGTATGAAAACCACTAAGGGTACAGAGGAATAAGCTCTACCCCACAGGCAATAACTGGGTCACCTATCAGTCTGTCATTTCATCCGTGTGAGCATGAACCCAATGAAAATTCAGATCTGTGTGCCTTTACAAGAACTTCCCAAAATATGTCCATTATTAGAAAAATCATGCTCCACTAATCAGATAATGATAAATATGGCTATTTTTCATAAAAACCAGAAAGCAAATTATAACCAATAGGGACAATCTATAAGGAATACCTAACTTACTAGATGACAGTTATTATCCTAAGCATTGAGAGAAATAAAGACTAATCAGACTTCAGCTAACCTCATTAATATTGATTTTTACTAATTCACTGTCTTTTACATCCTGCCATGATATGAACACAAAGATAATGTATTTCTTAGCATTATGGGGTTTTCAGATAATTCAATCATCTACTCTTCTGAGACAATATAGGCAGTGTGTTAGTTAATCTTATGGATCAATCTGGCTAAGCCACAGTACCCACACATCTGGTGAAACATGAGTTGAGATGTTTGTGTGAATATGTTTTTTTGTTTGTTTGTTTTTAGATGAGATTAAGATTTATATCGGTAGACTTTGAGTAAAGCAGATGACCCTCCATAATCTGGGTGGGCCTCATCCAATCAGTTAAAGACCTGAAGAGAAAAAAAGACTGACTTCTTCCTCTTATGGAAGAGAGAATTATGCTTCCAAATCGCCTATGGACTTGGATTTGAGATGCAAAGTCAATTCTTCCCTGGTTTTTCAGCCTATTAGCCTGCCCTGTGGATTTTGAATTTTTCAGCCTCCACTATCTCATGAGCTCATTCTTTATAATAAAGCGTTCTCTCCTTCTCCCTCTCTCCCCCTCCCTCCCCCTCCCTCCCTCTCCCTCTCTCTCTCCTGCATGTGCTTTCTCCTATTGATTCTGCCTCTGGAGAAACTGGACTAATGCAAGTGGTAAAATGAGAATGTCTGTTAAGTTCTCAAGTATTCCGTAGGAATGAGTTTCACTAACTTTTCCTTTGAGAGTTAATACAAATGAGCCAATACCCTTCTTTAAATTTCTTTCTTTTGTTTCTTATAAAAGCAGTGGGAAAACAAGCTAGATATAAAGAAGAACAGGGAATATTTTCAAGCTGGGTAGAGAGTTCCCAGATAGCTTTAACTGTCTATTGTCACTGTTATAATTCTACCTACCTGGCAGCAGCCTTAGACATCTGTTTCTCATGGTGCAGACACAGCCACGGAGGATGTCTGATCTTGGTCTGTGTGTGTTAAAAACACTCCCTGTTTTAAGTATGTGTTGTGCCCTGGAGGAGGTGACTTAGGAAACCACTAGTGTGGATGCTTTCCTCCTCAAATCTGGCCAATAATTAACTTCTCAGAAACACCACTTCCTCTTAAGGATTTGCAGTTTCATGAGTACTTGTACTAGAAGCCTCCTTGAAGGTGTTTTTTTTCCATGTGTGTGTTTTCTTTTCTGTAGCTGTTTTTTAAATTTTTGACATTATTACAGATGTGCCCCATTTATCCCCTGTCCCCCTCCACCCAGCCACTGCACTCCCCACCAGCCTTCACCACATTGCTGTCTGTGTTATGCATATGTGTTCCTTGCCTATTTCTTCCAGTCCCCCCCCGCCATCCCACCACCCTCCCCTCTGACAGTTGTCAGTCTGTTCCATGTATCCATGCCTCTGGGCCTATTTTATTCATCAGTTTATTTTATTCATTAGATTCTGTTTATAGGTGAGATCATATGGTATTTGTTTTTCTTTAACTGGCTTAGTTCACTTAGCATAACAATCTCCAGGTCTATCCATGGTGTTACGAAAGGTTAGAGTTACTGCTTTTATACAGTCACACAGTATCCCACTGTGTAAATGCACCAGGGCTTTTTTATCCACTCATCTACTGATGGGCACTTGGGATGTTCCCAGATCTTGGCGTTGTAAATAATGTTGCTAGGAACATAGGGGGGCATATATTCTTTCTGATTAGTGTTTTGGGATTCTTAGGATATATTCCCAGAAGTGAGATTGTTGAGTGTAATTCTTAAGTTTCTTTACATAAGAAGATGTGATACTGTGTAATCAAAGACCTCCCCAAATGAATAATCACTCTACTAGTCTTTTTTGCCTATTTGAGGACCTTAGGTCAGAGTAAACAAAATTACCTATTAATAGACATTTTATTGAAGTATAACTGACCTACAACATTACATAGTTTCAGATGTACAACATCATAATTCAATAACTGTGTTTACTGGGAAATAATCACCACAATGTCTAGTTGACATTCATTACCACATCTTGTTACAATTTTTATTGTCATGAGAACTTTTAAGATCTACATTGTCAGCAACTTTCAAATATGCAATACTTTCTTATTGAGTATAGCCACCATGCTGTACATTAGATTCTATGACTTATTTATTGTGCAACTGGAACTTTGTATCTTTTCACTCCCTTTATCCGTTTTACACCCTACCCTCCCACATCCAGTTTTTCTCTGGCAATAACCAATATGTTTTCTGTATCTAAGAGCTTTTTTGGGGGGGGATTTCATAAAAGAGTGAGATCATATGGTATTTAACTTCCTCTGCCTGACTTATTTTTCTAGGCCTAATGATCTCAAGGTTCATCCATGTTGTCATGAATAGCAACATTTCATCCTTTTTATGGTTAAATAATATTCTCATCCATGGATGGACACTTACATTGTTTCCATATCTTGGCTGTTGTAAGTAATGTTGCAGTTAACATTGGGGTGCACATATCTTTTTGAATTAGTGTTTTCTTCAGATAAATACCCAGAAGTTAAATTTCTGGATCATATGGTAATTTTGTGTTTATTTTTTTCAGGAACCTTCAAAAGTTAAATTTATGTTGCTATTTTGAAATAATTAATAGGTTCATGTGAAGTTGTAGAAACAATGTTAAAAGGTCCTGTGTACCTTTCATCCAGGTTCCTACAAAGGTTACATTTTTATGTAATGATAGTCAAATACTTAATCCAAATATTAAATTGGATTAATCCAAGTATGAAATTGATATTAGCATACTGCGTGTATACAATTCTGTGACATTTTCTCCCATGTGTAGATTCCTATAACTGTCTCTGCAATCAAGATACATAAAGATTCATTCATCACAAAGATCTCCTCCATGTTACCCCCCACATCCCTAAACCCTGGCAGGTCTAAAACTAAGATGTTCTTTATTCTTCAGCAATACTCCTAACAGTCTTAGATTCATACCTATTGATATGTTTTTAAAAATAAGTAAAACAGCCCTGGCTTGTGTGGCTCAGTGGACTGAGTGCAGGCCTGTGAACCAAAGGGTTGCCAGTTTGATTCCCAGTTGGGGCACATGCCTGGGTTGTGGGCTGGTTCCATGGTGTGGGGTGCATGAGAGGCAACCACACATTGATGTTTCTCTCCCTCTCTTTCTCCCTCCCTTCCCCTCTCTCTAAAAATAAATAAATACTTTTTAAAAAAGATAAGGAAAACGCCCTGCCTGGTGTAGCTCAGTGGATTGAGTGTGGGCTGCGAACCAAAGTGTCGCAGGTTCGATTTCCAGTCAGGGTACATGCCTGGGTTGCAGGCCACAGCCCCCAGCAACCACACATTGATGTTTCTCTCTCTCTCTTTCTCCCTCCCTTCCCTCTGTAAAAATAAATAAATAAAATCTTTAAAAAAAGATAAGGAAAACATACCTCCCAAATTTGCCTGTAGCCTGTGTGATAAAATTCTGTTAATCTTCTCTGCACTTTTTACATTTTCTCTTATCTATGTGTCCATGTCTATTAGTTTTCTAGGGTTGCTATAACAAAACAAAACAGACCAGACAGCTTAAACAACAGACATTTCTTTTCTCATAGCAATGGAGTCTAGATGTCCAAGATCTAGGTGATGTCAAGATCTCTGGTGTCCCTTTTTCTTAAGAATATCAATCCTATGTGATTAGGGCCCCACCCTTCTTATCTCACTTACCTTTACTCCTAGAAGACCTTCTCTCCATATATAATTACAGGGGTTAGAGTTTCAACATATAAATGTAATGGGGACACAATTCACTTAAAATACCATGTTTTATTTAATATTTGTGAAAGTTATGGAAAGAGTAAATTTTACATAGGAAGATGTCTTGATTTTCAATTAATTCCTTAAGAATATTTTTTCCAGATATAGAATTCTGGGTTGACAACACTTTTCTTTCAAAACCTGAATCATGTTGTGCTACTGGCACCCATAATTCCTGATGAGAAATTAGCTGATGTTTCCTCTGTTTTCCATTTACTGATGAATATCATTATTTTTCAATCCTTGCTGCTTTCAAGACTTTTTTTGCCTTTAGTTTTCCAAAGTTTTATTTTGATGTGTCTTGGCCTGGATTCCTTTTAGTTTATCCTGTTTGGAGTTTCCTCAGATTTTGAATGTGTATGTTTTTGTCTTTTGGAAAATTTGAAAAATTTTTATTCATTTTTTTCTCTGAATGATTTTTCAGTTCCATGTTCTTTCACTCCCTGTAGAATTCAATAACAGAAATATTAAATATACCTTGTTATAGTACCACAGGTTCCTGAGACTCTTCTTCTTCTTCTCCTTTTTTTTTGTAGTCTATTTTCTGTCTCTTGTTCAGATTGGGTAAGTTATATTGTTCTGTCTTCAAGTTCATTGATTTCTCCCCTTTTGTCTCATTTTGCTATTAAGCAAAGTAGAGTTTTGCTTAATAGCAAAACTCTAGAGTTTTCATTTAAGTTATTGGACTTTTCAGGTCTAAAATATTCATTTTGGTCTTCATTCTATCACCTGCTTCTTTGTCAAGGTTTTCTATTTCTTTACTGAGACAATTTATGTTTTCCTTTGTTACAAAACATTGTTTGCAATTGCTCATTGAAACATTGTTTGATTATGGCAGCTTTAAAATACTCGTCAAATAATTTCAATTGTTTCTAAACTAAGATTTTCCTGGCTCTTCACAGCACAATGATTTTTTTTTATTGTATCCTGGATACTTAAGGTATTATATTTCAAATCCCTGAATTTTAATAATCTTCTGTTTTGGAAGACTTCTCTGACACCATGCCATCTTGTTGCTGGAAGTGAGGGTGAAAATCCAGGTTTCCCACTTGGGTCCACTGACTCTCTGGTGAGGAGGGATACCTTGTCACTCCTGGATGGAGTCGGAAGTTCTCACTCCCACCAGCCCACTGCTTACATCACCCTGCTGCTTGCACCACTCTTTCTTGGAGTTCTAAGGAGGCCTTGCAACTGCTGCCCACATAGCCTCTACTGACATAACTGAGAAGAGCTCTCTACTCTTGGGTTTGATGAAAGGCTCAGCTGCTTCTCTGCTACAACCCCATCGGGGTGGCAAGGAATGCTTCATTACAGGTGGGTTAGGGTAGAGCTCTGGACTTCCTACTTGACTTTTGATGATGAGGATAAGCATGTGACCAGTTTTTCTCTGTAATGTTTAGTTGGAGTAGGGGAAGTTACTATTGAAATATTTTATGTTTTGCTAGGCTTTCCCTTTTCTGGTCTTTGGATAAAAAGAGAAAATATAATCTAGCTGCCCCTTCCAAATTGAAATCTGATTAAAAACATTGATCCTATGTGATTAGGGCCACCCCTTGGGATAAGAATAGATAACTATATTGCCAGGGAGGATAAATACTGAGGATGCCAGCAGTCAAAGTGTTGAATTCTGTGCATTAGGGCCAGAATAGCTTGTACATCCTGTTCAGAGCACAGTTTTATAACCCTGTGGACAGGAGTATATCTTTGAACACCAGTCTCACCTGGTCATTCCACACATCTGTTCTCATGTTAATAGTAAACTGAGTAAAGATTGTTCCCATTAAAATTGTAATCAAAATAAAATTGAGCCCTGGATGGTGTGGCTCAGTTGTCCTGTAAACCAAAGGTCACAGGTTTGATTCCCTGTCAGGGCACATGCCTAGGTTGCAGGTTCTGTCCCCAGTTGGGACATGTTCGAGAGGCAACCGATAGGTTGTTTCTCTTTCACATCAATGTTTCTTTCCCTCTTTCTCTCTCTCCTTTTCCCTCCCTCTAAAATCAATGAGCATGTCCTTGGGTTAGAATAAATATATATATAGATAAATAAATAAAATTGAGAGTAGCATCACTATAAACTGTTTTTCCAGCTTTTTTCAATCATTTACTGTATGAATTTGCTTTAGTCTTGCCTACGATATTGCCTTTCATTTTTCTAATGTTTTAGCTAATACAGACTATCAGTGATATAAATTGTAATTGAAAAATAAACAAAAACAGAAAAAAGAGAGATAATATTGTCAGTGTTGAGAGCTAGATATTGATAAAGGAAGGGAGTAAAAGGGAATCAGGCATTAATCAAGCAAAATAAACTAGGGAGCTGATTGGAAGTTACAAGCATTCATAGGCACTCCAGAGGATTGCAAACTTTGCCCCACCAAGGGCAAAACAACCCCCTCCCTCATCTAAGGAAGAAGGATGGGCTTTCAATCTCCCAGGGGTACAACCATACATCTGCCAGACCATGGGGAGATGGAATAAACAATAAAAAGAAAATTTCCAGCGCACACACACCCAGTAGAAGCCAAGATGTCACAGGGAGGTGCTTCTACTCTGAGGCATGAGCAGTAGGAACTAAGAGGGAAAAAATGAGGAGCAGAGCCTAGCTTGGGAAAAAAAATCAGATTGGATTAGGGACAAAAATCCTGGACATAAATCAGTTAGGGGAGTAGAAACCAAAACCAGCCTAATGACATATTGGTTATTTTGAAAGGGAACCTGGTCCTTCTCAAGCCCAAGATAATAATATAATTCAAGCTTAACAAATCTCTCTCTCTCTCTCTCTCTCTCTCTCTCTCTCTCTCTCTCTCTCTCTCTCTCTCATTCTCTCCTCTTGCACATTCTCTCTCTGTAGCAGCCATGTGGCCCTAGTAACCACTTGGGGCCATGGGCATGAGCCTGGGTATAGCAATATAGTGTCAGCTGAAGGACAGCCAGGAAAAGAAGCTAAACTGCCCAGATGGGGACAGGGACCAAACTGGACTGAACCAATGGCACAGAATTTTTGGATCCTGGCCTTTCTTTTGGGCCTGATGAAGACAAAACTGGACTTTTTCCACAGGGGGATGGATAGAAATCAGACACTGGTAACCTGGGCCCAGCCGTTTATTTCAACCCCAATAAATCTTACCACTAAACCTCACCCTCTCATGCATGGGTCCCTGGAAATGCTTTTCCTGTGCCTGCATGAAGAGATCCCATTTCCACTGGCAATAGTAATAGCAAAGAGGAAAAATAATTTTAATAGTTTTTAATATAACAGCAATTTGTTCAATAAACAATATTTCCTAAATTAACAGACTGTCATCCTGACACCAATTGTTGGAGAGAATATTGTTATTTTCCTGGCTTTACATGCCATTTTTCACACATTGACTTGAAATGCCATTTCTGTTTAACACTGTATGTTATGTATAATGTATCCTTTATTTTGTTTCATTGGTTCATTTCTCTATTCCTGGAAAAATGCTATACTTCTTTAAAATGCCATAGAATGTGTGTGTGTGTGTGTGTGTGTTGAGAGGCAAATTTCTGTGTTTAATATCAAATAAATGCAAATGTGGACTTGGATAAGAGGAGACTTTAATTAGAAAGATATTCCAATAGGGAGAATGCTCTGATCCTCAGAAATCTGTGAGTATCTCAAAATCATACAGAAAAAGATTTGTCTTTTACAGGGTAAAAAAAAAGCAGGCCAAAATTAGTAGAATCTTTGGAGGGGAAATTTCAAAAAAAAAAAAAAGGCGGGGGGAATTGCAAAAAAAAAAGGGGGAAATTATCACAGTTGTGACAGGAAATGGGGATCTCTGTGGTCAGCCAGTTCCCAAGAGAAACTGATGAGAGGGCATGTTATACTTTCTGTGTGAGTGCTTGGTCAGACTTGGAGTAGGCAGAGTTCAGGGGCCTGTATGAAAAGAGAAGCCTGATTTAAGTATGGTCAAAACAAGGCCAAGAAAAAGCAATGGATAAGGTGAACACTTGATTACTTATTATTGTTTACAACTGTTCTGTCTCTCCTTTCACATTTTTCTTCAGTATAACCTTGTAGATAGTTTACTAAGTTCTGTAAAAAATGTCTTGGGACTTTCACTGTGATTGCACTTACAGTGTAGATTAATGTGGAGTTAATAGTTTCTTACAACATTAACATTTTCTATCACTTCAGTATAATTCTCTTTATGTAGGTTATGATTTTTTTTCAGTTACACTTTATAGTATTGTCCTTGAGGACTTTGTGCATTTCTTTTTTCCCCTTTATTAAGAAAATTTATTTATTTTCATGGCATATAATAATTAACAACTAGACAATGACAATATTGACAAATGTGTATGAACTTCAATTTCTAGATTACCTATATCAGTAACATCCATATACATATAACTAAAGTTTATAATCAATGTTTATTTGACAATGCTTCCCATGTAATTTAACATGCTAAATAAAGCTAGATTCCCATATCTATCATTTTAGGTCCCGATAAAAATTCTTTCTAAACTTATGCATTCTTGTATGAATGTTCTAGCTACTGTTGAAGTTTTTGTTTTAAAATTTAAATGGGACTGTCATTGTTGCCAGTAAATGACATGATAGTGTACATAGAAAAGCCTATAAGCTCCACCATAAAACTACTCAACCTAATAAGTGAATTTGGCAAAATATCAGGATACAAAGTCAATATTCAGAAATTGAAGGCATTTTTATACACCAACAATGAAATATCAGAATAGAAACTAGGAAAAAATTCCCATTTACTATAGCAACAAGAAAAAATAAAGTATCTAGGAATAAAACCTAACCAAGGAGGTAAAAGACCTATACTAAGAAAACTATGCAACACTGTAAAATTAAGGAAGACACAAACAAATGGAAACATATACCATGTTCATGGACTGGAACAATCAACATCATAAAAATATCCATACTACCCAAAGCAATCTATAGATTCAATGCACTATCCATAAAATACCAATGACATACTTCACAGATTTAGAACAAATATTTCAAAAATTATGGAACCAAAAATGACCTGAATAGCCACAGCAATCTTGAGAAAGAAGAACAAAGTAGGAAGGATCACAATACCTAATACAAAAATATACTACAAGTCCATTCTAATCAAAACAGTCTGGTACTGGCATAAGAACAGACACAGAGATCAATGGAACAGAATAGAGAGCCCATATCGCTATGGTCAATTAATATTAGACAAAGGGAGAAGAAGCATAAAATGAAGTAAAAATAGGCTCTTCAACAAATTCTGCTGGGAGAGCTAGACTGGTACATGCAAAAATGTTACACTACACCACTAATTTATACCATATACTAGAATAAACTCAAAATAGATAAAAATACAAAAATATAAGCTGAGACACCATAAAAGTCCTAGAGGAAAACATAGGCGGTAAAGTTTCAAATATTCTATGCAGCAATATTTTTGCTGATACATCTAGGGCAAGGGAAATAAAGGAAAAGATAAACAAATGGGACTACATCAAATTAAAAAGCTTCTGTATGGTTAAAGAAAACATCAGCAAAATGAAAAGGGAACTAACCATATATGAAAATATATTTGCCAACAATACCTCGGACTGATCTCCAAAATAAATAAAGAACTTCTACAACTCAACTCCAGGAAGGCAAAAAATTCAATTAAAAAATGGGCAAAACACCTGAACAGACACTTCTCCAAGGAGGATGTACAGAGGGCCCAGAGACATATGAAAGGATGCTCAGCATCACTAGCCATCAGGGACTTGCAAATTAAAACCACAACAAGATACCACTTCACACCAGTCAGAATGGCCATCATAAATTAACAAACAAATGCAGGCAAGGGTGTGGAGAAAGGGGAGCCTTAAAGCACTGTTGGTGGGAATGCAGACTGGTGTAGCCACTGTGGAAAATAGTATAGAATTTCCTCAGGAAACTAAAAATGGATCTGCCTTTTGACCCAGCAATTCTACTGCTGGGATTATAGCCTAGGAACCCTGAAACACCAATCCAAAAGAACCTATGCCCTGCAATGTTCATAGCAGCACAATTCACAAAAGCCAAATGCCGGAAGCAACCTAAGTGCCCATCAGTAAATGAGTAGATCAAAAAACTATGGTCCATTTATACAAAGGAATTCTATGCAGCAGAGAAAAAGAAAGAACTTTTACCCTTTGCAACAGCATAGATGGAACTGGAGAGCATTATGCTAAGTGAAATAAGCCAGGTGGTGAAAGACAAATACCATATGATCTCATCTGTAAGTGGAACCTAATCAACAAAACAAACAAGCAAGCAAAGTATAACCAGAAACACCGAAATTAAGAACAAACTGACAGTAACAAAACTGACAGAGGAGAAATGGAAGGGGATAATGGGGGGGAGGGGGAAGAAGGATTTTCAGGAACATCTATAAAGGACACACGGACAAAACCAAAAGGGGGTAGAATCAAGGGTGGGAAGTGGGGATGTTTGGGGTGGGGGAGAGTGGTGGGAAGAAAATGGAGACAACTGTACTTGAACAACAATAAAAAAGGTATTAAAAAGAAAAGAATTGAAATTGTGGTATCTGATGTCCAGGAATCCAAAGTTTAGCCATTTGGGATTCTGAGAACTCAGAAAATACAAGTTCCATGAATGGCAGATGTGAGAAACTGAAAGAATGTAGAGCTTGGAAAGTAACTGGAGAATCAGAAAATGGGAAGGACTACTCTGTTATACTATTCCAATATTTTATCATAAGTTAGCCTTGTCATTGAATTTAAGAATTTCTTTTTTTAATTTTTTAATTTTTTTTAATTTTAACCATTGTTCATATACAGTTTTCTCCTTTTTACTCCCAATCCAGTCCCCCCTCCCACCCTCCCCACTTCCCTGCCATTACCACCCTCCCCTTAGCTTATGACCATGAGTCCTTTAAGTTTGTTCCTGTGAACCCTTCCCACTGTCCCTTTAAATTCCCTCTTCTCTCCCCTCCAGTTACCATCAGCCTGTCCTCTATTTCAGTGACTTTGGTTATATTTTGCTTGTTTCTTTGTTTTGTTATTTAGGTTCCTGTTAAAGGTGAGATCATATGGTATTTGTCTTTCACTGACTGGCTTGTTTCGCTTAGCATAATGCTTTCCAGTTCCCTCCATGCTGTTGCAAAGGGAAGAATTTCTTTGTATGATGACGATATGAATCTCTTATTACACTTGATCTTAGTCAAAAAGCTGAGAAGTGATGATGAATCTCTTACTAACAAGCAACTATTTTACCTTCAGACTTAAAATTTTTTATTAAAAAATTTTTTGTTGTTCAAGTACAATTGTGTCCATTTTCACCCCACCATTTATTACAGTGACATTGATTAATAAGATTACATAGGTTTTGATTATATGAGTATATGAAAGTATCTAGGTGATAAGACACCATTTTAAAAAGTCTGTAGTGACAGAAGATGAGATGACTATCACTTTCAGTGGTAGGCACACATGCAATATACAAATTATGTGTCATAGAAGTATACTCAAGTATACATATTACATAGGTTTTGAGTATACTCATATACTCAAAACCTATGTAATCTTATTAATCAATAACCTATGCTCAAATAATATACTCAAAACCCATGTAATCTTATTAATCAATAACCTATGCTCAAATAATATACTCAAAACCTATGTAATCTTATTAATCAATAACCTATGCTCAAATAATATACTCAAAACCTATGTAATCTTATTAATCAATAACCTATGCTCAAATAATATACTCAAAACCTATGTAATCTTATTAATAACCTATGCTCAAATAATATACTCAAAACCTATGTAATCTTATTAATCAATAACCTATGCTCAAATAATATACTCAAAACCTATGTAATATGTATACTTGAGTATACTTCTATGACACATAATTTGTATATTGCATGTGTGCCTATCACTGAAAGTCATCTCATCTTCCGTCACTACAGACTTTTTAAAATGGTGTCTTATCACCTAGATACTTTCATTTAAGTAGTAAATGTCATAAGTTTTTTTCTTTGACTTTGGATTTTGATTAAAAGAATGTTATTAATGAAATTTTAAATTGTGGCCTCTATTTTCTTTTGAAGTTTGCCATATATTCATAATGTCCACTTTCCTCAGTAAAACAGGTTTTCTTAACCTTGGGGGGTAACAGAAAAGAACATAAAATTTCCCGTTGAAGTGTACTTTCTCCTTATTTTTTTTTAATTTTTAATTTTTTAGAGAGGGGGAAAAGAGGGAGGAAAACATTGATGTGTGAGAGAAAGACCAATTGGTTGCTTCTCTGACACTCACAACCAGGGACCTGGTCTACAACCCAGGCATGCACCCTGACTAGGAATTGAACCAGTGACCTTTCGGTTTGCAGGCTGGCACTCAACCCACTGAGCCACACCGGCCAGGGCTACTCTCTCTTTCTATCTTACATGTTGTTATAGAAACTTTCCTATTTCTATAGTGAAAAGTAAGACACCTGTTTTTAGCATCTGTATAATGTAAGGGAATTTAGAACAGAGTTTCTCAGGCTCAGCATTATGACATTTGGAGGCTGTATAAATCTTTAGCTGTGGCTGTCCTGTGCATTGTAGAGTGTTGAAGAAAATCCCTTGCCTTCACTCACTACATGCCAGTTGGTACCCATCCAGTTGTATAACAAAAGATGTCTCCAGAAACTGCCAAATGTTCCCTGGGACAAGATTGTCCCCCAGGTGAGCACTGCTTTAGAGCCTTTTACATACTAATCATAGTTATTTAAAATTCAGTGTCTGTTCATTTAAGTCTGGTTCTATCGATTTCTTCATGTTCCTTACTCTTGCTTTTGCTTATGTTTTATAATTTTTGGTTAAATGCTACTGGCAATAGGCATAGCTATTCTTCTGTTAGGCTGCTTTTGAGGGAGTTTGAATCTACCTAGTGAGAGATATTTCACCCTGGCTTTCATTTTGTTCTCGTGTGACCTTGTTATCTTGTGCTTGTGTTGGGGCTACTTTGATAGAGGGTTTTTTTTTTTTTTCCTCATTACCCCACCTTCAGATGTAAACTTTCCCAGTGTGGCTGATTCTCAGAGGGGATCTCTCCACATTTCTTCTATTCCCTCAGAGGCTCTGTACTATCTAATTTCCCACTGGGCCCTAAGCAATTCATTAAAAATGTAGGTGAATTCCTCTTAACTATTTGTCTGGCATCTAGATTTCTCCCTTCTATGCTCTGCTATAGTGGATTCAGTGCTCCTGATGGTCTCTCCTTGGATGAGCCTATCTTCCTAGATTTTTGGTTACTGTTCCCTTAGTTCTCCTACAGGTTCAAGAAAAATAATGATTTTGTTGTTAATATGAATTTTTCTTATTGTTAGGTTGAGAGAGATATTCATTTCCACTTTTTATCTCCCAGTCAGAAATAGGGATTTCCCTCTACTATCTTCTAATAATTTAATAATTTTATTTTTACTTTAAATCCATCAGCTTATAGTCCTGTGAATTCATAATTTTATAAAATGTCTATTATACAATTTGTGCAGAGTAAAAGCATTTGATACATACATCTAGGAATTTATGGGGGTATTACTTTAATGAATTAATAACTTATTTATTTCATTATTTTTGGCACATCTTTTATTTTACCATATTTAAACATAGAGAGAATTTAGAAGAATGATGACAATAAATACTTTTATTTTCTCCATCTAGATTCAACAATTATCAACATATTACCATATTAAAATTTTTCTCAATTTATATACATACATACATATTTTCTTTTACTTTTTTTATTGTTGTTCAAGTACAGTTGTCCCCATTTTATTCACACCACTCTGCCCTACCTGACCCATCCCCACCTCCCACCCTTGATCCTACCCCCATTTGGCTTTGTCCATGTGCCCTTATACATGCTCCTTGACAATCCTTCCCCTTCCCCCCTCACCATCCCCCTCCTCCCTCCCCTCTGGTTACTGTCAGTTTGTTCTTTATTTATTTCAATGTCTCTTAAAGCATTTATGCTCATTGGGTGACATTATGACACTTTAATAATTCTTCAACAAATATTAAAACATTTAAAGGATATTTCCTACATAACCAAAATGCTATTATTATACTCAAGAAAATTAACAATTTTATAATAACTTCTAATGTACAATACATATTCCAATTATTTCAATAGTTTCCAAAATGTCATTTTTAACTATATACATGAACCAGAGTCTCACCAAAATTGACATTGAATTTTATTTTATATCCCTTTTGTCTCTTTTAATCTAGATCAGCCTCTAGCCACTTTTAAAAATTAAATTTATTGGGTGGAATTAATAAAATTGTATAGGTTTCAAGTGTATAACTCTATAATACATCATCTGTATATTGCATTTTAAAATGATACCTTTAGAAGAGTCCAGGCTAATTGGTTTGTTATATACCCTATGCTTTTAGTGGTCATACTGAATATTGAAAAAAAACATAATTATTCTTATTCTAGCATATCTTCTACATTTACAGGCTGATATTTTAGGTATCATGCATTTTTATTTAATATGTTGTAATCATTTACAGTACTTTTTTTGATGTTCAGTTGGTAGAGATTTGGGCAATGGGGTCCCATAGGGAATTTCTTTTAGGTGTAACTGCTCTAGATTTAGATCTTGCCTAGCTCACATTCTGAGGATGAAATGATATGATTTGTGTAAATACATGTTACAAAATGTGCAGTAGCATACATGCCTTTTACTACAGACTACATTATAAATGATAAAGATGTAGGTATTCTATTAACAGTTTTACTCTATTGGTTTTTTTTATGTAAGCTTTGTGAAATCAGAAATTAGATCTGTTGTAATCTGAATGCAACACATGGTGAGTAATAAAAATATAATTTTTGAGTGAATAAATTAGTAAGTCTTTAGAAATGAAGGGTGGATAAATTGAGGCAAGCAGGTAGGGAGACCAACCGCGCTAGTTGCCTGTAACTCAGGTGTTTCTTAGGATGTAGGACTATTGATTCTAAAACTGGAAAGTCTTGAAGAACTGGGATTAGTTGTTTGCCCTATGTGCAGGTATTTTAACATTACTTTTCTCTTTTATGCTATTTTTAAAAAGCCATTTGAATTTTCCTTATTAAATATCTTCAACTTGAGGGACACCTTTGTAGAAGAATGGTTGGTGCAGAGGGATTAATCTAAGGCAATTGAGGAACTGGGTCAAAGCTCCCTGACTGTTATGGGAGTGAGCTGAGCATGCTGTGTGGACCAGAAAATCCCAATTTTCCAGCAACTGAATGTCAAACATTTTCTGCATATGCCCTCCTACAATGATGCCAAGAAAAGTTACTTGAAACAAACACAAAAAAATATTTTCTATACACTTTGCCCAAAGTATTACAGTTCATAATTTTCCTCATTTTCTAGGAGTCAAGATCATCAACTTTAGCTGTTTGTTATAATTCTTCCTGAAAAGAAAAGTGTAACAATGATAGGGTTAAAAAGTGTTAAGACTTGTTGTACACAGAAACCTATAAAACATTGTCAAAAGAAGTGAAATAACCTAAAGAAGTAGAAAAACAACTCATGTTCATGAATCAGAAGACTTAATATAGTTAAGATGGCAATATTCCCCCCCAACTGACCTACACCTTCAATACAATCCTTTTTAATATCTCAGTTAAATACTTTTCAGAAACTGACAAGCACAGCTTGAAACGCATATGGAGCTTCAAGGGGCACAAACTAGCTGAAACAACCCTGAAAAATAAGAACAAATCTGTAGAATCAATTCTCCAATTTTGAATTTGTTCCAAAGCTACTCTAATCAAGAACAGATGATGGAAGAGAATCAAGGGTCCAGAAGTAAACCCTTATATTTACAGTGAATTAATTTTGATAAGATATCAAGGCAATTCATTGGGGGAAAGAACAATCTTTTCAATAAATGGTGACAGGACAACATTCAAAAAATTCCAAATAAATCAAATATATAAACATAATAACTAAAACTATAAAAGTCTTGGGGGAAAAGTATTTAAACCTTTTTGACCTCATATTAAACAATCCTTTTTTAGATATGATACCCAAAGCACAAGTGAATAAAAATATAGATAACTTGGTCTTCATCAAAATTAACAAATTTTGTGTATCAATGGACATTTTCAAGAGAGTAAAGGTAAAACTACAGAATGGGAGAAAATAACTGAAAATTGTGTATCTGACAAGGGACTTGTATTCAGACATATATAGCATTCTTACAACCTATTGATGAAAGGAAAATGGTTCAATAAAAGATTGGCAAGGATTCAACTAAATATTTCCCCAAAGAAAATATGCAAATAGATAATAACCACATGAAAAGATGCTCAGCATCATTAGACATGAGGGATTGAAAATCAAAAGCAAAATGAAAAACTATTTCACACACCCTAAGGAATAAGAGAGACAAATATTAACAAGTTTTGGGAGAATGTGGAGGAAATCAGAACCTTCGTATACTTTGGTATTGTTCCTAGGGGCAATGGGAAACCATTGTTATGTGGAAAACTACTGGAGGTAGGAGAAGAATATATGGGGAGACCCATTAGGAAGATATTGCAATCTAGCCAAGGAAAGATGTCAGCTGAAATTAGGGAGAAGGTGATAGAGATGGTGTCAGTAAGACCAATTTGTGAGATAGTGAAAAGGAAATTGTAGCCTGATTTAGCAATGGATTGGTTTGGAATGGAGCATAGTAGGAACAGGATAATGTCAAAGATGCTTCAAGTCCTTGATGTTCCAGGTGCAAGAAGAGACATGCATTTGAGATGTGAAATCCCAAAGAGGATTGTGTTGGTGAAAAATGATGTTTGTTTATGACCTTGTTGGACTGCTTCTGAGATACCTAAGTAGAGTTGTGAAGTAGGCAACTGAAAAATGTAGTGGTCTGGAGCTCATAGGTAATTTAGTGCTAAAGAAACAAATTTGGCCATTCTTTCTTTCTGTAGGATACATTAAGTCCTTATGGACAAAACTGCCTGTGAGGATGGTTTAAATTAGAATAGAAATGCTTTCAGAACCAAGACAGATAGTGTGGTTGAAATACAAAGGAGATAAAGAAAGGTCAGCTAGAGAGATAGCAATAGTTCTGGGAGGTATTGAGACATGGGAGTCAGGAACACAAGAGTTTAAAATGGAGGCAGGAACCAAAGCATTGAATACTGCTAAGAGGACCAAGATATATTTGTCAGTGGAGATTACTGGAGGCTTAAGAGAGAGGTCTTTGGGTGGAATAATAAAGATAAAATCCATTTTTGAATGTGTAGGCAGGAGGGAATCATTAATATTTATTATGGGAGAGCATGTTGCAATTAAAGTAAAACAGTGCTGTTGAGAATATGAGACTGATTAAAATAGACAGAGATTGCAAAAGCAATAATATAAATTTACTGAGAAGTCAGGAGGGTTGAGAAGCAAAATACATGTTGAAGAATTTGCTTTAAAAAATAGGAAGCACATCTTCTCTGTGGTAATAAAATGGAATAAGAAGAGAATGAACCAGATGTCAAATAGCTGGTGTTTTTCAGAGCACAAAGTTGACCTTGTTTCACCCTGCTGACTTGTATTATCTCTGTAAAGAAGCTGGTAGGAACATCTGCTAGGAAAAGGAAGGAGTTAGAAGAATGAGACTTTGGAGGAGTAGGGAGTTTGGGAAGTAGTTTTGGAGGGTGAATATGGAAGCCGAGAAAAATGCAGAAGGCTTGCCAGGCAGTGTGGTGGGTACATGGAAGTTGAGGAAAGTTGAAGTCCTTGAACAATTCATATGAACCCCATGGGCCTCATTTCCCTCATCTACAAGAGGAAACATAATACTTACTTTCAAGTGCAAATGTGAATACATATGAACAAAAAATATGAAAATAGTTCTGTAAACCCAAACATAAAAATACTTGGTAGGATTCACACTGCCAGGATCTCTCCTCTGCCCTCCATAATTATCCTCCCTGATTTTCCCAGGTATGTATGTGCTGATAGTATCAGGAATGATTGCAGACTTTAAAGAAAGTCAAATCCAACTTAATATTTATTTTATTAACTTTTATGATGACATCTACCATGTGTTTGTTGTCTTCATATAGAGAGGAGCATGGAATGTCTTGGGACAAAGGGTGGTGCTGTGACTGTGCACTTTGAACATCACAGCTTCATATCACTAGTTCCTGCTCATTGACTGTAGATTTTCTCTGCCTATGACGAAGTTTTTTGTGTCTTCTCACTCAGTAAGATTAAGAACAACATGCACCATGTCACACAAAGTGGGTGCTCTACACACATGGGGAATGAGAACATAGTTGTTTGCAAGGGTTAAGATGAGCATAGAAACACAGTGAGTGATAGTAGGGGAAGAGTTCCATTCATAACAGGAAAATGTTTTTGAGTGAGTCTAGGAGTAAACCCAGTGTGGTCTACTTTAGGGAATCCCCTGCTGTATACCTGAGTTGTCTAGTATGATGGGCATGAAAGCTCAATGCCATCAGTTAGTGAGGTGCTCTGGGAGCGATGAGTGATCTTACCAGACTGTGTTTAGGGTCATCTGACATAGCCCTGCTGGAGAGGGTGTACTTCTCAGAGTCTGCTTTTGTTTTCCTGACCCCTTTCAACCATCGCCAGTATTGTTCCCGGACCTGCAGAGGCAAAGCATGCTCTGAGTCAGCTCACTGAGAGGACTGAGAATAGAAAGGGTGCTGGGTGGAAGTCAGATTGTGGTACCTGCTGGTTGAGGAGACAGTACACCAGGAAGATGAAGACGCCCTGCAGGCTGTTGATGATGGTGAAGAGATAGGCCATGGCACGGGCAGCTGGGCCCACCTGCAGGACTCCCAGACACCACGTGCAGCCCAAGATGAAGAGCTGGGCCATTGCTTTAAATGTCAGCATCCTGGGTAGAAGGAGAAGGGCAGCTCATGGTGTACCAAGAGCAACAGAATAAAGGCCACTCTCATCTCCACCCCATGGATGCATGTGACTGAATTGTAACCCACTTTGATTTTTACTCTCAATGATTCTCTGAAAAAATGCAATTAGGAACTGTGATGGTATTTTGACTTGGACTGAAGTAGTGATAATTCATAATATGGGTTTCAAAATGATCATGATGTATTATGAATGTCCCTAATTTCATTCAACTGACATTACTGAAGATGTTCTATGTACCTGACTCTGTGCTGGGTCTTGGGTTTACAAATATGAAAGACAATTTCTGTCTTCACAGACCTTGCAGTTTCATAGAAGAAATGTCCACTTATAATATTTGTGATGTGTGAAGTACCTCTGCCTGGGTCCCATCCAGTACTGGTCCTGTCTTCTCTCTCTTCATGAACTATCCCCAGGTATGTTTTGCTCAGAATAGAGACCATTCATTCTGTGTAAGTTTGGGGAAAGCAAAGGACATCCCAGGCCTTTCAGAAGATGTGGTATGTGCATAAAGAACCTGATTTTAGCAGGTGTAGGATTGAAGAGGACAGAGGGAAGAGCCTCCATGAAGGTGTGGGCATGAAGGTGAGTGCTGGGTTCTGGGAACAGGTAGGTGATTTCCTAAGAGTTTTATAAAGATGTAAATGTTTTTTGGATATTTTCATAGGGCCATGGAAGTAATCCACATTTAACAGAATGAAGTCAATATCTCTGTAACTAGTTAATTTCATGCTGGATTTATGAAGAAATAAAAAGTTTCTGGCTTGCATTTGGTAGCAAAGCACAGTATCTGAGCAGGTTTCCAGGGAGGGTGGCTGCCTTTCTCCTCCCGCCTCCTCAGAATCCCTATGAAAGGACACCCGGAGCTTGGAACCGCAGGCCCTTGCTCCTGGGCCCTGCTTTGTGTGGGGCAGTATGCCCCTCTGACCCATCTCACCTCGTGTTCTGAAGGGTGGACACATCACTGTTGAGGGAGGAGAGCTTGTTTTTAAGAATCCAGATGGTCATCAGAAAGAAAGCCCAGTTAATCTGCAGGAACCCCACAAGGCAAATTGAATACATTCCACATGTGTATAGCTTTCTCCTAGCTCATCAAACACTGAACCCAGCAGGTAAGAAGCTTTTGTATTTCATAGCAGTCATAGAAAACCATATCCCAAAAGAAGTTAACTCAGGCACATTCTTGTCCATTAACTGGGGTGACCAAGTCATCCCAATTTTCTGAGTTTTAGCACCAAAAGTCCAATGTCTTAGAAATCCAATCTGTCCTGATTTAAAACTGTAACGGTGCCTCCTGGGAGCCCCCTCAGTCCTGGAGAAACTGATTGACTGTTCACCTTGCCTATAGCCCTCCTTATATACCTGCTCTTTGATTGACCCTTAGCTGAGAAGAAGGGATGCTCTGATGCCATCCTTTACTCACAGAGATGATGATGCAGACGGGGCCAAGGAAAGTCCATACAAATCCCTGTTGTGCATGGAGCCAGCATCTAAGAGGGAGATGGAAAGAAATTGAAGAATCTGTTTGCCTTTGTGGGTAAACAATCAATAAATAAACATATCCCTCACTTCCCATAGTTTCTCTGTGACTCCTTATTATTATTTGTGTGTGTGTGTGGGTAAGAACATTTTGAGATCTGCCCTCTTAGTAAATTATAAGTATTCAATACAATTTGTTAGCTACAGATACTACAAATCTGTATATGGTCTACAGATCTCCCAAACTTATTTATCTTTCATATTGATACCATTTTATTCCTTTGATGGTGGTGATGGTTTCATGAGTGTATACTTATACCCAAACTCATCAGGTTGTAGACATTAAACATGCACAACGCACAACTTTTTACACATCAAACACCTAACCTTAATAAAGTGGTTTTTAAAATTTTAAATTCTTTTTAAAAAACTCTGCTAAGTTTTGGGCCCCCAAAATGCTTGCAGAAATAAATACAAGCTCTTAAAAGAAGCAACAAATTAATTTATGGTTAATAAAAACAGAAGCATAGATATATAGAACACACTGAGAGCTATCAGAGGGGAGGGGCACTGGGGGACTGGGTAAAAAAAGGTAAGGGATTAGCAAAATATATATATAATTTTTAAAGATTTTTTATTTATTTATTTTTAGAGAGGGAAGGGAGGGAGAAAGAGAGACAGAGAGAAACATCAATGTGCAGTTGCTGGGGGTCATGGCCTGCAACCCAGGCATGTACCCTGACTGGGAATCGAACCTGCGACATTTTGGTTTGCAGCCCGCACTCAATCCACTGAGCTACACCAGCCAGGGCTGCAAAATATATATATTTTGACACATAGATACAGACAACAGTATTGTGATAGCAGAGGGAAAGGGGGGAGGGGGAGTAGGAGTGGGCAAAGGGAAAATAAATGGTGGAAGAAAGAGACTTGACTTTGGGTAGTGAGTACACAATGCAGTGTACAGATGATGTTTTATTGAGATGTACACTTGAAACCTGTATGGTTTTATTCACTAGTGTTGCCCCAATAAATTCAATTTTAAAAAATTATGGTTTATTGGGCAAATATTGTGTCTCCTCTGAACCAGGACATCTGCTTGGTCTGAAGATCCAATTGCAATTAAGATAGACTGGTCTCAGCCTTTGCACATGGCTCAGCTGGTTGGAGCATCATCCTGTACACCAAAAGATTGTGGGTTTGATTTCCCAGTCAGGGCACATACCTAGGTTATGGCTTTGATCCCCAGTGAGGCATGTATGGGAGGCAACAGATCCATGTTTCTCTCTCACATCTCTATCTATCTATCTCATCAATAAATATCCTCAGGTGAGGATTAAAAAAGATAGGCTGGTCTCAGTCCTCAGGGAGGCCCCAGCTGGGTAGGAAGGTTACCAATTACACAATAGAAACAATCAAGATGATGAGTTTTTTGATCAAGTGTGAGGAGCTATGAGAACACATAGCTGGATCAGTAGCCTAGTCTGGGGTATAGGAGGTTAGTAAGGAAGGATCCTGAGAGAACTTATTCTGTTTATTCTGAGATATAAAATATGAGCAGGTATAAAGAAGGTGAGAAAGTCTAGGACATGTAAGATGATGGTAAAAAAAGATGATGACTGTGACCTGACACAGCACTAAAGCAGAGCTCATGTACATCCCATAATTTATTTCTTAGGACAACATACAGATTCAGATAATGACAGGTCAGGCATCTGATGCTCAAGGAAACATAGTCAGTAATTCAAGGCCAAGTGAGATGCTTGAGAATGAGTTGGGAGGTGCGAGGACCATGGAGTTATATGGATCCACCAGAAAACTAAAAACAAACACTACTAAGGCACTGTTGGCAAATTATACCCTGTGAGACAACTTCAGCTATCACCTGATTTTGTAAATGTGTTTTCCTGGAACAGTTATACTCATTCATTTCCATATTGTCTGTGGCTGCTTTTATGTTACCAGAGCAGAACTGAGTAGTTGCAATAGAGATTATATGGCCACAAAGCTCAAAAGATGTAGTCTTTTGCCATTTATAGGAAAAGTTGCTGACTTTATGCTAAGATGTGTAGGAAGGCCAATTGGTCAGGCCTCGTCTGACAGAGGTGAACCTTCATTCATTCTGTCAGCATGAGAGTATGTTGTGAGTGCCAGACTGCTTGGGTTTGGTCCCAGCTCTGCCACCAACAAGCTGAGTTGTATGACCATGGCCAGTCATCTCTGTGCCTCAGTTTCCTCATCTGTAAAACTCACATTTCACTAGTTTCCACCTCAGAAGGTTGTTGGGAGGATGATTTGAGTTTATACATAAAACATATTAAAACAGTGATTGCATTTCATAAGTATATAGATATTAATTTATAAATATCAGTTTCATTTATAAATATTAGTTTGAGTAATAATGACTTCCTCATTGAAATCATCTTCCATTTCTTCTAGAATTAGGGGAAGTGGGTTACACATACCCATGCCATTCTTTCATTCAATTTTGCTTTCTAGAAGATTTGAAACAGCCCCTTCAGTGGTGAAGGGGAATATGGTCAATAATATTTTTACAAATTTGTGTGGTGAGAGACAATTACTAGAATTAGTGGGGTGATCATATTGTAAGGTACAAAAATGTCAAATCACTATATTGTACACCTGAAACTAATATATTTAATATAATATTGTATACCAACTATACTTAAATAAATAAATAAAACAAAAAACTCAGTCTCTGACTTTTGGCCAAGATGGAGACATAGTTAGACACACTGTGCCTCCTCACACAACCAAAAGAAGGACAACAACAAATTTAAAAACAAAAAACAACCAGAACTGACAGAAAATTGAACTGTATGGAAGTCTGACAACTAAGGAGTTCAAGAAAAAACATTCATCCAGACCAGTAGGAGGAGCAGAGATGGGCAGCTGGGTGAAGAAGACTCACAGTAAGGCAGCTGCTGGAAGACTAGGGAGGAAAAGGGCAGCTGGTGGACCAGGCAAGGTGATGGATGGCAAACTGGGTAGTCCCACATTTGCATGCAGATAAACCAGGAGGAACAACTGGGGAGCAAGATAGACCACACAATCCAGGGTTCCAGTAGGGGGAAATAAAGCCTGAAAATGTCTGACTGAAAACACCCATGGGGGTGGAGGCAGCAGTGGGAGAAACTCCCAGCCTCATAGGAGAGTTTGCTGGGGAGACCCACAGGGTCCCATAATGTACAAAAACCCACCCACGTGGGAATAAGCACCAGAAGGGTCCAATTTGATTGTGGGTAGCAGGGGAACTGACTGATAACCAGCAGAGAGCAGAGCAAGCGACACTATTCCCTCTTGGACCCCTCCCCCACATACAGCACCACAACTCAGTGATGTGGGTTGTCCCTCCCTGGTGAACACCTAAGTCTCTGCCTCTTACTATGTAACAGGCATGCCAAGACAAAAAAAAAAATGGCCCAAATGAAAGAACAGATCAAAGCTTGAGGAAAAATACAACTAAGCAATGAAGAGATAGCCAACCTATCAGATGCACAGTTCAAAACACTGGTAACCAAGATGCTCCAGGAACTCACTGGGTACTTTAACAGCATAAAAAAGGCCCAGGCAGCAATGAAGGTTGCATTATGTGGAATAAAGCAAAATCTACAGGGAACCAACAGTGATGGGAAGGAAACCAGGACTCAAATAAATGGTTTGGACAAGAAAAAAAAAGAAACATTCAACCAGAGCAGAATGAAGAAACAAGAATTTTAAAAAATGAAGAGAGGCTTAAGAACCTTCAGGACATCTTTACATGTTCCAACATCAGAATCATAGGGGTACCAGAAGGAGAAGAGGAAGACCAAGAAATTGAAAACTTATTTGAAAAAATAATAAAGAAGATCTTCCCCAGTCTGGTGAAGGAAACACGCTTCCATGAAGTCCAGGAAGCTCAGAGACTCCCATAGAAGCTGGACCCAAGGAGGAACATGCCAAGGCATATCATAATTACATTAGCCAAGATTAAAGATAAGGAGAGAATCTTAAAAGCAGCAAGAGAAAAGGAGACAGTTACTTACAAAGGAGTTCCCATAAGACTATCAGCTGATTTCTCTAAAGAGACCTTATAGGCAAGAAAGGGCTGGGAAGAAGTGTTCCAAGTCATGGAAGGCAAGGACCTACATCCAAGATATTCTATCCAGCAACACTATCATTTAGAATGGATGGGCAGATAAAGTGCTTCCCAGATAAGGTCAAGTTAAAGGAGTTCATCATCACCAAGCCTTTATTGTATGAAATGTTAAAGGGACTTGTCTAAGAAAAAGAAGATCAAAACTCTGAACAATAAAATGACAAGTGCACAGTTATTAATAACCAAATTTAAAAAAAAAACAAAGCAAGCAAACAAGTAGAACAGGAACAGATTCACAGAAATGGAGACCACATGGAGCGTTATCAGTGGGGGAGTGGGAAGGGGAGAGAGGGGGAAAAGGTACAGGGAATAAGTAGCACAAATGGTAGGTAGAAAATAGACAGGGGGAGGTTAAGAATAGTGTAGGAAATGTAGAAGCAAAAGAACTTCTTTGTGAAACCCATGGACATGAATTAAAGTGGGGGAATGTGGGTGGAAGGGGGTGTGCAGGGTGGAGGGAATAAAGGGGGGGGAATAAGACAACTGTAGTAGTATAATCAATTAAATATATTAAAATAAAAAAACAAAAACAAAAACTCAGTCTCATCAATTAATGCAATGAATGATATTCATATATTCACTAATTATAAGGTACAATTAATATTATACCAATAAGTAGTTATTAATATAATATATAATTGTTATTAATAATTAAATCTAAAAGATAAAAAATAGTCACTTCAATTATTTGAACTACACATTAATTTATAATTATTAATAATCAATATGTTAGTATATTATTAGTATTACACACAATACTATATGAATATATAATTATTTATATACAATGTAATTAACATTTAAGACAATTAAATCTCTAGGACATAAAAACAGCTACTTTAATGACCACAGTCTTCTACCAAAAAGACATCTGCAGGTGATTACTGAGTTTTCTCCTGTTTTTCATGTTCTCATGAAATAATAGTGCTACATTGGTTCTCTGCTGGTTATTCATCTGGAGAAGATGACCATTCATGTAGGGAAAATACGACTAGTGTGAACTTTAATTTACCGGGCAGATGCTCCATAAAGTTGAGGCCGGGACACTGCAGAAATGGCCACAATGACAGCCGGGACTCCATAGCCCACAGGGAACATGAACTTCTTCATGAATCTGCTCACGCTGGAGTAGTTGACCACCATCAGGTTGCGTGCAGTGAGGAAGAGGTGCAGGCCCTCCAGCAGCATCCAGGTGAAGGAGGCCAGGTAGAGGTAGTGTAAGGCACCCGCGATGATGGCACACAGCACCTGGGGAAGAAGTCAGAGTCACCAGATGGGATTGTCAGGGTGGAGCATGGCCTTAGGACCTGTCCTATACCTCAAAGAGAACTCTGTTTATGAAGGAATTGTCAAGAGAGGATCTGTCATCCTGTTGCATCAGTCAGTGTGAAATTGGCTACTCACCACTCTACCCTTCCCAGAATCCAAGGACATTTTATTAAGGCATCCAGTGCAGCATGGCCACATGAACTCTGCATCTCCTGGACAGGACAAAGGTCCTTGGGGATATCAGTACCTTAATTTCTGTTCTGTCAATGGCCGTGAGGAAGAGCAGGTGGGCCAGGAAGAGGCAGATGCAGAGCTGCAAGTGGAGGGAGGTGCTGGTGTTCTGGATGGCTTTGCACAGCAGGAAGGTGAGGGCTGCCAGGAAGAGGCACAGCAGAGAGAGGCTCAGCCCTATGTGGGTGATCACATCCAGGGTGGGATCCTCCTCCTAGGACCCAGCAAAGAGATCTCAGTCACATTTTTCTGCTCTGGGGTACAGTTGTGTTTTTCAAAGTACACAGATTAGAATGACAAAACAAACAAAAAATGGTGACAAATGTGGGGAAAATGGAGTCACTGGATCTCTCATACACTGCTGGGTGAGAATGTAAGAGGTAACCTCTTCTGGAGTGGATTTTTGTGGTTTCTTATAAACATACATGTACTATATGACCCATAAATTCCATATTTGAGAATTTATCCAAGAGAAATGAGAAAAAGTTCATAGAAAGAATGTTTAAGAATGTTCATAGCAGCTTTATGCATAACAGCCCAGACTGGAAACAATGTAAATGTTCAGTAATTAGAGAGAAGATAAACAAATTGTAGGGTGGTCATACATTGGCATGCTATACAGCATTAAAAATGAATGAACTCTGGTTACAGAATATATAACAAGGGAGAAGCTCATAGACACTACGACGAACAGAAGGAGCAGACATGAGGGAGAATCATTTTACTCTACTGCATGATTCTGGAGCAGTCAAAAGTAAACTATGGTGATAAAGGGGAAGGGATTAGCCAAAGAACCTATGAGCATGATCCACGGACACAGACAGCAGTGTGGCGATGGCCAGAGGGAATACAGGGCTGGGGGTTGGGTGGAGTTGGAAAAGAAGGAGGAAATAGGGACATCTGTAATATTGTCAATAATAAAAATAAAGAGAAATATCTTGTTTTATATAAAAATAGAAAAAGATCAGATCCTGTTTTCCTAGGGCAGGCATGAGAGCATTGCCTGGGACTCTACAAGGGGCTTTGCGAGGCCTGAGAAAGGGTCTGCATCTCAGTTGCGGTCATGGTTACAGTGTGTTTACTATTATCAAAACTCATGACCTGTTTGGTTATCACCTGGCTTTTATTGCAAATCTATTGTAATCCAGTAAAGTCAATTAAGAAATGAATTTCTGCTCTTTGTGCGAGTTGCTCGGTGGTGACACAAACATCTCATTGCTGACATTTTAGTTTGCTTGGATAAATCTCAAAACCCATGTAAAATCTCTGTGATACTCTGTAATATAGCCCTGACCATGTTTTTACAGAAATACCTTGGAAATAATTCCTCCAGGAAAAGTCCTGTTTTCAGACAAGTAATCAAAAGAATAAACATAATATCTATAGAAAATATTACAAGGGAAAAAGAAAAAAAATCAAGGAAGGAAGACTCACCAGATAACTGTTACCACAGACCAAGTGAAAGTTGTGACATTACTGACCATGAATCACAATAGGTAAGGAAACACTGCCTTTATAACCCACAAATAAAAACAAAGATGCAAGACCTCACTCATTAAGGGAGGGCTGGTGAAACTGTGCATTAGAAAAGCTCATTAAATAAATGAAAGGAAAAAAACCAACAAGTAATTAAGTCACAATTTAAGAAGGTATTAAGAATGAACCCGGATGGAAACTTGGTTTAAGGAACATAGAGAATGAGAATGAAAAAATAAATAGTAAAATTAACATTAAAAAGAGTAAAAAAAAAAAAGAATCAGGGAACAAAACATGGGAGTTAGGCAAAAGAGAGCCACCAAATGCATAATTGGAGTCTTCAATGAAGAAAATCAAATTGATGAGAGCAAACTCAAAATCTGTAAATTAGATTTAAAGACATATTTTTCAAAAATAGAAGAAAGTTGAATTTATATACTTAAAATAAACACCTTCCATGGCTGGGTGGGGAAACATCCAAGAATGAAAGTACAGTTAGCAAACTGAAAAATTTAAAGGTATTGGAGTTCTGGCCAAGTTGGAGGCATAGGTAGAAACCCTTCATTTCCTCACACAACCAAAAGAAGGATGACAACCAATCTAAAATCAATAAGCAGCCAGAAGGGCCAGCAAATCAAACTGCATGGAACTCCTACAACCAAGGAACCAAGAAAAAAATCAACCAGAACAACCAGACCAGTAAGAACCCACAACGAAGCAGCAGACCATGTAGGCGGGGTGGGCTGAAGGTAAAACTGAGACTCAGAGTTGACTGTGGACTACCTCGGGGGTTGCTGAGGTGGGAGAAACTCCCAGTCTCACACAAGAGTTTGTTGGTAAGTGCGCTAGAGATGAGCAGGTACATTGCATTGTTCCCTCTCTGTCCCCTCCCCAACAGGCAGGTTGCCCTCCCCTGGTGAATACCTAAGGCCCCACCCCCTTACAACTTAGCAGGTGCTCTGAGACAAAGAAATAGGGCCCAAGTGAAAGAACAAAGCAAAGCTTCAGAAAGAGAGCTAAGCAGTGAGGAAATAGCCAACCTCTCTGATGGAGAATTTAAAGCCCTTGTAAATCAACATGCTCACAGAATTGATGGAGCTTGGTCAAAAATGTGAAAAACAAAGGAAAGATACCCAAAATGAAATAAAGCAAAATATTCAAGGAACCAACAGTGACAGGAAGGAAACAAGGGCTCAAAGCAACAATTTGGAACAAAAGGAAGAAATAAACATCCAACCAGAACATAATGAAGAAACAAGAATTTTAAAAAGTGAAGAGAGACTTACGAACCTCTGGGACAACTTGAAATGTTCCAATATCTGAATTATAGGGGTGCCAGAAGGAGAAGAACAACAACAAGAAATTGAAAACTTATTTGAACAAATAATGAAGGAAAACGTCCCCAATCTGGCAAAGAAGATAGAATTCCGTGAATTCCAGGAAGCCCAGAGAGTCCCAAAGAAGTTGGACCCAAAGAGGAACATACCAAGGCACATCATCATTAAGTTACCCAAGATTAAGATAGAGAATCTTAAAAGCAGTAAGAGGAAGGGAGAGAGTTGCCTACAAAGAAGCACCCATAAGACTATCACCTAATTTCTCAAAACAAACCTTACAGGCAAGAAGAGGCTGGAAAGAAGTATTCCAAGTCATGAAAGGCAAGGACCTACATCCAAGATTACTCTATCCAGCAAGACTTTTATTTAGAATGGAAAGGCAGATAAAGTGCTTCCCAGATAAGGTCAAGTTAAAAGAGTTCATCATCACCAAGCCCTTATTATATGAAATGTTAAAGGGACTTATCTAAGAAAAAGATAAAAATATGAACAATAAAATGACAACAAACTCACAACTATCAATAAATGAACCTAAAGGAAAGAAAAACAATGAAAACAAAAACTAAGCAAACAACTAGGACAGGAACAGAATCAGATTTGAAATGGACATCACATGAAGGGATCTCAGTGGGGAGGGGGAAGGGAGGAATAGGGGAGAAAATGTACAGGGAAGAAGAAGCATAATTAATAGGCATAAAATAGATGCAGAGAGATAAAAATGGCATATGAAACAGAGAACTCAAAGAACTTATATATACAACCCATGGACATGATCTAAGGAGGAGGAATGCTGGAGGGTTGGGGGTGCAGAGGGAGGATACAGGGGGAAAAATTGGGAAAAGTGTAATAGCATGATCAATAAAAAAGCTTAAAAATATAAATAAATAAATAATTCTGTCTGCAAAGAAAAAAGTTTAAAGGTATTTACTGGGCAGCTACAGAAATGTGTTGAAATGTGGCAGAATATCTATCAGAATTACAACTACAAATTCAACCCAGCAATGTTACTCTATCATAGAAGCAAAATACTAAAAAGAAAATGGTTATCATTAGGCTTGTTAAAGTGTACAACATCCATGGAATAGAAAGTTATATAGATATAAAAATAAATGAGAAAGTTTGGTATGTACTGGTTTAGAATCTCTCAAATACTTTAAGTGAGAATAATAACCCTGGCTGGGTGGCCCAGTTGGTTGGAACATTGTCCTGTACACCAAAGAGTTGTAGGTTCAATCCCTGGTCAGGGTACATATGGAAGGTAACTGATCATTTCTCTCTCATATTGGTGTTTCTGTCTCTGAATAAAAAAAAAATGCATGAGTGAATACAGTATGAAGGGTGTGAGTGAAAACAAAAGTGTACATTATGTGTATGTGCTTATTTATACATAAAATATCTCTAAGAGAGCTCAGAAGAAACTGAGATTTCTTCTAAGAAGGACCCTGATCACTGAGGAACATGGGTGGGGAAAATACTTCAATGTTATCCCTTCTGTTACCTTACAGTTTTTAATATTTTTATATCTTCAAAAATTTAAATTAAATAATAAAAATAAAAATAAAAAATTAAATTAGAAAACTTACACAATGTATTCTATTCTATAGCAAAGTAGCAGGAAGAAACACATTTGTTTTTTGGGGGGAGGTGAATTTTTCTGAATACCCATGCAGCCTGGCCATTTAGCTAAAAGAGTTTTCATCCTTATCTGCATGTGGATCTTCATTACCTTATGTCATGTGGGTGAATCTCAAATCCTGGTGATCCCCCAGAGAAAGTAACTATATCATGTGACCAAAGAGTTTGGCCCTTGATGCGGCTGCTCTCACTGGTTGCCCTCTGATGGGATCTCTTTCAAGTCTTTTCAGTTCCAAGTATCCCTGTCTCCTGGCTGTTTGGGATCTCACCTGCACTTCATACCGGGCCATGAGGACAGCAAAGCTGCTGAGGTGGGTGCACAGGCAGGTGGTGCTGGTGTTTCTGGTGTCCACCATCCTGCAACCTTTAGTGGCCCAGCGACCACATCCATCCTGACCACGATCCCAGAAGACACACAGCACCTCCTCCCTGGGTCCAGGGATCATCGGCTGTAGGAATAGGGCACAGGTGTGAGCTGGCTAATGGTTCTCATGCTCAGAGATGCTGACTCAAGGCTGACCCTGGAAAGGCTGACTTTCCTGGGGATATGATGCACCTGTGGGGGAGGCCACTTGAACCCATAGCCTGAGCTGAGCAGCAAGACTGTGTCCAGGACTCAGGTTCCTTCCACACCTACAGCCCAGTCCCACCAGAACTCACGTGGTGGGAGAAGATGAAAGTGACTGGGGAGCTGAGGTCCTCGGTGTCTTTGTTGCTCAGAAAGGCGGAGTTGACATCTGAGACCAGGATGGGTGAGACCCCCTGCAGCAAGCCTTTGTGTGTCTCCAGGACCAGAGAGGCCTCAGCCAGCAGTTTGCCCATCCCTGGTGTAGAGATAAGGCCCACCACAGAAGGACCTGCAGAATGAGGCCAAGGCTGACATCTTAGGGTGCCCACCAGAGTGACTTTCTCTCATATGAACTCTCCCTGGTGGGCCTACCCACCCTACATGTTATTTTTTAATCTTTAATAATCCTCTGTGTCTCATGCTGGCTGTCTTGCTTCATAACAAGGTCTCAGTGGCCTTCCCTTCCCCACCTCAGTCATTACCTAAGTCACTGGATTTCTGCACCACATTCCAGTCCAACTGCATCTTTGCCTGGCTCTGTCCCAAGGTGACGGCTCCCACTCCTTGCTCCTCCTGCACCATCAGAGACAGTTCTGTAGTGGTGTTGACAGCATGAGAGATGGGAAAAGTCAGGTTACTTCTTGTATTTGGGACTGGCTTTTTCAGTGTGTTGGCAAATGACATGAAATTTAAGTAATAAAAAAAAGAGTAGTGTGGCTGGTGTAAGATTGTTATTTTAGCATTTTTAAAAGCTTAAAACCAGTGTCTCCAAAAATTGTGCTTATATAGGAAACACTCTACTAAAACTGTGTAATGTATCTTAAGAAAAGGAAGAAAATGCTCTCAAACAAGACAAGGTTTCCATTGCAATGACAATTCTAACTCTAGTTCAAAGATTTTAAAAATTTAAATGCATACAACACTATTATTAAATCTGATGTAGGCATTTGCAACTCAGTCTGTCAGAGGTCTAGTACCCAGGATATACAGGAGTGGGCAAAAGTAGATTAGTAATAATAATACTAATAAGTACAATAATTAATACATAATAATACAAGAATAAACTCTGCTTTATGTACTCACAACTGTCTACTTTTGCCCACCCCGTATAGAGTTCTTACAACTCAGTAATAAGACAAATAACCCAATTTAAAATTAGATAAAAGATTGAATAACCAATTCTCCAAAGAAGTTATAGAAAGTTATGATAAGCATATGAAAAGATATTTAACATCATTAGTTATTAGGTAAATAAAATTAAAACCACAGTGAGATGCCACCTCATACCTAGTAGAATAGCTACAATCAAAAACTAAAAATAATAGCAAACGTTGGCAAAATGTGCCAAAATTGAAACCCTCATACACTACTGGTGGGAATATAAATGGTGCATTTACTTTGGAAAACAGTTTAGCAATTCTTAAAATGTTAAATAGAGAGTTGGTATATGCCCCAGCAATTCCACTCCTAGTTATGTGACCAAAAGAAATGAAAACATACATCCACACAAATACTTGTTCATGAATGTTAATTCATAAGTGCCAAAAAGCAGAAACAACCTAAATGTTCATCAAATGACTAGATAAAATGTGTATAACCACACAATAGCATACTAGTCATCAATAAAAAGAAATGAAATACTGATATGTGCTACAACATGAGTGAACTTCAAAAACATCATGCTGAGTGAAAGAAGCCAATTGCATGAAACCATATATTATATAATCCCATTTATACAAAATGGCCAGAGTAGGTAAATCTTCAGAGATAGGAAGCCGATTAGTGGTTTCCACAGAATCAGGGTTCCAGGAATGGGAATATCTGCTAATGGATATGGGATTTCTGTTTGAGGTGGTGAAAATGTTCCATAATTATTTCATGGTGATGGTGCACAACTTTGTGCCTATGCTAAACACCATTGACTTATACACTTGTGTTTATGGTGTATAAATTACATCCTAAAAATACTCTCAAAAAACACCTGATCAAGGTTAAGTCTGCTTGATAACTGCCACCTACATATGGTGAAGTTTTTAAAAATGTCTGTAAATGCTTTCTTTGAAATACAGATGGAACCATTAATAAAATGATTGCAATGACCAAAATTATTTGAGGATGAAGGAGTCAGAGGGAAATAATTTTGACCAGTGTTTAATTCTCTCTTACCATCTTCCTGGGCAGTATAGGCGTTGAAAGAACTGAGAAAATTACACAAAAATGACATGTTTCCACAGTGAAACCATTGATGTAATGTTATTTAAGATTGTACTTAAAACAGATAAAATATTTTCTAATTTTCAACATTTCAAGATTAATTGCATTTTCTTCATTTGCAAGCAGTGTTTATGTTTTAAATTATTGTTCAAGTACAGTTGTCTCCATTTTCACCCCACCACAACCCCCCCATCCCACCCATCCCCACCCCCCACCCTCAAACCTACCCCCTTTGGCTTTGCCCATGTGTCATTTATACATGTTCCTTGATAGACCTTCCCCTATTTTCCCCCATTTTCCCTCTTTCCCCTCTCCTCTGATTCCTGTAATTTTGTTATTTATTTTAATGTTTCTGGTTATATTTTGCTTGCTTGTTTGTTTTGTTGATTAGGTTCCACTTAAAAATGAGATCATATGGTATTTGTCTTTCACTGCCTTGCTTATTTCACTTAGCATAATGTTCTCCACTTCCTCCATGCTGTCACAAAGAGTAGGAGTTCCTTCTTTCTTTCTGCTGTGTAGTATCCCACTGTGAAAATGTACCATAGGTTTTTGACCCATTCATTTACTGGTGGGCATTTAGGTTGCTTCCAGCACTTGGCTATTGTAAATTGTGCTGCTATGAACATTAGGGTGCATAGGTTTTTTGGGATTGGTGTTTCAGGGCTCCTAGGGTATAATTCCAGCACTGGAATTGCCAGGTCAAAAAGCAGTTCCATTTTTAGTTTTCTGGGGAAATTCCATGCCGTTTTCCATAGTGGCTACACCAGTCTGCATCCCCACCAACAGTGGACTAGGGGGTCCCTTTTCTCCACAACCTCAACAGCACTTGTTTGTTGGTTTGTTTATGATGATCATTCTGACTGGTGTAAAGTTGTATCTCATTGTGGTTTTAACTAGTGATGCTGAGCATCCTATCATATGTCTTTGGCCCTCTGTACATCCTCTCCTTGGGGAAGTGTCTATTTTTTAACATTTTATTGTAATTAATATAATTGCAGGTATTTTGTTATAATTATGTAAGTAATATAATGATATACTTATCACTGATGATTTGCATATATTTATTTTTGCTTCTCATTTTTTTTTAAAATTTAAGTTTTGTGCTTGAAACAAATGAAGAACTTAGTTTCATAGGGCTTTATTTTCTTGTACTAGTAATATTCTATTTTAAATAAAACCCTGAAATGTGAGTGTGGTCACTTGGTTCCACTGGGGCAATCTGTAGGGAGAAGGAGGAATGGTGAATAGGTGGAACAGGAGTATGAGGTAGACCCAGGTGCTTACCTGTGCCTGCAGGAGCATGCAGAGTCAATGGCCCATTGGACAGGTCCTTGCTCAGCCCTCTCAGAACATCCTCCAGGCCACTGAGCAAGTTAGTGGCTACACAGTGCTGCTCTGAGTGGGGCAGGGTCTCCAGGTCCCCAGGGGTCTCCAGCAGCTCATCCACCTCCTGCATGAGGTTCTGGGACAATGGGGACACAAGACAGTGGGTAACAGACCAAAGGAGCTTCATGAAGACCCTGATTATTTAGCCCCAGAAAACAGACCCTAGAAACCATCTATTTGGAGAATAACAATGGCACCGAATTAGATTCCTCAGATGGCCTTTGCTGCTTAGATCTTAGCCACACAAAGGTCAACCTGGGTCAGGAGTTCCAAGGATGACATAAACCCAAAGTCCAAAGCCAGCAATAGGGAAAGAACCATAAGTTAGTTAGTACACCTGGGTGCTTTTAAAAGTGTTTCTAGATACCTGAGTGTCCCAGCCTTCTCCCCACTGTGGATGAGAGGCCAATTGCAGTGTCTACTATATCGGCATTTGGCTGCACTGCTACCAAAGCAACCCAAGTCTCTATGAGATTTCCATATCTTGCCTCTTTCTTGGTTCTGACTTTACCTGGATGGTGTTCTCAGCCAAGGCTGGCTTGAAGTCTTGAAATAACTGCTGAAGTTTGTCAAAGAAGTGGGTGAGGCTCTGGGGAGACCAAACATGGAGGTTGATCAGAGATCCTGAAGAGGGAACTTGAGGAGAGGACAGAGACACAGGATGGTGTTGGCAAGAATCTTTCTGCTTCCTGGTCTTCTTCTGAGTCTTCACTCACCTGACTCTTGACTCCAGAAGGTGGTGTCCAAGAGGAGAAGGGGGCCTCTGCAAGGAAAAGATGCAGGAGCACCATTGGTATGTGTATGCATGTGCACCTTGTGAGTGTGCATATGTGTGGATGCATGTGTGCACTTGTTTTTTGTGCGCACATTTGTGCACACATGCAGTAATGTGGCTTGAATACATGTATGTGTGCGCACATGTGTGTCTGTTTGTGTGGGTGTGTCAAGACAATATACCTTCACAGACAGTGGTGTTTAGACCATTCAGAGGGCTGGACCTGGTCACCCAGTCATGATGACAGTAGCATCTGTAGCTGCCCCTCACATTCCTGCAGCGGGTGGAGTTGTGGCATTGGTGTTGTCCTGAGCTGCACTCATCCACATCTGGAGACATAAAAAAGAGGATCAGTCCCCTAGCCCAGCCCTGCTAAGGCCTCTCTTCTACTTGCCAATCCCAGCCTTACTACCCTTCACCACCTTCCTCAAGTGCAGGCATCAAGGAGTCCATCACAGCTAAAATGGGTACCATCTTGTGGTGTCACTCTCTGCTCTCCTACCACCTCAGGGCAGGGGCTGGCAAACTATGGTCCCAGGCCAAGCCCACCTGCTGCCTGTTTCTATACAGTCCATGAACTAGCTAACAATGTTTTTTTATATTTTTAAGTGGCCAAAAAATGTCAAAGAGAGAGCTATCTTTTATGACACATGAAAATTTTATAAAATTAAACTTATATTAGTATCTATAGATAAAGTTTTATTGGAATAAAGTCATACCTATTTATTTATATGTTGTCTATGGCTGCTTTCAAACTAGAATGGCAGAATTAAGTAGTTGTGACAGAGACATTTTGGTCCCCAAAGCCTAAGATATTTACTATATGGCCCTTCACAGAAGGAGTTTTCTGGTCTCTATATTCAAGCAAGGTGGGCAAGACAAGAACTATGTGAGTGTGAGTGTGAGTGCATGTGTGTTATATCTTTCATCAGAGTTGCTTGGTGAGTGGTGAGTATGGTAGACAAAACAATGGCCTCTTCAAAATGTCTAAGTGTTCAAGTTCTAATTTTTGGAATGTATGTTACCTAATTTTTGGAAGGTACGTTACCTTTCATTCAAAAGAATTTTTGAGCTTTGTGATTAAGGATGTTGAAATGGCAAATAATCCTGGATGACCAGGGTGTACCTGGTATAATCACAAAGGTCCTATTTATAAGAGTGGAGGAGGAGGTCAGAGAGGAAAAGAGATGATAGATATGCTGTTGGTGTTGAAGAGAAAGAAAGAAGCCTAGAACCATGGAATGCAGGTAAACTCTAGAAGCTAAAAGGCGGGAAACAGATTTTCCCCTAGGGCCACTAGAAGAAACTGTTTAAAACTTCTGACTTCCCAAACTCTAAGGGAATATATTTGTTTTGTTTTCAACTACTAAGTTTGTGGAAATTCATTATATGAGCAATAGGAAACTAGTACAATGGTCCATTCAGGAACCTGAGAATGGGTTCCAGCCAAGTGGTGTTGGAATCAGCTCTTAGGAGTCTGATGGGTAACCTGAGCTGTGATTAGCCAGCTCACAAAGCTCCCAGCCACTGGCTGATGCTTTTCCTCAACCTCCTATGGCTCCAGCCACAGGTCTACACTCCAGGATAGCCTCAGGGTTGCCCACAACCTATGGGGTGGATGGTAGGTCTGTTCTCAATGCCACACCTAGAAGGAACTTATTTTGGCCTCAGGATATCTCAGGTATTTGTGCAATCACCTCACTCAGAAGAAGTTCCTTCTTTCTAGAGAAGTTTGTGGATGAGAAATGAGGAAGCCATGTGACTGTGGTCACAGTGTTGAGTAAATGTGGGTATCTTCAAATTTATTTGGCTCTAAACTTATCTTTCTCTCTTTTCTAGTTAGGGGAGAAATTGGACCCTCTTTTGCTAACTTAGATACCAGGAGAGTAGAGTTTGGACAATATTTAAGTATAACTTTTTCTGTCTGTAACCCAGACAATGAAGTGAGAGGAGCCCTGAAGGTTGGAGGTTTCTCTCCTCCAGGGCTGGTGAATAGCTTAGAAATAGATAATCCTCCCAACAAGACTGATGTTCACATACAGATGATGTCTCATAGAAGTGTACACTGAAACCTGTATAATCTTATTAACCAGTGTCACCCCAATAAATTTAAATCAATCTTTCAAAAAACATTTTAAAGCAAATATATTGATGTCATATTTCTTAATGTTGAAAGGTTTACTTTTTAAAGAATTTATTTATTTATTTTTAGAGAGAGGAGAATGGAGACAGAAAGAGAAGGAAATATCAATGTGTGGTTGCCTCTCACCTGCCCCCTACTGGGGACATAGCCTGCAACCCAGACTTGTGCCCTGACTGGGAATCAAACTGGCTGGCACTCAGTCTATTGAGTTTGCAGGCCAGCACTCAATCCACTGAGCCACACCAGCCAGGGATGTTGAAAGATTTAACATTTTACTTTTCTCTTTGTAAATTCTAAATACCTCCATCTCTAAATTATTTCAAATACTTTAAAATATTATTCAAACAACTATATAAATAATAAAAATAAATAGTATCAAAATAATTAATACATTGAAAAGTCATTAATTAATTTAAGTCTGTTAAACTTTATTTAAAGTGTATTGTACGGTACAATGAAATATTATTCAGCAATAAACAAATGAAACCTTGTCATTTGCAACAACATAGATGGATCTAGAAGGTATTATGCTAAGTGATGTAAGTCAGACAAAGAAAGACAAATACTGTATCATCTCACTTATATGTGTAATCTAAAAAAACACTCAACAAAATAAAACAGAAGCATACTCATAGATACAGAGAACAATCTGATGGTTGCCAGAGGGCAGGGTTGTAGGGGAAATAAGAGGTACAAAGTTCCAGTTATAAAATAAATTAAGTCATGGGAATGCAGTGTACAGCACAGGGAATATAGTCAATAACATCATAATAACTTTGTATGGTGATCACATTGTAAGGTATGTAAATGTAGAATAACTATGCTGTGTGCCTGAAACTAACATAATATTGTATGTCAACTATACTTTAATTAAAGAGTGTTGAACTCTATCCTATAAGATAAATAACTTAATATATTTTTTAAAAACTTAATCTCTTCAAGAGTAGGTATTATCATTCCCAACTTATACATGAAAAACCCAAGACCAGAAATTTCAAAACACTTGGCCAAAACCAAGGTCAAATATCAGGGCCAAGGTGGTTCTGATTATTGTAACAACAGAGCTCTTTCAAGTGATTCATTTATGCATATTTCTTAAATGCCTTCCATGTATCAGGCACTGACACAATGGTGAAAAGGACATCATCTACCCATGAAGTGGGTGGTTTATGCACAGACACTGCTCCTTTTCATGCCCTTTGATTTATGTTGCCCTTGTCTTCAGGTCTCTCTGCCCACTGAAGAGGAAACTCCAGGATACAGGGCTATCCTTCCCAGTTCTATTTGCAGGCCCTGGAGTGCAGCCCAGAGCAGTGATAGGAAATCAGACCATACCTATGATGAAATTATTGTCTTAATACTACTAAAAGGGACTTGAAGAGTTTTAAGATAAAAATATATTTATAAAGAAATGCTGGAGATGAACAAAAAGGAAGATCAGGGAGAAGAAAAGCTATTGGCATACTATAGGAACAATTCTGCAGCACTTCAAAAAATTTGAAAACAGAACTTGGAAAGCACTTCAATTTAGTTTATCAAGAGCTTTCTCATTTAGTTCTATTCATAACCATCCAAGACTGGAAGTGACCCAAATGTCTTTCAGTGAGTGAATGGTTAAACAAAGTGTGGTATGGCCATGTAATAAAATATTACTTAGCAATAAGAAGAAATGAACTAGTGGAACTATTGGATGAACCTCAAAACTATTACACTGACTGGAAGTAACCTGACTCAAACACCTGCATTATTCTGTTTCTATATGATATTCTCAAGACAATATTATAGGCAAAATAACAGATTAAGGGTTGTCAGTGGATAGAGGCAAGGGTGACTATAGAGGGACAAAATGAGGAAGCACTTTGGGATGATGGAACTAATTATTCTGGATCCTAAAGGTGATGGTAACCCAAGTTTTTAACATGCATTAAAATTCATAGAACTGCCCACCAAAAAGAAAAAAAGAAGTCATGAAAAAGTTCTTAAGTTTATGATTGTATGGTTCTACCATAATACATTACTGAATGTCATGTCATTTGTTTCCAATCTTTAACTATTGCGTATTACATTGCTATAAATAACTTTCTAAATGTACCCTAACATGGAGTTGCAAGTCTGAACAAGAACAGAAAATGCGAGAAATGGGCCCCTAAATAGACCCAAGTGGGCTTTCTCCTGGGCTCTCAGATCTAGTAATTAACTGTTCCAAGAGAGTCTCAAAACTGACTGGATGAACTTGAGTGTGAGAGTGGCATGGGGAGACAGGTAAAGGGAACACATGACATGGATAACTACTTACCTTGACAAGTGTTTGTCTCATTTTTGAATTTGGTGCCTCCTAAAACAAGCTGGTACCCAGAAATGCACTCACAATAATAACTTCCCTCCACATTATGACAATCTGCAAAATTTCCACAAGACACGTATAATGGTGGACCACACTCGTTGATATCTGAAACACAAGTGAGAACAGCTAGGATGGGCCAAAATTCTGGTTAGAATTTGTAGAAACCAGATTTAAATGCTTCTACTCATTGTGTTTTCATTTTAAACAAAATAATGTGTTTGCAGGAGAAAACTGGAAAAGCAGAAGATGCAAGGAACACAGATATGCAATCACTGAAACAATTTTTAAAAGGGAGAATATATACCTATTGCTCAGCTTCACCAATCATTAAGACTGGATCATTACTTTTTCATCTATACCCACCTCCCATGGAATCACAGTGCAGCTTAGGTTTATGCAAATTCTTCCAGGATTGTGAAATATATTGTGACAACTGTTCCATATCAAAATAATAAATAACTTTCATGCCTATAGAATATTCCATAGTAAGAATATTTCATATTTTATCTAACTCATGATCAACTCAGAAAACTGTAGTTTGAGATGTGGTCCATGTTCTCCCACTTTTTAGCTGTGTGGCTTTGGACAAGTTACTTCACCTCTCAAGCCCCAAGGTTTCTCATTTACTTTTTTTTATTTTTTATTTTGTTGTTCAAGTACAGTTTTCTGCCTTTTACCCCACCCCAGCTAACCCCCCCAGCCCTCCCCACCTCCTCCTGTTTCCACACCCCACTCCCCGTTATTGTCCATGTGTCCTTTATACTTCTTCCTGCAAACCCTTCACCCTTTTCCCCTGAAATTCCCTCCCTTCTCCCTTCTCCCCTCTGGTCACTGTCAGCCTGTTCTCAATTTCAATGTCTTTGGTTGTATTTTGCTTGTTTGTTTTATTGATTAGGTTCCTGTTAAAGGTGAGATCATATGGTATTTGTCTTTCACTTCCTGGCTTGTTTTGCCTAGCATAATGCTTTCTAGTTCTAGCCATGCTGTTGCAAAGGGTAGGAGTTCCTTCTTTCTATTTACTTTTCAAGGGGTTGCTCTGAGCCTCTTACGGGACATTGTTTAAGAGCTTCCTCATCTTCATATTAACCCTGTCTGAATTCCAGCGTACCACCAGCTGGGTGAGCCTGAGCAAGCTACTTCCCAAAGTCTGTTTCCTCCTAAGTGGGGGATAATAATATTATCATCTAGATAGCATGTGGTTTAAGTTAATTTTAATTTCAGAAATTGTGCTGTACAGATGCAAAATGGCCATACTGGCAAGAAATTACAGTGGTTATTTTTGGATGGAGGAACTGAGATTCTGACTTATATGGACTTTTCTGCAAACAAGTGCTAGAGTTGGTGGAACATTGCAAATCTGTGGTTGTTCTGTGGTCCTCGCCAGAGCTTCCTCCTTTGCCATGGTGCCTCTACCCTTGACCAATTTACAACAACAACACTTCAACAACAACAACAACAACAACAACAACATGCATCGACTTGTCAGGTGAAAGGCAGTGTCCTGTTTTTACATGTTATTTATTTATCTTTTTTTATTGAGATGAAAATTCACATAACAAAATTAACTGTTTTAAACTGAACAATTCAGTTGTATTTAACTCACAATGCTGTGTAACCACCAATTCTACTTACTTCCCAAACATTTTTATCTCTCTAAAAGTAATCACCATTAATTAGTCATTGCCCATTCCCCTCTTCCCCAGCATCTGGTACCTATCATTTTGCTTTCTGTCTCCATGGATTCCATTAATATGTATTCATTAATTTAAAGCAACTAGATGAGTTGATATTATTATTACCCTTGATTTACAGATAAGGAAATTGAGATGCCAGGAAGTGAGACAAATTACCTGGACTCACACAGCTAGTCAGTAATACAGCTGGAATTCAGATAGCCAGCTCTGAAGCCTGAGCTCTGAACACTATACCCCTGACCATGAGAACTGAGTGCCCTGTTTCTTGACTCCTCTCTCCTACCCTTGGCAAAGAATCTTAATGCTACTTTAAGAGCTGAGGACTTTAGATGCCCCCAAATTTCTGATACCCCCCTCTATTTTACCTCAGCTTCTTACCTGTACAGACTTCCAAGAGAGAGCTAAAGATGGCCTTTCCAGACAGAGAAGTGAATCCAGGATCACAGCAGCAGGAAGTGGCATTGAGACAATGGGCGTTGCGTGGGCACCGAGCACAAGGAGCTGTGAGAAATGGACATCTAGGTCTGAGCTCCCTCAGAAGATGCCAGCTGCCAGTTGGGAACAAAGAGATGGAGGAAGGAAAGGGAAGAGATGCCTGTCTTCACACAAACAAGAGCCCTTGGTAATAGACTGGAAGTTTGAAAAAGAAGGATCACTTTCTCAAAACCTAAGAAGACCATTCCCAAGGATAAGTCCTTGTTAGTGTGAAGTTCCTTTCCTGGGCTCCAGGTGGTGGGTGGGGTTTGTTTGAATATACTCACTTCCAGACCTCCGGGCAATAGTTCCCCATGATATTAGCAGGACCCAGAGCCCTAGAACAGAGACAGAGAGGACATGGCTATGACTCAGAAATGAGATCCAGAGCACCCACAGAAATAGCTTTGACCACATGGTGAAGTGGACCCCCATCCCTTTATAGATTCATGGCTTCTAGCAGCATCCTGGTGTTTCTCTCTGCACAGGCTCCTGGACTTTCCCACAGGACCCCAGGGAAGAAAGATTTTCCCTTTTATCTTCCAGAAGCCTCCCAGGCATTGATAGCAAGAGGCTTTTAGTATAGTGATCAAAATCTACACAGATAGAAAACAACAGACACACATACCAGTTCATCTATTCTCATCTATTTTACAAGATACATCTTATGAAGAAACTGCTTGGATCTGGCCGTCTTACTCAGATACCAATCTTAGTTATTTACAGTTCAGGATCTTCAAAAAATTTTTAACTGTAGAAAATTCCAAACATACTAAAAAGTAGAAAAACAGACAACTGAACCCCTGTGTATCAATCACCCCACTATAACAATAATAAATTTATGACAACTTTGGTTTCATCTACACCTCTACTCACTCCTGCCCCCAGTGGATTTTTTGGAAGCAAATTACAGGCATCCTATTACTTTTCAGGATATATTCTAAGAACAAAAATATTTATAGATAATAATAGCAAAATGTTATAGATAATAAATTGAGAGGCCCCAAAATAAGCCCCCAATTTTCCCCTGGCTGCAAGTTCAAACCACTTCCTTCTCTGTGAGGCTAACAGAACAAAACAAACTACACTTCTTTATTATTACTCTTCTGAGGAACTATGCAACAGCAAGCTAAGAATCATGCAGAAGACACAGAAGTTTCTCCAAAGGGATAAAGAACACTCAAATGGTTTTCATTAAATTATACCTACTTGGATAAAATGCACAATATCTGCTCCTCATTGTGCAGAAACATGAAGTCTGAGCAGTGAGGGAATTTTATCTTGAGCTGTGAATCAATGTTTCCAGTTGAAGCAAATAATGTGTGCCTTAGAGGAACTGAATTGGGAAAGAGCTAGCCAGGATGCTTTTTCCCCTCTCACCCCCCCGAATTTAGACTTATCAGATGTTTCTGTTCTGCTTTTTATTCTTTGCTTAGCATTACTACTATTTGGACTGCCAGCCTTCTTTCTGATGTTTATTAATTCCTGATGACTAAAGACTGATACTACTCTACTTAGAGGGTCTTTCTACAGTAGTATAATAAATATGCTGGCCCTTGGACCCTGATACAATCCAGTACTGTTTGAAAAAGAGTAAGACTACTGCCTAGCTCATATTCACTGAGTGCCTTCTACATCCTGGCTCTTGAGTCATATGAGCTACTCTTTTTCATTCATGCTTTTCCCTATTGCTTTCACTCTAGTGATTCCCATTAAACAAGAATTTGTTGTAATAGGAAGGTGAGAGAATTTCCAGTTACTGATTTTATCATATCACACACATCCCTTAAGATTTGTTTAACATGGGAATAATTATTCTCACCAAGGTGTCAGGGGAATTCAATGAGATAAAACAGACAAAGCACCTGACACATTATATGGTCAACTAAAATACCTAAAAAACAATATCCTTCATATTTTCATATATAAAAGCAACTAATCATGCAAATTTAGTTATTTCCATTATTCTACCAACATTATATTATCTTACTTAATTTTTGCTTTTAATTTTCTTAAGTTCCATAAAATTGTTTACTTGTCTCCATTTCAGACTCCCAAGATAAACAGAGCTGGTATTTATATCCCACTTACATGACTTAAAAGTCTTATATCTTATTTTTAAATTGGTAAGTTATATAACTACACTTTTGATTGTTAAAAATATTTCTTGCAACTATAGGTCAATATCTCTAATGAATATAGATACAAAAATTCTCAGTAAAGTGCTGACAACCCAAATTTAGCAGTACAATAAAGGATTATTCACTATGATCCAGTGGGGTTTACCCCTGGAATGCAAAAATGGTTCAGCATATGCAAATCTCACATTTACACAATGGACTACCATGCAGCTATACAAATGAAAGAACTCTTTCCCTTTGCGACAGCCTGTTATGCTAATTGAAATAAGCCAATCAGAGAAAGACAAATAATATATGATCTCACTCATATGGGAATCTAATGAATAAAATAAACTGACAAGCAAAATAAAACCAGAAGCATGGCTACATGGAACACGATGACAAATCTCAGAGGGCAGGGGTGTAGGCTGACTGGAAGAGATTAGCCAAAGAACATACATGCATATATGCATAGTCCATGGGCACAGAAGGTGGTGGGATGGTCTGGGTGAAGGGGGACAAAGGAGGTACAAATGGGGCACCTGTAATAGCATCAACAATAAAAAATTCTCTAAATCAAAAAGAAAGATTTTTAAAAAATAAAAATACTTTCCAATATTAAAAAATCAATATGACACATCACATTAATAAAATGAAAGTAAAATTACTGGGTCTTGACACATCAATTCAAAAGAACCTATGTACCCTAATGTTCATAGCAGCACAATTTACAATAGCCAAGTACTGGAAACAGCCTAAGTGCCCATAAGTAAATAAGTGGATCAAAAAACTGTGGTACATTTACACAATGGAATACTACAAAACAGAAAGAAAGAAGGAGCTCCTACCCTCACAACAGCATGGATGGAACTAGAGAGCATTATGCTAAGTGAAATAATCCAGGTGATGAAAGACAAATACCATATGATCTCACCTTTAAGTGGAAGCTAATCAACAAAACAAACAAGTGAGCAAAATAGAACCAAAGACATAAAAATAAAGAACAAACTGACAGTAACCAGAAGGGAGGGGAGAGGGGGATAATGGGGGAAAGAAGAGGGAGTGCCAAGTCAAGGGACAGGTATAAAGGACCTGTGGACAAAGACAACAGGAGGTGGAGGGTAGGATTGAATGTGGGAGGTGGGTAGGGCAGGGGTGAGTATGGGGGGAAAATGGAGACAACAGTAACTGAACAACAATAAATTTTTGTTATTTTTTTATTTTCTTATTGTTGTTCAGGTACAGTTGTCTTTATTTTCACCCCATCATGCCCCCCCCCCCGCACCCATCCCTGCTTCCCACCCTCAAACCTACCCCCTTTGGCTTTGTCGATGTGTCATTTATACATGTCCCTTGATGGACCTTCCTATATTTTCTCCCATTATCTCTCTCCCCGCTCTCTTCTGGTTCTTGTCATTTTGTTCTTCATTTCAATGTTTCTGGTTATATTATGCTTGCTTGTTTGTTTTGTTGATTATGTTCCACTTAAAATAAATAAAATGAAAATCAAAAATCTAAACACGAGACTCTGTTATCTGGCTGCTTCCCACGTGGCCAGACCCATGTTTCAATTTTCATTGTCTACCCTGTATTATTTTTCATATTTTACTAACTATTTTTCATTTTCTAAGTTCACCTTACTGTATAATTAATCCTCACTTTTAATCTTCTGTGGGCTCTCCCTGGTGTGCACTTATCCTTTCTCCACTTGAAATAACCCCTATCTCCCTTCTAGATTCAGTATAATGATAGATTTCTGTAAATAATTTATTATTCTCCTCAAGAAGTGGTAATTTTTGAATCCATGTAGCAGAATTACAATGCCATGTCTATATTGCACTTATTTACATCTTGTCCCAAGTTTAGACTCTGAACTCCTTATGAAGAGAAACAGTGGTTTACTACTTATTCATTCCCAGAATATATTTTAGTGCCTATCTTACAGTAATTGCTTGAAAAATTTCCAGAAAACTGCAAAACCAGATGGCTGAGTAAACAGATAATTCCAACATGATAAAAAAAAAATGAGAAGAAGAAAAATAACAAGGGGGAAATGCTATTCAAGAAGGGGAACCCCCAAATGCAAGCTGATACCAGAGAAGACAGGCAGGAGAAGGAAGAAGATATTTTAGTGTATCCAGAATCTTTCTCTAGAATCATAAATGGAGTAGTTATTAATGAGGTTCTCTGCTTGCTAGAGACAATACCTAATGAGAGGTGGCATCCCAGTGGGAAGAAAGAGTCCAAAGGGATAAGAATGCCAAAGGAGACATCCAGAGCCAAATCTGGCACAAGCTGGAATTTTGTTTTTCTTTCCTAGCTCCAAAGAACCAAATCTCTCAGAGAGCAGATAGACAAAAGAATCTTTATCATCGAGGCTCTTGGGAATTCAGTACCTAAAGCCACATAAACTCTAAATGCTCCCACCTCTGGGTATATATCCAAAGAAACCTAAAACACTAATTCCAAATAATATATTCACCCCTATGTTCACTGCAGCATTATTTCCAATAGCCAAGGCATGGAAGCAACCCAAATGCCCATCAATAGATGAGTGGATAAAGAAGCTGTGGTACATATATACAATGAAAAATTACTCAGCCATGAAAAGAACAAAATCTTACCAGTCAGAGAAAGACAAAAGCCATCTAGTTTCACTCATATGTAGAATTTAAAAAACAGAATAAACATACAAAATGGAAACTGACTCACAGATACAGAGAACAGACTGACAGTAGCCAGAGGGGAGAGGGATGGATGGCTGGGTGAAAAAGGTGAAGCAATTGAGAAGTACAAATTGGTAGTTATAAAATAGTGTGGGGATGTAAACTATAGCACAGGGAGTATAGTCAATAATATTGTAATAACTATGTATGGTGCCAGGTGGGTACTGTAAATATCAGGAGGAATACTTTGTAAAGTATGTGATTGTCTGAAAACTGTGCTGTATACCTAAAACTAATACAAAATAATATTGCATGTCAATTGTAACTTAAAATAAAAAGTAAATTCTTCTGTTACATCTTTTCAAGTCTGCTTTCCTAATCTCAAATAATAAGAAAAAACTAGCAAAATATAACCAAAGACACTGAAATAGGGGATAGTCTGACAGTGGCCAGAGGGGACAGAAGAGGGAATTTCAGGGGGGAATGGGTAGGGATTACAGGAACAAATTTGGAGGACACATGGACAAAAACTAGGGGTGGGGGGTAATGGGGGGGAAGGGGGGAGGGTTGGGTGGGTGGGCTGGAATGGGAGTAGGGGGGAGAAAACTGTACTTGAACAATGATTAAAATAAAAAAATATTATCCCAAAATTATAGTTGATCTTACTTAAAACCATAAATGGTCGACTTTCTTAAAAATAAAACAAAATATGTTTATATTCTAAAAAAAAAAAAAAGAAAACAGAATTGCTTCTTCCATAGGTCTTATGAATGGCTCCATCTGCCTGCCATTATAAGAGAAAGAACTTCTGACTTCCAGTCAAGATGGAGGTGAAGATAGATACACTTTGCCTCCACATACAGCCAAAAGAAGGACAACAACAAATTTAAAAACAAAAAATAACCAGAACTGCCAGAAAATCAAACTGTATGGAAGTCCAACAACCAAGGAGTTAAAGAAGAAACATTCATCCACACCAGTAGGAGGGGTGGAGATGGGCAGCTGGGGTGGAGAGGACTCCTGGCAAGGTAGCAGCTGGAGGACAAGGGTGGGTGACAGAGTGGCAGGTGGCAGCTGGCAGAGTGGGCAGATAAACTGGGAGGAATAACTGGGGAGTGAGACAGACTATGCAACCCAGAATTCAAGCACAGGGAAATAAAGCCTCAAAATCCCTGACTGAAAAAACCTGTAGGGTTTGCCGCAGTGGGATAAACTCCCAGCCTCACAGGAGAGTTTGTTGGAGAGACCCACAGGGTCCTAGAGTGTACACAAGCCCACCCACCTGGGAATCAGCACCAGAAGGGCCCAATTTGCTTGTGGGTAGCAGACAAAGTGATTGAAAGCTGGCCAAAAGCTGAGCAAGTGGCACTGTTCCCTCTCTAACACCTCCCTCACATGTAGCACCATAATGCAGTGATGTGGGTTGCCTCACCCTGGTAAATACCTAAGGCTCCACCCCTCACTGTATAACAGACACGTCGTTACAAAAAAAAAAAAATGGCCCAAATGAAAAAACAGATCAAATCTTCAGAAAAAATACAACTAAGGATGAAGAGATAGTCAGCCTGTCAGGTGCAGAGTTCAAAACACTGGTAATCAGGATGCTCACAGAAATGGTTCAGTATGGTTGCAAAATAGAGAAAAAAGTGAAGGCTATGAAAAGTTAAATGAATGAAAATGTACAGGGAACTAACAGTGACAGAAAGGACACTGGAACTCAAAACAAGGGCTTGGAGCAGAAGGAAGAAATAAATATTCAACGAGAACAGAATGAAGAAATAAGAATTTTAAAAAATGAAGAGAGGCTTAGGAACCTCCAAAACAACTTTAAACATTCCAACATCCAAATCTTAGGGGTGCCAGAAAGAAAAGAGGAAAAGCAAGAAATTGAAAACTTTGAAAAAATAATGAAAAAGAACTTTCCTAATATGGCAAATGAAATAGACTTCCATGAAGTCCAGGAAGCTCAGAGAGACCCAGAGAAGTTGGAGCCAAGCAAGCACACACCAAGGCACATCAGAATTACATTATCCAAGATTAAAAAGAGAGAATCTCTTCTTTAAAAGGAGAGAATCTTAAAAGCAGCAAGAGAAAAGGAGACAGTTACTTACAAAGGAGTTCCCATAAGACTATCAGCTGATTTTTCAAAAGAAACCTTAGAGGCAAGAAGGGGCTGGAAAGAAGTATTTGAAGTCATGAAAGGCAAGGACCTACATCCAAGACTATCTAGCAAAGCTATCATTTAGAATGGAAGAGCAGATAAAGTGCTTCCCAGACAAGGTCAAGTTAAAGGAGTTCATTATCACTATGCCCTTATTATATGAAATGTTAAAGGGACTTATCTAAGAAAATGAAGAAGATCAAAAACTATGAACAGTAAAATGACAACAAACTCACAACTATCAACAACTGGACCTAAAAAAAAATGAACTAAGCAAACAACTAGAACAGGAACAGAATCACAGAAATAAAAATCACATGGAGGATTATCATTGGGGGGTGAGGGGGAGAATGGGGGAAAAGGTACAGGGAATAAGTAGCATACATGGTAGGTAGAAAATAGACAGGGAGAGGTTAAGAATAGTATAGAAAGTGTAGAAGCCAAAGAACTTATATATATGACCCATGGACATGAACTAAGGTGGGGGAGTGATGTTGGGGGGGGGCAGGTAGAGGGCCAAGGGGAATAAAAAGGAGAAATAAATGGGACAACTGTAATTGCATAATCAATAAAATGTATTTTAAAAATAGGAAGAACTTCTAACTTCATCAATCACACATAGGCTAAACTGCATCAATGAACTCAGGCTCTTCCAAAGCATCTTTTAAAGTATTAAGGAATGTGGTATGATATACACATATAGGACTGTTTTTATTGGTAGTTACTTTAGGTACTACAGAGGAATAACAAGTATAGGAAAGACTGGTGACATGAAATTCTGCCAAGTTAAAGTCTCAGATGCCAGAGGTAATTTCAGATGCACTAAAACACTTTCTTGCTCCCACCTGTCTCCTTTGGTGTTGGCATTCAAGCATGGGGCCTTCCTCTTTCAACAACATATTCTCTAGTATTTTTGCTTCTCCTTTTCCATTGGTAGAGGTATCATTGTTTGTTTATATTCTGTCATTCCTTGACATGGATTTATTAAAGTAAACCATAAAGGAGGTGATTATTAGTTCAACTGAGAATTCTAGAAATGGACAAATTTCTAGAAAAATATAACCTTCCAAAACTCAATAAAATGGAAGCAGAAAGCCTCAACAAACCAATAACAGCAAAAGAAATCGAAGCAGTAATCCCAAAACTCCCAACACACAAAAGCCCTGGACCAGATGGTTTCACAGGAGAATTCTACAAAGCATTTAAGGAAGAACTAACACCTATCCTTCACAGACTATTTCAAAAAATCCAAAAAGATGGAAGACTACCAAACTCTTTTTATGAGGCCAACATCATCTTAATCCCAAAACCAGATAAAGACACAACAAAGAAAGAAAACTACAGGCCAATATCGCTGATGAACATTGACGCTAAAATCCTCAACAAGATACTGGCAAACCGCATCCAACAGTACATTAAGAAGATCATACACCATGACCAAGTTGGATTCATTCCAGGTATGCAAGGATGGTACAATATACGCAAATCAGTAAATGTAATACATCACATAAACAAAAGCAAAGACAAAAACCACATGATCATATCGATAGATGCAGAAAAAGCATTTGATAAGGTACAGCACCCATTTATGATAAAAACACTCAGTAAAGTGGGAATAGAGGGAGCATTCCTCAACATAATAAAGGCCATATATGAGAAACCTACAGCCAACATTATACTCAATGGACAAAAATTAAAATCTTTTCCACTAAGAACAGGAACAAGACAAGGATGTCCACTTTCACCACTTCTATTCAATATAGTACTGGAGGTTCTAGCCACAGCAATCAGACAAGAAAAAGAAATAAAAGGAATCCAAATCGGAAAGGAGGAAACAAAACTGTCACTGTTTGCAGATGACATGATAGTGTACATAGAAAATCCTATAGACTCCACCAAAAAACTGCTTGACCTAATAAATGAATTTGGTAAAACAGCGGGATACAAAGTCAATATCCAGAAATCAAAGGCATTTCTGTACACCAACAATGAAACAGCAGAAGCAGAAATCAAGAAAAAAATCCCATTTGAAATAGCAAAAAGGAAAATAAAATACCTAGGAATAAACCTAACCACACAGGTAAAAGACCTGTATTCAGAAAACTACATAACACTGAGGAGAGAAATCAAGGAGGACACAAACAAATGGAAACATATACCGTGTTCATGGATTGGAAGAATTAATATCATTAAAATGTCCATACTACCAAAAGCAATCTACACATTCAATGCAATACCGATTAAAGTACCAATGGCATATTTCACAGACATAGAACAAACACTTCAACAATTTATATGGAACCATAAACGACCCCGAATAGCTGCTGCAATTTTGAGAAAGAAGAGTAAAGTAGGAGGAATCACAATACCTGACATTAAACTATACTACAAGGCCACTGTAATCAAAACAGCCTGGTACTGGCATAAAAACAGGCACATGGACCAATGGAACAGAACAGAGAGCCCAGAAATAAACCCAAGCCTCTACGGTCAATTAATATTTGACAAAGGAAGCAGCAACATAAAATGGAATAAAAATAGCCTCTTCAACAAATGGTGTTGGGAGAACTGGACAGCTACGTGCAAAAAAATGAAACTCGAGCACCAACTTACACCTTATACAAAAATAGATTCAAGGTGGATAAAAGACTTAAATATAAAGCGTGACACCATTAAAGTCCTAGAAGAGAACGTAGGTAGGAAAATCTCAGATATTTCACACAGAAACTTTTTTACTGACTTGTCTCCTAGAGCAAGGGACATAAAGGAAAGAATAAACAAATGGGACCTCATCAAAATTAAAAGCTTTTGCACAGCTAAGGAAAACAGTATCAAAATAAAAAGAGAACCAACTGTATGGGAAAACATATTTGCTAATGATACCTCAGACAAGGGTTTAATCTCCAAAATATATAAAGAACTTACACGACTCCACTCTAAGAAGACAAGTAACCCAATTAAAAAATGGGCAAAGGACTTGAACAGACAATTCTCCAAGGAGGACATACAGAAAATCCAAAGACACATGAAGCGATGTTCAATATCGCTAGCCATCAGAGAGATGCAAATTAAAACCACAATGAGATACCACTTCACACCAGTCAGAATGGCCATCATAAACAAAGCAACAAATAACAAGTGTTGGAGAGGATGTGGAGAAACGGGGTCCCTAGTGCACTGTTGGTGGGACTGCAGACTGGTACAACCATTATGGAAAGCAGTTTGGAACTTCCTCAGAAAACTAAAAATGGATCTGCCTTTTGACCCAGCAATTCCATTGCTGGGACTCTATCCTAAGAACACTAAAACACTAATACAAAAGAACCTTTGCACCCCGATGTTCATAGCAGCACAATTTACAATAGCTAGGTGCTGGAAGCAACCTAGATGCCCATCAGTAAATGAATGGATCAAAAAACTATGGTACATTTACACAATGGAATTCTATACAGCAGAAAGAAAGAAGGAGCTCATACCCTTTGCAACAGCATGGATGGAGCTGGAAAGCATTATGCTAAGCGAAACAAGCCAGGCAGTGAAAGACAAATACCACATGATATCACCTTTAACAGGAATCTAAACAACAAAACAAAACAAAACAAAAAACTAGCAAAATATAACCAAAGACACTGAAATAGGGGATAGTCTGACAGTGGCCAGAGGGGAGAGAAGAGGGAATTTCAGGGGGGAATGGGTAGGGATTACAGGAACAAATTTGGAGGACACATGGACAAAAACTAAGGGTGGGGGGTAATGGGGGGAAGGGGGGAGGGTTGGGTGGAGGGGCTGAAACGGGAGTAGGGGGCAGAAAACTGTACTTGAACAATGATTGAAAAAAAAAAAAAGCAAATGCCTTTTTTGCATCTATTTCTATGATCATATGATTTTTATCCTTCACTTTTATGTGGTGTATCACATTAAATGATTTGTGAATATTAAAACAAACTTACATCTCAAAAATAAAAAAAAAATAAAAAAAAAAAGAATTCTAAGAAGAAAGGTTGGATTTGAGATGAAAAATTATTTACAATATGACTTATTAGACTATTCCATCCAAGCTATTATTAACAGTAAAAAATGAGTTTTCCCTTCCTTTTTATAAAACTTTATTTTTTAATCACAGTTTACATTCAACACTATTTTGTATTGATTTCAGATGTACAGCATAGTGTACAATCATGTACCTAGGGATGTCCAAACTTTTGGTGTCTCTGTGCCACACTGGAAGAAGACTTGTCTTGGGTTACATATTAAATACATTGTGACACATAATCACAAAAAAGTCTCATAATATTTTAAGTAAATTTACGAATTTGTATTGGGCCACATTCACAGACACCCAGGGTTCATGTGGCCTGCAGGCTGCATGTTGGACACCCTTGCTACAAAATTGTCCCTGGGTATTTCAAGTACCCACGTGACCATACACGTTATTACAATATTATTGACCATACTCTCCATGCTGTATTACACATCCCCATGATTATTTTGTAACTACCAGTTAGGACTTCTTCATCCCTTCACTTTTTTCACCCAGCCCCCAGCCTCCTCCCTGTTAAAGGATACCACTCACTAGTATGCTTTAATATCAATAGATAATTTATATGAATTAATAAAATGTATGCAAAAGATAAGTAAGAACACTTCTGTTATTTGTTAAATGTTGATTATTGTCTAAATTGGCATGTATTTGTCTCTTCCCTGTGAATTCTATCAGCAACATGGAACCAGAGACCAAACAGGTGTTTCAGAATTTATCCTTCTGGGGCTCTCAGAGGAGGTATTACTGCAGCCTTGCCTCTTTGAGTGGTTCCTACCCATGTGTCTAAGTCACCTTCATTGGGAATGCTCCGATTATCTCAGCCATTATCGTTGACTTTCACCTCCACATCACCATGTACTTATTTCTCCCCAACCTGCCCTTTTTTAATATTTGATTAACCTCTACCACCATCCTAAAGATGCTGGTGAACATCCAGACACAGAGCAAAGACATCACCTATGAAGGCTGCCTCACACAGATGTATTTTTGCCTGCTTTTTGGAGGATTAGACAACTTCCTCTTGACTGTGATAACCTATGACCCGTTTATAGCCATCTGTCACCCCCTGCACTACATGGTCATCTGGAACCCCAAGCTCTGTGTCATCTTGTTTCTGTCATCGTGGTTATTGAGTATTCTGGAGTCTTTATTACAGGGCTTAATGATTTTGCGACTGCCTTTTTGCACAGAGATGGAAATCCCTCACTTTTTCTGTGACTTTAATCAGATGGTCCAACTTGCCTGTTCTGACACCTTCCTCAGTGACCTAGTGATGAATTTTTGCAACTGGACTTCTGGGCTTTATTTTACTTACTGGTATCCTTTTCTCTTGCCATAGAATTATAACCTCGGTTTTGAGAATTTCCTCAGCTGGAGGCAAGTATAAAGTATTTTCTACTTGTGGGTCTCACATCTCTGTTGTTTTCTTGTTCTATGGGTACAAGCCTTGAAATGTATCTTGGTTCTACTGCTATCCAAAATTTAAAGGCAAGTGCCATAGCCTCAGTGACATACACCATGATCACACCTATGCTGAACCCTTTTACCACAGTCTTAAAAACAAAGACATAAAACAGGCCCTTAAAAAACTCTTGCGCTGAGAAACATTCTCTACATTCAGTGTCTTGTTTCAGATTAGACAGCTGGTCATTTTTAATGGCTCAAAGTACTGAAATAAGTAAATCACAACACTTCTATTCAATTTGTAGAAATATTTATGAGTATCTTATTTACATGTTCTATTCTCTTAGGGGTTTTTTTTTAATACGTTATAGATAACCACTTCTTTGGTGTTTATTTTAGAAAAAAGTTGAGTTTCCTGATTGTGTTCTGTGAGTGTAGAAAATACATTTAATCCACTTATAGGTGAGATTATATGGTATTTGTCTTTCAATGCCTAGCTTATTTCACTTAGAATAATGCTCTCCAGTTCCATCCATGCTGTCGCAAAGAGTAGGAGCTCCTTCTTTCTTTCTGCTGCATAGGATTTCATAAGTGGGACCTAATTAACAAAACAAACAAGCAAGCAAAATATAACCAGAGACACTGAAATTAAGAACAAACTGACAGTAACTAGAGGTGAGATGGGAGGGGATAATAGAGGGGAAAGTGTTTTCAGGAGCATCAATAAAGAACACATGGACAAAACCAAAGAGGGGTAGGATCAACGGTGGGAAGTGGGAATGGTTGGGGTGTGGGGAAGCAGTGGGGGGAAAATGGAGACAACTGTACTTGAACAACAATAAAAAAAAGTTAAAAAAAGAAAATACATTTAATCCCTGAATTTCTGCAGTAAAATATTTAATACAGGAGATTTAGTATTTATTAAATTATAGGAAAGGTGGAGGAATGAAGGTATTTGTTGCTCATGTCAGAGGAAAGTAGCTGCCTCTCAGATTATCTGCTTTAGGAAGAAAAGAATTTGCCATACCAAAGACTGTGTACCAACTGCGAAGGTCAATGTTAACTATTTCAGGATGACATCACATGTGGAACTGAAATCAGCATCTAGTTAACTTATAGTAATTTGCATTTAGTCTCCAAGATCTAAGTTTCTTTAGTAGACTTAAAAACATAAGCTCAGTGAAGATAAAAATAAAAATTACAATCTGTGACCTTTCCATTATTTTGTCTCTAATCTATACAATTCTCCTAGATATGTTTTGATAGGCAGAGGCTACTTTTAGAACATATCCCTTGTCAGTTCCTACTGTAATAACCCTCATTTACAAATCATAAAAGCAATGGAAATATTACCAATTGCAAACCTTGTATTTTCTAAATATGCATCTCAAAAATAAAAAAGAAAGGAAAGAAAGGAGGAAGGATGGATGGAAGGGAGAGAGAAAGGAGTAATAGAGATATAGAATAAAGAAAGAAAGAAAAATAATAAAAAATTTTTCTGCTATCCTCAGAAAGGTGGTGAAATCATAAGGACTTCACTGAAATTGTTGACTCCATTAACATACCACATTTTCTGAAATCTAGGTAGTAGGAGGCACTTGCCCTAAGTGTCAGCTCCAGACTCACTGTGCTGCTTAATCTGCACTTATTGAATAAAGGATAGGTACCTCACTTCTTAGCACCAATGAAGCTACTCACATGGAAATTTGCTTCCACTCCTTTCAAATGACCCATCACCTTTCCAATTAGCAGAATGGATGAAGCATGGAATCTGCCTCACTTTTGCCTTCTGACTCCACCATGTGTACATCTGAACAATATCATAGTAACTGCATATGAAATGTAAGGTTCCAGTGAGACTGGTGATACACTTCCCCAATTACTACTTCTGCAGTACAGGGACACAGACCAGAGAAGAGAGAAGTGGATGCTGACTGCCAGTCCACCATAGTTCCACACCCTGATAACATGTAGACTTGATGATGGATGACAAACTTCCCTTATATTGTGTGTGTATCATGGGAGGGAATGATTATATCTCTTTCAAAATTCCATAAGGCATTTCCCTGTTTTCTTTCTAATAAAATATGACTTGCAAATTATGGAGTAAAAGATAAGAGACTTTAATATTACTTTAGTTAAGTTTATTGGGGTGACATTGGTTAATAGATTGCACAGGTTTCAATTGTACATTTCTATGATACATGATCTATATATGGCATTGTGTGTCCACCACCCAAAGTCAAATCATCTTCTATCATCATATATTTGACCCCCTTTACCATTTGCTACCTCCCTACCCCTCTTCCCTCTGGCAACCACCATACTGTTGTCTGTGTCTATGAGTTTTTGTTTGTTTCTCTTGTATTCATTTGTTGCTTTCAGTTTTATATACCACATATGAGTGAAATCATATGGTTCTTAACATTTTCTGTCTGACTTATTTCACTTAGCATGGTATTCTGAAAATCCCTTCATGTTGTTGCAAATGGTATTGTTTCATCTTTTCTTGTGGCTGAGTAGTATATATGTCATTGTACATATGTCACACATATATACAGCCATTGTATATATGTCACACATCTTCTTTATCCAGTCCTCTATCAAAGGACACCTCAGCTGTTTCCATGTCTTGGCCACCATGAACAATGCTGCAATGAACATAAAGGTACACCTAAACAGACATTTCTCCCAAGGAGACATATGAATGGCCAAAAGATATGTGAAAAGATGTTCAACCTCGCTAGCTATTAGGGAAATGTAAATTAAAACCACAATGAGATACCACCTCATACCTGTTAGAATGGCTGTTATCAACAAGACAAGTAATAAAAAATGTTGGAAAAGTTATGGAGAAAAGGGGACCTTCATTAAGTTCCACTTATGGAATACCAATGAGGGTTAACTTTTCTGGTGGGTATAGGTACAGTCACTATGGAAAACAGTACAAAGGTTCCTCAAAAAAATAAGAATAAAGTCATCATATGACCCAGCAACCACGCTTCTGGGTATCTGCCCTAAAAAATTTGAAAATGTTTATTAACAAAGGTGATATGTACCCCTGTAATTTTTCCATATATTCCTATATATTTTCTTTGTCTTTTTATTGTGGTAAGATATACAACACATAAAATTTTCATTTTAATGGTTTTTAAATTGTACTAAGTGACATTAAGCACATTCAAAATGTCCAACCATCACCAACTTATATTTTTATCACCCCAAATAGAAATTCTGTACCTATTAAGCAATTACCCCCTCATTTTCTCTTGTCTCATCCTCAGGTAATGCTTTTTCTCTATGGATTTGCCTAGTGCCACCATGATATTTCCACTTCATCATTTTTATCCATGGCTTTGACACAGTTTGCTCCCCATGTTATACTAGGATGATCTTTCCAAAGGGTGAGACTGATTTTGGATGTCACTTGCCATAAACCCTGCACAGACTATCCAATAATTTTAGAATTAATCAATAATCCCATAAGCAGAGTATGAGACCTTGTATTTGGTGGCTGCCCACATAGCTAGACTCATGGTTCAGTTTTTATCCTCTCCTCCTCATTGTTCATCATGCACTAGCAGCTATTTTTCATTTCCTAACCATACTTTAACATTTTATTATAATGCCCAATTACTTTTCTGTAGCATTTTCTGGTGTGTGCTTATTTTCTTCTGCACCTGGAATATAACTCCACTTGTCCTTCAGACTTCAATGCTATTTTAGGCTCATCTGTGAAGCTTTCGTGGACCTGCAGGGTGAGTTGACTATTTGGGGACCATTTCAGCAAGATTACAGTAACACCTGGCAGTATTGCATTTATTTATTTACATGACTTTGTCCAAGGTTAGACTGTGAGCTTAAAAGAAGGAACAAATCTTAATATTTTCTTTTTCCACGTAATATATTTTAGTGCTTACCATACAATAATTGCTTAATAAATATTTGCAAAGGCTGAAAAACCAGATGGTTGAGTGAAGTAAACAGACACAACCTACATGTTGGGGAATGAGAAGCAGTGAAACAAGGGGAGGGATGACCCAGAATGGAGGCTAACACCCGAAAAGACAGATGGGAGAAAGAAGATACTCTGATAACCCAGAATCTCCCTCCAGACTCTGGAATAGAACATTTGTTGTGGGGTTCCTGTTCTATAGCCCCAAGAAAGGGCAAGGAGGTGGAAGCATTCATGAGACCTCTGGTAGACACAGCTGTGTTTCTTCATGATCTGGGATTGGTAAAGTACACCTGAGAGCACTTAGTGGAAGCATTTAAGGGTTTCTGTGGCTTGAGGAACTGAATTCCCATGTGCCTCACTGATGACATTTTCTTTTGTCTTTCTATTCAGTGAGAGATTTAATTGCCTGGAGCTAGGAGAGAAAAATAGAATGCAAACTTGTGCCAGATTTAGTCCTGGGAGACCTCTTGGGGTTCTTATCTCTTGGGCCACTTTTTTCCCAGAAGGAATTCACTGCTCTTTACATATGAATGCTATAACTATGTACCTATCAATAATTACTTTAAATGTAGAAGGATTAAATGCTCTGATCAAAAGTCATAGGGTGGCTGAGTGAATAAGAAAATATGACGCAAGTGTCCATCAATAGATGTTTAGATAAAGAAGATGTGGTACATGTATGCAATGGAATATTACTTTGTGATAGAAAAGAATGAAATTTTACTATTTGTGACAACGTGGTAGGACTTAAAGGCATTATGATAAAGGAAAAAGTCAGATATAGAAATTCAAATACTGTATATTATCTCTGTCTAAAAACAAGAGCTTATAGACAGACCTCAGATTATTGGTTGCTGCAGGTAGAGGATGGGGACATAGGTAAAAGGGATGGAGCAGGTCAAATGGTACAAACTTCCAGTTACAAAGTCAGTAAGTTCTGGGGATGTAGTCTACAGCACAGTGACTACGTCTAGTAACATTGTACTGTATATTTAAAAGTTGTCAAGAGATTAAATACTAAAGGTTCTCATCATAAAAAAAACATTTTTGTGAGAGTGTATGGTGATGGATGGTGACTTGACTTATTTGGTGAATCATTATGTTGTACAGATGAAACTACTATAATGTTAAGAGTCAATTATATGTTTTAAAAAACCCACACACATTTATTATCATTCAGTTCTTAAGGTCAAAAGTCCAAAACATTCCTCATTCTATTAAAGGTCAAGGTGTCTGCAGAGCTGTTCCCTTTTTAGGGGACTGTAAAGGATAAGCTGTTTGTATGCCTTTTCCTGGCTCTGGAGGATGACAACACTCCTTGGCTTGGTGCCCCATCCCCATTTTCAAAGTCGGCAATGGTGAATCAAGTCTTTCATGCATCACATCACTCTGGCCTTCCTCTTTCTCGGTTAAGGAAATATGATGACTTTCGGCCCACTCAGATAATCAAGGATACTCTCCTGATTGAAGGTTAGCTGATTAGAAACCTTAATTTCATCTATAATCTAATTCATGTAACCTAATATTCACAAATGTTGGGGTTCAGGAGGTGGACGTCTTTGAGAGGCCATTGTTCTGACTGCCATAATATGTGACACAATTTTGACCAAAGACATGTCAATGAAAGTCTGTTAGGTGGAACTTTGTGGAAATCCTATAGTTTTTCATTTAAATAATATTTTTAATTAAAAATATCAATACAACTCACATGATATTGATCAATGCAAGCATAACATTGAGCAAACTATGGCAGGCATGAAAATACACATTGCAGCATTCTATTTATGTAAAGTTCAAAATAGGCAAGAAGTAATCTATGGTGTTAGAAATCTGGAGAGTGAGGAGAAGTGGTGACTGGAATTAGGCACAAAGAAAGCTACTGAGTGGTTGGACATGTTCTATTTTTTGGTCTGAGTTACAGTTACAAGGAATATATTAGTTTTGTGAAAGTTCACTGAACATTTGATGTGATAATTTTCCATATGTATGTTGCACTTCAAAGAAACAAAAAATCCCTTCTGATGCCCTTAGTTTCTCCCACACTTCCTATGTGGCTGAGAGATTGCATGTTTGGAGGTACAGCAGCTATTCTGTGATCGTGAGGACCAAAAAACACACACAAGGAATCATGGTGCATAAAAAAACAAGACTATTTCTTTAACAATATCATGAGAGTGTCAGAGCAACCCTGAACTTTCTCCTTAACTCTACAGCTGTGATTTCCAAGTAAATAAAGGTTTAATTTATTGAAGTCTTTATTGTGGCAGAACTTCCCTTTAAGCCTAGTGCCATCCCAAAGTCAACACACTGTTGTAATAAGTGTATCTGTATTTTTGTTATTGCTACACACAAATGGCTCAGTTGGTTGGAACATCACCCCAGACACTAAAAGTTTGTGGATTCATCCCAGTACAACACATACTAGGTGAAGTGCCGGGCCCTGGATGAGGCACATAAGGAAGCAACCAATCAATGTTGCTGTGTCACATTGATGTTTGTCTCTCTCCCCCTACCTCTCTCAGTAAAATCAATAAACATATCCTAGGGTGAGGACTTTTTTTTTAAAAAAGCATTCAGAAATTAGAAGACTTCAGAAGATAATCATTAATATAGACACCTAAAATACCATAGAAAGAAGAAATAAAAAATTCAGAGATTTTTCTCTGCATAAGTAAATACTTAGTGGTCACAGAACCTGCCCTCCACCAGAAAGGAACCTGGCATGGATGGAAACTTGTGACATCACTTACTGCCCTCCCTGACAGGTACCTTACAGTCTCCAGAGATTCTCATCTCTCCTCAGCCATCACATTCAGGATATTCACTGTGGAATTTATGCAGCCATGACCCATCCTCTTTCAAATTCCATTCTCTGTTGTATCTGCACTTCAAACGCCACCTGTTTCCATCAGGCACCCCACCCCCAGCAAATACATGTATCAGATTGGGAATCGTTATGAGTATGTGAAGAGCAGACCAATAAAAAAAGCACTACCTACATGAGGAAGCCCAAAGAGATGGTACAAGAAAAGGAAGAGCTCCCTAGCTCTGTTAATCCAAGAGTTAAGTCCCTGTACTCCAGAAATCTGGAAGGAAAAGTTTTATTGATTTTCAGCCTATAAATTGCAAGCCTGAGGCCAGGAGCAGTGGTGGTGGTGTTCATATTCAGAGGGTTTGACCCTCTAGAGTGAAATTTCCACATGAGCTCATTAAACATATTTTTACCTTTACTTACAATCATATTTTTACTCAAATGTATTTCAGATAACTGCATAAAAGCAAGTACACTGAGGTTCCCTTCCAGGCAGTCAGGACAGGGTGGAATTATGTGTACATTTGTGCAGAAAAATTGGTAATCCTTTTTCATATGACTGGGCAAGATTTTAATGCCTGTGTGATTCATCGTTTGATCATAAAAACAGAAGATATCATGAGCATAAAGGAGATATATATTGTATGATATTCATATTGGTCAATCACTGTCCCTTTGGTGGATTTGGAAACATTTGGAAAAGGGGAGACATTTCATTTAGAGTACTAGAAGCAGCCCCATTTGGAGGGAGCACACTGAAAGTTTTCAAGCAAAATAAAAATAATTCAGGAAAAAACACAAAACACTCCAAGTAATTCTTCACTCCTCACACATGGACATCATATTCCACACTTCAATGAGTAGATGTGCAGCATGAAAAATATTCTGTATAATAATAAGTTGTCTGGCTCTTTTTGCTTCATTATGTGTATGGTCATCTGTTACATATTACATCAGTCTATTTACTAAAATGTATATTTCTTAGTAGACTCTTCTTGGAAACATGGATTTGATAGTCAGTTTTTTCCAGGGTCTATGTAGGCATGTGGACACACAGCTGAATAACAGAATGAAGTATATAAAACCAGGAGACCAGCTATAAAACCTACCAGCATGTTCAAGTCTACATTATCAAGAAGGATAGTAAAGGTAGTGCTATAGAAAATAATGATGACCATGTAAGTGAAAACTGTGGCCTCAGATGTTCCTCTACAACAAAATTATATACATGACCTCAGTATCCAAATGTAGTTTAGTCCATACAAGTGGTATAATCCATCACTATTTTTTCAGTAAAACTCCATAAATATTGGAATGATATATGTCATAAGAGAATAAATTATGTTAATGTAATACATGTTAACTCATGAGATAATGAGAATTTCTAATTATCTACGGTCCAAAGATTGTATTAACATGTGGCAGAATTTCTTGCTCTGAAACTTTGAAGATTCATAGGCACTTCTTCAGCCACGTACAATTGGTCCTTGAAATGCCTACCTGCCAAGGAATCTTTCCAAGGCCCTCTTTATGTCCTTGTTCCTGAGACTGTAGATGAAGGGGTTCAGCATGGGTGTGACCACAGTATACATAACTGAGGCAACTGCACTTGACTGTGAGTGGTGGGTACCAGCAGAACCCAGATACACGCCTAGGCTAGTACCATAAAATAAGGAGACAACTGAGAGGTGAGATACACAGGTAGAAAATACTTTATACTTCCCCTGAGCTGATGGAATTGCTCGTATGGAGGACACTATCTTAGAGTAAGAATAAAGGATCCCAGCCAGGGGACCACCACCCAGCAGCCCTGCTAAAAAGTACATCACTATATCATTAGGAAATGTGTCAGAACAGGCAAGTTGGACCACCTCTTTGAGTTCACAGAAAAAGTGGGGGATTTCCAAATCAGAGCAGAAGGACAGATCCAACACCATTAAGCTTTCTAACAAGGAATTTAGAATACTAATGACCCAGGACACCAGAACCAGTAGCCCACAGAGGCAGGGATTCATGATGACCATGTAGTGCAGGGGGTGACAGATGGCCACATACCTGTCATAGGCCATAACAGTAAGGATGAAGTCATCCAACACTGCAAAGTGTATACAAAAATACATCTGGGTGATGCAACCTGCATAGGTGATGACTTTGCTCTGTGTCTGGATGTTCACCAGCATCTTTGGGATGGTGGTGGAGGTGAAACAGATGTCTACCAAGGACAGGTTGGAGAGGAAGAAGTACATGGGGGTGTGGAGGTGGGAGTCTGAGCTGACAGCCAGGATGATGAGCAGGTTTCCCAACACAGTGATCAGGTACATGCAGAGGAATAGCCCAAATAAAATGGGTTGCTGTCCATGTGTCTCTGAAAATCCCAGGAGAAGAAATTCTGAAATTTGTGTAGCATTGCCTGGTTCCATATGGTGCAGGTGACTACCAAAAACTAGAAAAAAATGAATAACTAATTTTCACATTAGCAAGCATTAGAAACTGAAATAAATGCTACATTTATATTTTAAAATCCAAAAAATAATTTCCATATTTGGTGTAGAATCTTTTTCTTCTTAAAGCATGTCCTTTGCCATTTCTCATTAGAATTTCCTTTTCTACCATCAACCCATTCTTCAAACACCATGTATATTGCCATTTCATTTAGGAAGTCGTTCATATATTTGAGGAATATACTCATATATTAAATTTAGATTGTGTTCCACCAACTATTCAGAGTGTGGGATGATGAAAAACAAGAGTATCTAGAAACCAATCATGGACAAAGAATATAATCAAATAAAAACAATAATACAAACATATCCAATGGAGCAGATGTTATATAGAAAGATAAATCACAATAAATGGAGAATGTTGAAAGAGGTTGTTCTTTATGTCAAGACTTGCCAACAGGCAACATTTTAATAGGCACCTCAAAGAAGACCTAGCAGGAGGCTAAAGGCGAGAAATTGTTTTCCACACAGCAGGGACAGACAGTGCAAAGATCCTGAGTAAGATGATTGTTTCAGAAAGTCAAGGCTCAGAAGGAGCCAGTGTGTCAGGGGCAGGAGTCATGGTGTCAGAGAGTATTAAGAAACAAGGGGGCCTGCGTGTTGCTGTTGAAACTTCAAGTCACACAGAGTCCCCTATACACACTTATGTAATTCTTGCACTTTATTAATCTTGTTGCAAAAGCATCCCATGAGTTGAAAAGAATCTCCTCCTTAGTTCCATCTCTTGATAGAGTTCTGCTCACTGGGTGATGAGTCACCTTGGAATACATGAGTCCAGGTACCCCTGCTCTGAGCACTGCTCTCAGGTTATGGGGTACATGCACACACACACACACCATGGCCTCCACATATATGTGGTCTCTATGTTTGTCTCACTCACTATTTAGGCTATGAGTACATACAACTAAAGCTATCCAGATCAGGTATCTTTTCCAAAAACAACTTAGACATGCTACTGCCATACTGCTATGGTAAGCCTGCACACACAAATAAGCTTGGAGTTCTAGACTGGAATGTCCATTTTATGCCCTGTATTTAAAGAAACATAAATGTGGAGGGAGAGACACGAGTAAAATGGACACCAGGAAGAAAAAATATCTGTTGATAATAAGCTCAGGTGATCTCTGAGAGATGATGAGGAAGAAATGTCTTTGGTTTCTGGCAACTTTCCAACCTTAACTACACTCCGTTGAAGTCAACATGATAATAAGGGAGAAAAGATGTATTTGTCCAAAACACAAAGGTAGTTACCTACATATGGTGTGGAAACACCTTGCAGATTGACTACCACAAGTAAAAACTAACCAACAAAATAAATTAGTATTTTACCAAAGTAAATCTCTTTAATATCAAGTAGTGAAGACTGGCTTTTCCTGTGCCTATGCTATAGTTATTTGACCAGTGGGTTTTTATAAGGTGAAAATGCAGCTGAGACAAACCCCTCCCTCACTTTTCTCATGTGGCCCCTTTCTTTTTCTTGGACTTTGGATTTGGATCTCATTTTTGGCAAATCAGTAGGCACTGTCAGTTCTGGTTCTGGTCTTCATCCAACACGCAAAGGCCTCCCCAGGACGTGACAAATAAAGCCTGCACATGCCATGACAATCCATCCTTTCACACGGAGTAACTTTCTTCATGCAATGGAAGCCTGTCCACCTTATCATGCAAACATTTATTTCACTGTACTGTGCCTTCACCATCACAATAGGGTGGGGGAGAGTGAGGGGGGAAAATGAGACAACTGTAGTAGAACCATAGTAAAAAAAATAGTGTGGAAATAAAAATGTAAAACATTGAAAAAAAGATAAAATCCACTCAATTAAAAACAAAACCAAGCAATTCCAAATCTGAACAAGCAGGGCTTCACCTGCTTTTTTCACCACTGTAGTTGTACAAATGTGTGTGTATATATATGTGCATTTATTCAGGAACCCATTTAAGTAAAAGTGAAGTAATGAAAGGAATGACAGGGAGAATAAAACCTAGTTAAACAGAGTGATTTAGCAACTGTGTTAAAGAAAATGAGGGGAGCATCAAAAAGTAATGAAAACAAGATATGAATACCAATGTATATTAGTAATTGAACTGACAAAGGCACAGGCACAGAAAGTAATGTATGATGTTCCTGGATGTGGTGGCAAAGCAGATGCTCAGTTTTATTTGTTGGAGAATCAGGAATTAGACCTCAGTATATAAGTACATTTAATGCATGGTAAGGTTGTATTTCTACATATTTAGAAAGGTTGGATTGTTGAATAAAAGCTGGAAAAATAAACATCCACCTGGAAGAAAATAAGTTGATCCCCTACCTCTGTCACGTCACATGAAATCTGGGGATTGCTTGCTCACTGGAGGAGTAACCAGTCCTCCTAGGTGAACAGAATGAAAACTATATATTAATATTGATGGGTGGGCCAAAGCACCCTAATCAGGTCAAGAGACTAAGGAGTAAAAACACAGACATATTTAAAAAATAAAATGCAAAACATTTTTATGGCCAACACATCCCTAAAGTCATTAAGAAATAATAATTTTTCTATTTTTATTTTTACTTCTATAACTTTTATTGATTTACTGGGATAATATTGGTTAATAAAATTATATATGTTATAGGGGTACAACCATCTAATATATCACCTGTATAATGTATTGGGTGTTCAGCACCCCAAGTCAGGTCTCCTTCTGTCAACATTTACCCTCTTTTACATCCAACAACCATAATTTTTCAAACTCAATGAAAAGGCTCACAATGAAAACAGTAACCATATAGTAATGTTCCAATTATTCAAAAAACATCAAATATGAATCTTTGATGAAAATCAGAAAAAGTTCGCAAAACATCAAAAAAGTTCTTTCACACCTGTCAGCCTGGAGAAAAACTTAGAAAAATGTCACATTGACTGGGGTGCAGTCTTTTAAACAGGGAAAAATGGATGCTCTTATTTCTCCTGGCAGAACTGTGAAGTGTTACAACATTGGGAAAACAGTCTGAAGGCAGCTGCACACCCTACACGGACCTGTGTCTCTAACACAGGGCTCCTCAGTCTCTGCAGGACTGACATCCTGGACCAGGTCTTTGTCTGAGGGGTAGTCTCTCCTGGGCATTGCAGCACGTTCAGAGCATCCCTGGACTTTACTGACACCTCCCATGTGAAAGCCAAAATGTCTCCAAACATTGCTCAGTGATCCTGGGTGAATAGTATTGTCTCTGGTGAAGAACCAGAATTTTAATGTAACAATCTCAAAATATTTTCTTATATTGTTATAATAGCAATGTATTGAGAAAGTGTACCTTAGATTTCAGGTGTGACCTGCAGAGCCACACTACACAATATTATGTAGACATGGAAATAATGAATCAGCATCTTATAACCTTTTTGACTGATGGGAAGACCATAGGTATTGTTAAATAGGAAGGAAGAGTGGGCACATAGAAAAAAAACTGTACAACACACAAAGAGCATTTCTAAGGGGCAGGATGTTGTTTATGCATCTGTACAAAAGCCCATGAGTGTGTATGTGAACATAAGGTAGGAAGAGATTTAAAGAAAGAAAGGAAGACCTTATGGAATAAAGATTACCAGCAGGAATGTAATTAGGTTACATATACTGGTCACGAAACTATTGTATGAAAAATAATTAAGTGAGAATCAAATTAATTTATACTAAGAGAGAAAATCATAATAACTTAATGTCAATATGGGCCACTGATGCCAGATTAAATTGTGAAAGACTTGGAAATAAAAGAATGTTATAGAAAGGCTTTTAAAATCAGGGAGAAAGAAGTATCTAAGTTATAATTTCTTCTTATATAATTTCTTCTTATATAATCTTATATAGCAATATGGATTCTAATTATCTTATGGAAGGTACAGATAACCTTTAGTCAAATCTTTTATAAAGAGTGCCTTACAGAGGATTGTAGATGGTGTCAATTTTGAAAATAGAGCTAACCACACAAAGCCAGACAAGCAATAAAGAATAATGCGGATGTAATGAAGTTGGCAGTAGGTGTGTAGGGTGATTCATTAGTGCTAAGCACACAGAAGAACATTCATTCTCATTGTTTGATTATAGCAAGGATTCACAAGTGAAGAATATAAAAGTAACAGCTGTATATTTTTTCAGTAAGGAAAGTATAAAGTTAAAAAGCAATGAAGAGAATACACTGTGACTGAGTGATAGATTTGAGCCCACACAGTTAATAAATACTCACAATTCTCCACATGTACGTACATAAAAGTACTCAATGACAACATAAACTTGGTGGGGTAAAACCCCTCCAATTCCTTGATTAGAAGAATGCAATAAAAAGGAGGAATCTAAGGATACTGACCCCACTTTGCAAATGTCAGGATATTGCAGACAATTTACAGTAAAGGAAAGAAATGAATAAATAACCCACAAATTTATTCAGGTCACAGGTAATGAAGCAATGGCAAAGCTAAGCTATTTAGCACACCTCTTTTTACTTATCAAATAAATTCTTTTCCATGCTAATTGAATACCCAGAGTGAAAGAAGATACTGTAGAATGTACATCTCATGACCACTGTTGCAAGGTAATATTTGCAAGACATACATTGAAAATGGATCGCCTCATCAATATGGAAACAGTGTTGAATATGCCTCATGATAAAAATAAAGAAGAACTGCCCTCACGTTACTGGACAGTTCTCTAAACCTAGTACTCTATTTCCTACTCCCTTTTGTTGCAAAACTCATTGAGCCTGTTCTACTTTAACTTGAAATACTTTATGCCTCCTATTACTACCTCAGTTGGGCTTCCATCAGTGAGTTGTGAGAAATAACCCATATGTTATTGACTTCAATCTTCACTTCACTTTTCAGAGAATGAACAGAAAACAGAAGTGAACTCTTTTGTTTGATTTTCACAAACAAATCATGAACTAGTTAATCAGGGAAGCGAACAACCATAGGCTGATGGCTGTCAAGAGACTTCAGGTAAATGTGCTTGGCTTGGTTCACACTGACCCTTTTCTGGATCACCTACGGCTCCCTTGGCCTCACCTGATCCAGCTGTAAGAGATTGAAGTCCCTGTGAAGAAAGTCCAGCCTCCTGGATGGATGATAATGGAGGAAGAAGCTCTCTCCTCAGACAAGACAGCAGGAAGGAGGCAAGCATTGGTCTCATACACAAACAAAGGGTTCCAAAAGCAACAACCAGTTCCCATTCAGTCCAAGGTCACACATGCTGAGAGACTGGAGATGAGGAGCTATTTACAGCTCCCTATGTCTGCTCATTAGCTACATTTCTATCTTCTTATTCCAACCTCTAACTGCATGATTTCCCTGTGGGTCTAGACAGAAGGGACCATTTTCCTGGAGATTCTGTGTTCCCAAACACCAGCTTGGAAGTTCAGTGAATCCTATTTTTACTAGCTCCTCCTCATAAACCTTGTGGTTCCAGAAGACTAAACTCCCAGCACTTTATCCCTACCTTAATTTAAAACTTTTCCACATTTAAGACTGAGCATCCACTCTAGATTAGAAAACTCAAATCCCCAAATGTTGAATTGTGGTAGGGACTTGGCCCCTCATGTCCACAGAAAATTCACTATTTTTCTTTTCAACAAGGAGCGTGGGGGAGCTTTGCCTGCAGAGCCCCCCATTCACCATGGATGACCATAAGTCTACCAAGACATAATCTGCTTGGGGAGGAAAGGTGGCCGATCTCTCACAGGAGAAGGACCAAGAGCCTTTTCCTCAACGGGTTTTATTGGTTTTGTTTACACAGGAATTCAGGTAAAGCTCATTACTCATTGCCGGGAAGTAAGGATCAAATAACAGGAAACTCTGAGGGCCTATTTTGGGTCAGGGACAGATAGCTAAAGAGCTGTAAAAAAAACTTTAAGGAACAAACTTACTTCTTCCTTGGACCCTTATCATTTAATTGAGAACATTCTAAACAAAGCAGGTTTCACAGGATTTTACACATATTCTTTCTTAGGCCTGATCACCAGGGGAACCCGCCCTTTCCAGCACAGAGCTGCACCACCCTCTGTCATTGTTTCAGGCTTAGGTGGAGCAAGGGAAGTAAGGCAGCCAAGAGATTAGGAGATTTTCTCACAGACAATGAGGACTCAGGCTATGTCAAAGTCGAGGGGCGAGGGTCCAACGCCCCCTTTTGCTGTAGCCCCCAAAGTCCTTCCTTGGGGGCCTCCAATGATATCGTGCCTGTCTTAGATCCTTCCCCCCTTGGGGAATCTTACCCGTCATTGGCTGACCGGCCAAGCATTGGGGGCCAGGCAGGGTGAAGTGAAAGGAGCAGAGCAGTGCTCCTGCCAGGGAGATAAGCTTTTGCTTCCTTGGTGGCTTATGGTCCAAGGTCATTTCCTCAGCCTTAGCCTTGGCTGGGGTTACAGCTTCTGATACCAGGCAGGGCAGTTCCCAACATTGGGGGAGAACTAAATTCCTTAGATAAAACCTTGAGTGTTACACACAGGGCTCATGGCATGTTGGCCAAAACAATTTGGAATTTCATCCTCATATTACAAGAGCTGTCATTTAGTCCCTCACTATGAAATATTTGTTACTTATAAGAAATACATTTAGATTTTTTTGCACTATGATCTAAGCTTGGAATTGGAAAGTAAATAGGTTCTTCCCCATAGCCTCCAGAAGAAAGCTAACCCTGCAAATGTCTTGATTTTAGCCCATGAGACCTCAGTAGTTGTAGGAGAATAATGTGTTTGTTTATAAATCGCTGGTGTGGTAATTTTACATTAGCATTAATAATTAAAAACAGACATTTATGCAAAATATTTTTTTAAGAAACTCAGTTAATGTGTCTCATTGCATTCATTTAGTCTCCCCTGGTTAAAGGCATTTTGCATTGTATTCCCCCCTTAAGTGGAAGGCACATATAATCATTCTGTAGATATTCAGACTGGCAGGCTGGTAGAGAATTTCATCTTGCCAAAGTGTCAATGGACATCAGATTTTATGCTTCTGAGACATCAACATAAGAAAAGGAAATCATTTTAATTTAAGTGAAATATTTACTATAATTTTTCTGTCTAAATTTCTCCATCCTTAAATTTTATATTTAAATTTATTAAATTAAATTTTATATTCATTCTTTTCATTTTTATCCTTTTAACTTTCTCTTAAGTTTCCTTTCAAATATGAGATTATATATGAGTCTCTGTGTGTAAATACACACATATGTGTGTGTATTTATTTGAAATAAAAATGTACACAAATAAACATATATACATACATACAGGTTTACCTTTTAACCCAGTTTATTTGGACCCAACAAAACATGTCCAAATCTCATTTATTTCTTGCAACATTCATCTGAAGTTATCTTAGCTATTGTACTTTACCTTCAGAAATAAGAAAATTGAGGCTCAGGTTTAACAATCACATTGAGAAGCCACTAAAGTTTATTGTACACTTTCTTGACTCCTACACAACTGGAAAGATGAGGTATGGACTACAATTTTTATGGCTTTTATTCATCACATTGTATATTTTAATCATGTTTTGGTTGTATTATACAATTATACTTCAATAAATTACTGAGAAGGTAAAAAGCATATCAGTGCATGGATTGGAGTAGGATCTAAAGCTCAGGTAGCTGATTCACACTGAGAAATGGTAGAAGGTGTCTCTTGTACCTGGGAAAAAAGCAAAGTGCAATCTACAAAAGAAAATAAATAAACAAAATGAAGGAGAAACAAATTCACAGATACAGAGAAAAAACTGATGGTTACAACAGAGGGAGGGTGTGGATGGGGGAATAGCAGGAAGGAGATTAAGAAGTATAAACACCCAGTTATAACACAAGTCATGGGGATGTAAAGTACAGCATAGGGAACAGAGTTGATAGTATTGTAATAATTATGTACAGTGACATGTGGTTACCAGACTTACTGTAGTCATCACTTTGTAAACTATATAAATATTGAATCACTATGTTATTTACCTGAAATTATAATTTTGTATGTTAACTATAACTAGAAATAAATTTAAAAGGTACAATTGGCAATAACTACATAGGGGAGGCTAAAGTAATCTCCATGGTTTTCTGAATGTAGAAGAGGAAGGGAGAAGATAGAGCTGGTATCAGAGCAAGGATTAAGAATGCTACACTGCTGCCTTTAAAGATTGGTGAAGGGCAGTGATGTCAGAAAAATGGCAGTGTGAGAGATCCCCTTGGTCTCTTCCCCAGAAATGTCAACAATTTGAATGGCTATAATTTGACAAAGGATTCCATGCTCAATGTACATGTATGCCTCAAAGATCTGCACATTGAAACATTTAAAGGTGGGCCAGAGGGACCAAATAGGGGAGGCAGGAACATATGGTGGACCCAGAAAAGGACACAGCACAGGGGCTTAGATGCAGCTTTCAGGCAGTTGACATTGCAGACAAAGAAAAAGAGCCATTGAGTCCTGCTGTTCTGTCGACTCCCAAAGCTCACCTTCAGTCACCCTTGGGGTCAGGTTGTGGAGCATTTTATCTGCAAGTCAGAAATGGTTACTATAAAATCACTATTTCCCCTGAGTAAAGATTGAACTCTGTCATTGACCCCATGTTGGGGTGCTGAAGGGGTCCCATGGAGATCCAAGTTCTCTTATAACAAGAAGGCAAAACAAAAGCAATGCTACTACAATGACAGAAGCTACTGGGGTCAACTTTGGGATTTCACAGAGCTCAAAAACTATTGGCTCAGTGCCACTTCCTAGAAAATAATGACAAGGCCTCTTCCTAATAATCTGCTAGAGAAGTGCCACACTACAGAGATGCCTAGACAGAGAAGGAACCCATCAGATAGCATGAATAACCATGGTAATGAGGCACCTTACAGAGAAAATAAAAATCTCCAGAAAGCAAACTTGAACACATGGAAATATGTGCTAAAAATGATGAAAAATTTAAGATTGCAATAGTGAACATACTCAACAAGATGCAAGAAAATACAAAGAGACAATTTCCTATTTTAATTATTTTTAAAGGTGAATTCAGTGACATTAAGCACATTCACAATGTACAACTATCACCACCTTACATTTGATCACCCCAAACAGAAATCCTGTATGTATGAAGCAATTATCGCACTTTTGTCTTACCTCATTCTCTGGTAACCTCCTTTTCTCTATGATTTTTCCTACTGCCATATTGGTAGATCCCTTCATCATCCTTATCTCTGAGTTTGATATCATCACACGAATATAAAAACTTCATGTGGGAAGACCTTTCCACAAGGTGAGACTGATTCTGGATGTCACTTGCCATAAACCCTGAACTGACTCTGCACTAATTTCAGAATTAATCACAATTATTGAACCAGAATCTAAGACTCTCTGTTATCTGGTGACTGTCCACATAGCTAGACTCATGGTTCAGTTTCTATCCTCTGCTCCTCATTGTTCATCATGCACTAGCAGCTATTTTTCATTTGCTAACTACACTTTAACATTTCACTGTAATGCCCAATTACTTTTCTGTAGCATTTTCTGGTGTGTGCTTTTTTTCTTCTTCACCTGGATGGAACTCCACTTGTCCTTCAGATTTCAATGCTATTTTAGGCTCATCTGTGAAGCCTTCATGGACCTACAGGGTGAGTTGACTATTTGGGGACCATTTCAGCAAAATTCAGTAACACCTGGCAGTATTGCATTTGTTTATTTGCATGACTTTGCCCAAGTTTAGACTGTGAGCTTAAAAGGAGAAACAAATCTTAATATTTTCTTCCTCCACAGAATATATTTTAGTGCTTACCATACAGTAATTGCTTAATAAATATTTGCAAAGGCTTCAAAACCACATGGTTGAATGAGGTAAACAGACACAAATACATGGTGGAAAATGAGAAGCAGTGAAACATGGGGAGGGATGCCCCAGAATGGCGGCTAACACCTGAAAAGACAGATGGGAGAAATAAGATACTCTGGTAACCCAAAATCTCCTTCCAGACTCTGGAATAGAACATTTGTTGTGGGGTTCCTGTGCTGTAGCCCCAAGAAAGGGCAGGGAGGTGGAAGCACTCATGAGACCTCTAGAAGACACAACTGTGTTTCCTCATGATCTGGGATTGGTAGAGTACACTTGAGAGCACTTAGTGAAAGCATTTAAGGGTTTCTGTGACTTGAAGAGACACACTGAGAATCACGGTGCATAAAAGTAAGGCTACTTCTTTTTTTGTTGTTCCTAATTTTTTTTGTTGGTTTATTGGCCAATTTTTTAAAAAAATTATTGTTTCTCAAGGAGAGTTGGTTGAATTTTCCCCACCACCCCAGCTATCCCCACCTCTCTCCCCTGATCCCACCCCCCCCCCTTGGTTTTGTCCATGTGTCCTTCATAGTTATTCCTGAAAACCCTTCCTTCTTTTTCCCCCATTATCTCCTCCCACCTCCCCTCAGGGTACTGTCTGATTGTTTTTAATTTCAATGTTCTGCTTATATTTTGCTGCTTGTTTGTTTTGTTGAGTAGGTTCCACTTAAAAGTGAGATTATATGGTATTTGTCTTTCACTGCCTGGCCTATTTCACTTAGAATAATGCTGTCTAGTTCTATTCATGCTGTCCTAAAGGGTGGGAGCTGCTTCTTTATTTCTGCTGTGAGGTGTTCCAATGTGTAAGTGTACCGTAGTTTTCTGATCCATTCATTTGCTGATGGGCACCTAGGTTGCTTCCAGCACTTGGCTATTGGAAATTCTGCTGCTATGAACATTGGATTGCATAGGTGCTTTTGAATTGGTGTTTCAGGGTTCTTAGGATATAATCACAGACATGGAATTGCTGGATCAGAAGGCAGTTCCATTTTTAGTCTGAGGAAATTCCATACTGTTTTCCACAATGGCTGCACCAGTCTGCATCCCCACCAACAGTGCACTAGGGCCCCCTTTTCTCCACATGGTCTCTAACACTTGTTGTTTGTTGATTTTTTCATGGTGGCCATTCTGACTGCTGTGAAGTGGTATCTCATTATGGTTTTAATTTGCATCACCTCTGACAGCTAGTGATGCTGAGCATCTTATCATATGTCTCTGGATCCTCTGTATGTCCTCCTTGGAGAAGTGTCTGTCAACATTCAACAATCAAAGGAATCTTGTACACCAACAATGAAATATCAGAAACAGAGATCAGGGAAAAAATCCCACTTGATATGGCAACAAGAAAAATAAAGTACCTAGGAATAAACCTAACCAAGGAGGTAAAAGACTGTACTCAGAAAACCACATAATACTGAAGAAAGAAATTAAGGAAGACACAAACAAATACAAGCATGTACCATGTTCGTGGATTGGAAGACTATTTCTTTAATAATTTCATGAGACTGTCAGAGTAGGCCTAAACTCCCTCCCCAACTCTACACCTGTGATTTGCAAATAAATGAAGATTTAATTTATTGAAATATTTATTGTGGCAGAATTTCCCTTTAAACTTAAGTGCCAGCCCAAAGTCAACACACTGTTGTAATAAGTGTATCTATATTTTTATAATTGCTGCACACAAATGGTTCAGTTGGTTGGAGCATCATCCCATACACCAAAAATTTGTGGATTCATCCTGGTAGAGCACATACTAGGTGAAGGGTGGGATCCTGGTTGGGGCCCATAGGGAAGCAACCAATCAATATTTCTCTGTCACAATGACGTTTGTCTCTCGCTCCCCCTTTCTCTCTGTGTAAAATCAATAAACATATCCTAGGGTGAGGACTTCAAAAAAAAAAAAAGCCTTGAGAAATTAGAAGACTTACAGAATATAATCATTAATATAATCACCCCCAAACTGCTATACCCAGACCAAATAAAAAATTCAGAGATTTTTCTCTGCATAAGTAAATACTTACTGGTCACAGAACCTGCCCTCCACCAGAAAGGAACCTGGCATGGATGGAAACTTGTGACATCACTTACTGCCCTCCCTGACAGGTACTTTGCAGACTCCAGAGATTCTCATCTCTCCTCAGCCCTCACATTCAGGATATTCACTGTGGAATTTATGCAGCAACAACCCCTCTTTTAATTCCTTTCTCTGTTGTCTCTGCATTTCAAATGTCACCTCCATCCATCAGGCACCCCACCCACAGCAAATACAAGTATCAGATTGGGAATCATTATAAATATGTGAAGAGCAGGCCAATTATATAAGCACTATCTACATGAAGAGACCCAAAGAGATGGTACAAGAAAAGGAAGAACTCCCTCCCTCAGTTAATCCGTGAGTAAAGGCCCCAGACTCCAGAAATCTGGAAGGAAAAGTTTTATTTCTGTTCAGCCAATAAATGGCAAGCTGAAGGCCTGGGGCAGGGGTGGGGCTGTTCATATTCAGAGGGGTTAGACCCTTTAGAGTGAAATTTCCACATCAGCTCATTAAACATATTTTTACTCTCACTTTTTTCTCTAAGATCATTCAGCTGTTCAGGTGGGAGGTGCAGAAATAAAACTTGACAGAATTGAAATTTACACAAGTGGTAGGTAGCCTGTTTGCCGAGTTGTCCCCAATTCTTTGTCTGTTTCCAGTCTTTGGCAATGTGACTGTGAAGTTCCTCCCGTCCAGAAGAGGAGTTATTGCTCCACCTTTGAAAGGGGGTAACTTACGATTTTATATTTGTTTTAGCCAATAAATATTGTGGAAGTGACAGTGTACTTTACCATGCCTTGTCATTTCGGCTGTTCTCACCTGGAATTTTTAGTACACTAGTGGCTCAGCTGTGAGAACAATCCAGGTGGAACTTCCAGAGGAGGAAGGGACATGTTGACAGAGCTCACTTACCTAGCCAAGACCTCCCTAGATCAGCCACAATAGCTGAGCCACTAGTGTATTAAAAAGCCCAGCAAAGGTCAGCAGACACACCCCAACTGACCTATAGCTGACTACAGACTCATGAGGAGACCAGCAGAGACCAGAACACCACCCCACTATACAAACAAATTCGAAAATAAAGGAGTTATATTAAACCATTTGTTTTGGGATGGCTTGTTATATAACAATAACAAACTGATGACATAATCAAAGCAAACAGAACTGAGGGCAATTATACTAATCTGCTACTTGTTACTTTTAGCATTTGTACTGATGGAGGACAGCACTCAAAATCATGCTTTTATTCAGATGTATTTCAGATAACTGCATAAAAGCAAGTACACTGAGGTTCCCTAGCAGGAAGTCAGGACAGGATGGAATGATGAGCACGTTTGTGCAGGAAAACTGGTGATCCCTTTTTTCTTGACTGGGCAAGATTTTAACTCCTGTGTGATTCATCCTTTAATCATAAAGACTGAAGACATTCCTGAGTACAAATGAGATATACATTGTATGATATTCATATTGGTCACTCACTGTCCCTTTGGTGGATTTGGAAATATTTGGAAAAGAGGAGACATTTCATTTAGAGCAGTAGAAGCAGTCCCATTTGGAGGGAGCATACTGAAAGTTTTCAAGCAGAAACAGCAAAATACTTAAGAAAAAACACAAAACACTCCATGTAATTCTTCACCCCTCACATATGGACATCATATTCCACAATTCAATGAGTAGATATGCAGCATGAAAAATATTTTGGATAATAATAAATTGTCTGGCACCTTTTGCTTCATTATATGTATGGCCATCTGTTACATATTACATCAGTCTATTTACTAAAATGTATATTTCATAGTAGACTCCTTTTGGAAACATGGATTGGATAGTCATTTTTTTCCAGGGCCTATGTAGGCATGTGGACACACAGCTGAATAACAGAATGAAGTATATAAAACCAGACCCAGCTATAAAACCTACCAACATGTTCAAGTCTACATTATCAAGAAGGATAGTAAAGGTAGTGCTATAGAAAATAATGATGACCATGTAAGTGAAAACTGTGGCCTCAGATGTTCCTCTACAACAAAATTATATAAATGACCTCAGTATCCAAGTGTGCTTTAGTCCATAAAGTAGTATAATTCATGACAATTTTTTCAGTAAATCTATATAAATATTACTTGGAATGATATATGTCATAAGAGAATAAATATGCTAATATAATTCATGTTAACCCATGAGAAATATGAGAATTTCTAATTACACATGGTCCAAAGACTATATTAACTTGTGTCAGAACTTCTTGTTCTGAAGCTTTGAACATTCAGGGGCCTCATATAGTTGGCCCTTAAAAGCCTACCTGCCAAGGAATCTTTCCAAGGCCCTCTTTATGTCCTTGTTCCTGAGACTGTAGATGAAGGGGTTCAGCATGGGTGTGACCACAGTGTACATCACTGAGGCAACTGAACTTGATTGTGAGTGGTGGGTACCAGCAGAGACAAGATACACACCTAGGCTAGTACCATAAAATAAGGAGACAACTGAGAGGTGAGATGCACAGGTAGAAAATGCTTTATACTTCCCCTGAGCTGATGGAATTGCTCGTATGGAGGACACAATCTTAGAGTAAGAATAAAGGATCCCAGCCAGGGGACCACCAGCCAGCAACCCTGCTGAAAAGTACATCACCATGTCATTAGGAAATGTGTCAGAACAGGCAAGTTGGACCACCTCTTTGAGTTCACAGGAAAAGTGGGGGATTTCCAAGTCTGAGCAGAAGGACAGATCCAACACCATTAAGCTTTCTAACAAGGAATTTAGAATACTAATGACCCAGGACACGAGAACCAGCAGTCCACAGAGGCAGGGGTTCATGATGACCATGTAGTACAGGGGGTGACAGATGGCTACATACCTGTCATAGGCCATGACAGTAAGGATGAAGTCATCCAACACTGCAAAGTGTATATAAAAATACATCTGGGTGATGCAACCTGCATAGGTGATGACTTTGCTCTGTGTCTGGATGTTCACCAGCATCTTTGGGATGGTGGTGGAGGTGAAACAGATGTCTACCAAGGACAGGTTGGAGAGGAAGAAGTACATGGGGGTGTGGAGGTGGGAGTCTGAGCTGACAGCCAGGATGATGAGCAGGTTTCCCAACATGGTGATCAGGTACATGCAGAGGAAAAGCACAAATAGGAGGGGCTGCAGTTCTGGTTCCTCTGATAGTCCCAGGAGAACAAACTCTGAAATTTGTGTAACATTGCCTGGCTCCATATGGTGCAGGTGACTACCAGAAAATAGAAGAAAATGAATAACTAATTTTCACATTAGTAACTGAGAATAAATGCTACATTTTTGTTTTAGAATCCAAAAGATAATTTCCATATTGGGTTAGGTACTGGTTCCCATTAAGGCATGTCTACTGCCATTGCTCATTAGAATTCCCTTTTCTACCATCAACTCATTCTTCAAACACCACGTATATTGCTGTTTTATTGGGAATATTGTTCATGTATTTGAGGAATATACTCATATGTTGACTTTAGACCATATTCTGGGCACTGTTCAGGGTATGGGACTTGAAAAACAAAAGTGTCTACAAACTAACGATGGACAAACAATATAATCAGACAAAAATAATACTATAACATATCCAGTGGTGCAGATACTATATAGAAAAGTAAATCACATTACATAGAAAGAGTGGAGAGAGGTGTTTCTTATTTTTTTCATTTTCTATTGCAATTTTCTTATTACCATTTAACCTCCTGATATTGCCTACTCTCCCACAATCACACACTGTTGTCCATGTCCATGAGTCCTTTTTCTTTTGCTCAATGCTCCACCTCCTAACCTCCCACTTCATAGCTGTCATACTGCAGTTTATCTATTCATATGTCTCTATTTTGCTTGCTAGATCACTTTGTTCATCAGATTCCACATATAAGTGAAACCATATGACATTTGTCTTTCTCTGACAGGCTTACTTGACTTACCGTGAAGTTCTCCAGGGTGATCTATGCTGAGGGTGTTGCTTTCAAAGTTCAGCCAAGGTTTGCCAACAGACAACACTTTAACAGGCACCTCAAAGAAGACTAAGCAGGAGGCTAAGGGCGAGAAAGTGTTTTCCACACAGCAGGGACAGACAGTGCAAAGATCCTGAGTAAGATGATTGTTTCAGAAAGTCAAGGCTCAGAAGGAGCCAGTGTGTCAGGGGCAGGAGTCATGGTGTCAGAGAGTATTAAGAAACAAGGGGGCCTGCATGTTGCTGTTGAAACTTCAAGTCACACAGAGTCCCCTATACACACTTATGTAATTCTTGCACTTTATTAATCTTGTTGCAAAAGCATCCCATGAGTTGAAAAGAATCTCCTCCTTAGTTCCATCTCTTGATAGAGTTCTGCTCACTGGGTGATAAGTCACCTTGGGATACATGAGTCCAGGTACCCCTGTTCTGAGCAGTGCTCTCAGGTTACATGTTCACACACACACCTTGGCCTCCATATACATGTGGTCTCTATGTTTGTCTCACTCACTATTTAGGCTATGAGTACACACAACTAAAGCTATCCAGATCAGGTATCTTTTCCAAAAACAATTTAGACATGCTACTGCCATACTGCTATGGTAAGCCTGCACACACAAATAAGCTTGGAGTTCTAGACTGGAATGTCGATTTTATGCCCTGTATTCAAAGAAACATAAATGTGGAGGGAGAGACACGAATAAAATGGACACCAGGAAGAAAAAATATCTGTTGATAATAAGCTCAGGTGATCTCTGAGAGATGATGAGGAAGAAATGTCTTTGGATTCTGGCAGCTTTCCAACGCTAAGTACACTCCCTTGAAGTCAACAAAAATAATAAAGGACAAAAGATATATTTGTCCAAAACACAAAGGTAGTTACCTACATATGGTGTGGAAACACCTTGCAGATTGTCTACCCCAAGTAAAAACTGACCAACAAAATAAACTAGTGTTTTACCAAAGTAAATCTCTTTAATATCAAGTAGTGAAGACTGGCTTTTCCTGTGCCGATGGTATAGTTATTTGACCAGTGGGTTTTTATAAGGTTAAAATGCAGCTCAGACAAACTCCTCCGTCACTTTTCTCATGTGGCCCCTTTCTTTTTCTTGGGCTTTGGATTTGGATCTCATTTTTGGCAAATCAGTAGACACTGTCAATTCAGTTCTGGTCTTTATCGAAAATGCATCCCCAGGCCTCCCCAGGACGTGACAAATAAAGCCTGCCCATGCCATGACAATCCATCCTTTCACACGAAGTAACTTTCTTCCTGACCCTTAAGCCAGTGCAACTTATCACGCAAACATTTATTTCACCATTCTGTGCCTTCACAATCACGATGGGGTGGGGGAGAGTGATGGGGGAAAATGGACAACTCTACTGGAACACCAATAAAAAAATAGTAAGGAGATAAAAATATAAAATAAATAAAAATTGGAAATTGAAAAAAACTCACTAGATTAAAAACAAAACAAAACAGTGCCAGATCTGAACAAGCAGGGCTTCACTTGCTTTGTTCACCTCTGTAGTCTTACAATGTGTATATATATCTGTGCATTTACCCAGGAACCCATTTGAGTAAAAGTGAAGTAATGAAAGGAATGACAGGGAGAATAAAACCTAGTTAAACAGAGTGATTTAGCAACTGTGTTAAAGAAAATGAGGGGAGCATCAAAAAGTAATGAAAACAAGATATAAATACCAATGTGCATTAGTAGTTAAATTGACAATGGCACAGACACAGACAGTAATGTATGATGTTCCTGGATGTGGTGGCAAAGCAGATGCTCAGTTTTATTTGTTGGAGAATCAGGAATTAGACCTCAGTATATAAGTACATTTAATGCATGGTAATGTTGTATTTCTACATATTTGGAAAGGTTGGATTGTTGAATAAAAGCTGGAAAAATAAACATCCACCTGGAAGAAAATGAAGTTGATCCCCTACCTCTGTCATGTTACATAAAATCTGGGGGATTGCCTGCTCACTAGAAGAGTAACCAGTCCTTTTAGGTGAACAGAATGAAAACTATATATTAATATTGATCGGTGGGCCAAACCACCCAATTAAGTCAAGTTATAACATAGGATGCTGTACAAAAGTCAATGGATGCGAGTGTGCATGTCAGCATAATATAGGAAGACAACATTAGTCAGGAGTAAAAAGACAGATCTATTTAACAAATAAAATGCAAAACATTTTTATGGCCAAAACATCCCTAAAGTCATTAAGAAATAATGGTTTTTCTGTATTTTTAGTTTTACTTTTTTATTTTAATGAACTTATTAGGATGATATTGGTTAATAAAGTTATATGTGTTTCAGGTGTACAACCAGCTAATACATCACCTGTATATTGTATTGTGTGTTCAGCGCCCCAAGTCAGGTCTCCTTCTGTCAACATTTGTCCCCCTTTACCTTCTTCTACATCCAACAACCATAATTTTTCAAACTCATTGAAAAGGCTGACAGTGAAAACAGTAACCATATAGTAATCTTCCAATTATTCATAAAACATCAAATATGAATCTTTGATCAAAATCAGAAAAAGTTCACAAAACATCAAAAAAGTTCTTTCACACCTGTCAGCCTGGAGAAAAACTTAGAAAAATGTCACATTGACTGGGGTGCAGACTTTTAAACAGGTAAAAATGGATGCTCTTATTTCTCCTGGCAGAACTGTGAAGTGTTACAACATTAGGAAAACAGTCTGAAGGTAGCTACACACCCTACACGGACCTGTGTCTCTAACACAGGGCTCCTCAGTCTCTGCAGCACTGACATCCCAGACCAGGTCTTTGTCTGAGGGGTGGTCTCTCCTGGGCATTGCAGCATGTTCAGAGCATCCCTGGACTTTACTGACACCTCCCATGTGAAAGCCAAAATGTCTCCAAACATTGCTCAGTGATCCTGGGTGAATAGTATTGTCTCTGGTGAAGAACCAGAATTTTAATGTAACAATCTCAAAATATTTTCTTATATTGTTATAATAGCAATGTATTGAGAAAGTGTACCTTAGATTTCAGGTGTGACCTGCAGAGCCACACTACACAATATTATGTAGACATGGAAATAATGAATCAGCGTCTTATACCCTTTTTGAAAGAAGGGAAGACCATAGATATTGTTGAGTAAGAAGGGAGAGTGGACACATAGGAAAAAAACTGTACAACACACAAAGAGCATTTCTGATGGGCCAGGATGCTGTTTATGCATTTGTACAAAAGCCCATGAGTGTGTATGTGAACATAATGTAGGAAGAGAAGATTTAAAGAAAGAAAGAAACTAAGCCCTAATGGAATAAAGATTACCAGCAGGAATGTAATTAGGTTACATATACTGATCACAAAACTACTGTATGAAAAATAATTGAGTGAGAATCAAATTAATTTACATTAAAACAGAAAATAATAACTTAACAATATCAACATGGGCCACTGATCCCAGATTAAATTTCCAAAGACTTGGAAATTATGAAGAGGTTTTTAAAATCAGGGAGAAATCAGCATCTAAGTTACAATTTCTTCTTATATAGAGATACATGGATTCAAATTATCTTATGGAAGGTAGGGGTAATCTTCAGTCAAATCTTTATAAAGAGTGCCTTCCACTTTAACAGGAACCTAATCAACAAAATAACAAGCAAGGAAAATATAACCAAAGACCCTGAAATTGAGAACAGGCTGACAGTGACCAGAGCGGGGGGGGGGGGGGCGCATAATAGGGCAAAAATGTGAAGGGTTTACAGGAACAAGTATAAAGGACACATGGACAATAACAAGGGGGTTAGAAACAGAGGAAGGAGGTGGGGAGGGCTGGGTCGGTGGGCAGGGCTGGGGAGAAAAAGTAGCAAACTACTTGAACAACAATAAAAAAACAATAATAATGCTGCTGTGAACAGTTTGCTCATATTTTTGGTATACCCATGCACTCCTTTCTTTTGGATATGTAATTAACAGAAGAATTGCTTAGTCATATGACATATTTATGTTCATATTGCACTAGTTCCAATATTTATGAATAATCACAAACTTCTAAAAGACCAGGGGTCATAAAACAAATTGAGCTAGTCTTTTAAATGCCTTTTATTTGGATACCTCCCTCCAACATGCATTGATTTTGTATGTTGTGCCTTTGCTGAATTCATGAATGTACATGAAAACTACTGTGTGAAAGTAAAAATAAAAAAAAGGGGACAAAAAGAATGCCTTCCAGGGGACAGTAGAAGATGATACCAATTTTGAAAATAGAGCTAACCTCAGAAGGCCAGAGAAGGAATAAAGAATGATGGAGATGTGATGAAGGTGGCAGTAGGTGTGTAGGGTGATTCATTAGTGCTAAGCACACAGAAGAACATTCACTCTCATTGTTTGATTATAGCAAGGATTCACAAGTGAAGAATATAAAAGTAACAGCTGTATATTTTTTCAGTAAGAAAAGTAAAAAGTTAAAAAACAATGAAGAGAATACAATATGACTGAGTGATAGATTTCAGCCCATACAGTTAATGAATACTCACAATTCTCCACATGTATGTACATAAAAGTACTCAATGACAATAACAAAGTTGGTGGGGTTAACCCCTCCTATTATTTGACTAGAAGAATACAATAAAAAGGAGGAATGAAAGCATGCTGACCCCACTCTGCAAATGTCTGGAATTTGCAGACAATATACAATAGAGGAAACAAATGAATAACTAACCCACAAATCTATTCAGGTCACAGGTAATGAAATAATGACAAAGTTAAGCTATTTAGCACACCTCTTTTTACTTATCATATACATCATTTTTGCATGCTAATTGAATACCCAGAGTGAAAGAAGATACTGTAGAATGTACATCTCATGACCATTGTTGCAAGGTAATATCTGCAAGACATATATTGAATATGGATCTGCCTCATCAATATGGAAACAGTCTTGAGTATGCCCCATGATAAAAACAAAGAACTGTCCTCACTTTGCTGGACAGCTCTCCACACCTAGTACTCTATTTCCTACTCCCTTTAGTTGCAAAACTCATTGCACATGTTCTACTTTCACTTGAAATACTTTATGCCTCCCATTCCCACCTCAACTGGGATTCCATCAGTGAGTTGTGAGCAATGACCCATGTGTTGCTGATTTCAATGTTCACTTCTCTTTTTAGCATCACAAACAAATCATGAACTAGTTAATCGGGCAATCAAACAACCATAAGCCGCTGGCTGTCAGGAGACCTAAGGTGAATATGCTTGGCTTGGCTTTCTCTGACCCTTTCCTGGAGCACCTACTACTGCACCCTCGGCCTCACCTAATGCAGAGCTCTGAGAGGATGGACTCACCTGATCCTGAGCTCTGAGAGGATGGACTCCTGGTAAGGAAAGTCCAGCCTCTGGATGGGTGACAATGGAGGCTGAAGCTCTCTCCCCAGACTAGACAGGACAATGGAGGCAAGCATTGGTATCCTACACAAACTTAGGATTCCAAAAGCAACAACCAGTTCCCATTCAGTCCAAGGTCACACATGCTGAGAGACTGGAGATGAGAAGCTATTTACAGCTCCCTATGTCTGCTCATTAGTTACATTTCTATCTTCTTATTCCAACCTCTAACTGCATGATTTCCCTGTGGGTCTAGACAGAAGGGACCATTTTCCTGGAGATTCTGTGTTCCCAAACACCAGCTTGGAAGTCCAGTGAATCCTATTTTTACTAGTTCCTCCTCATAAAACCTGTGGGTTCCAGAAGACTAACCTCCCAGCACTTTATCCCTACCCTCATTTAAAGTTTTTCCAAACTTAAGACTGAGCATCCAGTCTGGATTACAAAACTCAAAACCCACCCTGGCTGGTGTAGCTCAGTGGATTGAGCGCGGGCTGGGAACCAAAGTGTCCCAAGTTCGATTCCCAGCCAGGGTACATGCCTGGGTTGGAGGCCATAACCGCCAACAACCGCACATTGATGTTTCTCTCCCTCTCTCTCTCTCTCTCTCTCTCTCTCTCTCTGTCTATCTCAATCTCTATCTCTATCTCCCTCCCTTCCCTCTCTAAAAATAAATAAAGAAAATCTTAAGAAAAAAGAAAACTCAAAACCCCAAATGTTGAATTGTGGTAGGAAATTGGCCCCTCATGTCCACAGAAAATTGCTATTTTTCTTTTCAACAAGGGGGAGAACTAAGTTCCTTTGATTAAACCTTGAGTGTTACACACAGGGCTCATGACACATTGGCCAAAACAATTTGGAATTTCAACCTAATATCACAAGAGCTGTCATTTAGTCCCTCACTGTGAAATATTTGTTACTTATAATAAATACATGTAGATTTTTTTGCACTATGATCTAAGCTTGGAATAGAAAAGTAAATGGGTTCTCTCCCGTAGCCTCCAGAAGAAAGCTAGTCCTATAAGCATCTTGACTTTAGCCCCATGAGACCTCAGGAATATAAGAGCATAAATGTGTTTATTTATAAATCACTGGTGTGGTAATTTTACATTAGCATTAATAATTGAAACAGACATTTATGCAAAGGAATTTTTTAGGAAACTGAGTTAAAGTGTCTTGTTGCATTCGTTTAGCCTCCCCAGATAAAAGCGTTTTGCATTGCATTCCACCCTTAAGTGGAAGACACATATAATTATTTTGTAGATGTTCAGCCTCTCTGGCTGGTAGAGAACTTCATCTTGCCAAAGTGTCCATGGACTTCAGATTTTATGCTTTTGAGACATTAATATAAGAAAAGGAACTCACTTTAATTTATGTGTACCATTTACTGTAAATCTTTGTGTCTAAATTTCTCCATCTTTAAAATTTGTATTAAAATTTATTAAATTAAATTTTATGTTCATTCCTTTAAATTTTTATCTTCCAGGATTTATTTTATTTTATTTTTAAATATATTTTATTAATTATGCTATTACAGTTGTCCCATTTTCCCCCTTCATTCCTCTCCACCTGGCACACCCTCTCCCACCCACATTCCCCCCCTTTAGTTCATGTCCATGTGTCATAAGTTCTTTAGCTTCTACATTTCCCATACTATTCTTGCCCTCCCCCTGTCTATTTTCTACCTACCATCTATGCTACTTATTTTCCGTACCTTTCCCCCTCTCTCCTCCTCCCACTCCCCTGTTGCTAACACTCCATGTGATCTCCATTTCTATGGTTCTGTTCCTGTTCTAGTTGTTTGCTAAGTTTCTTTTTGCTTTTGTTTTAGGTGTGTTTGTTAATAATTGTAGGTTTACTGTCATTTTACTATACATGTTGTTTTATCTTCTTTTTCTTAGACAAGTCCCTTTAACATTTCATAAAATAAGGGCTTGGTGATGATGAACTCCTTTAACTTGACCTTATCTGTAAAGCACTTTTCTGCCCTTCCATGCTAAATGAAAGCTTTGCTGGATAGAGCAATCTGAGATGTAGGTCCTTGCCTTTCATGACTTGGAATACTTCTTTCCAGCCCCTTCTTGCCTGTAAGGTCTCTTTTGAGAAATCAGCTGACAGTCTAATAGGAACTCCTTTGTAGGTAACTGTCTCCTTGTCTCTTGCTGCTTCTAGGAGTATCTTCTTCATTTTTACCTTGGCTAATGTAATTATGATGTGCTTTGGTGTGTCCCTCCTTAGGTCCAACTTCTTTGGGACTCTCTGAGCTTCCTGGACTTCCTGGAAGTCTATTTCCTTTGCCAGAATGGAGAAGTTCTCTTTTATTATTTGTTCAAATAAGTTTTTCACTGGTTGCTCTTTCTCTTCCCCTTCTGGTACCCCTATAATTCAGATGTTGCAACGTTTAAAGATGTCCTGGAGGTTCCTAAGCCTCTCCTCATTTTTTTTTGAATTCTTATTTCTTCATTCTTTTCTGGTTGTTTGTTTTTTTTTTCTTCCTTTTGATCCACACCATTGATCTGAGTACCAGTTTCCTTCCCAACACTGTTGGTTCTCTATGCATTTTCCTTCATTTCTCTTATCATAGCCTGCATTTGTTCATCTAATTGGTGACCAAAATCAATCAATTCTGTGAGCATCCTGATCACCAGTGCTTTCAACTGTGCATCTGATAGGTTGGCTATCTCTCAGTCACTTAAAAAAACTGGATCTGGGGCTTTTAATTCTGTTTGAGCCATCTTTTTTATTTTATTTTATTTTATTTTCCCCTTTGGTCTGGTTTCGCCTATTATGTATGAGGGGTGGGGCCTTAGGTATTCACCAGGGCCGGGTACTCCAGTTGCTGGCTTGTGACATTGTATGTGGGTGCGGGGTCCAAGAGGGAACAATGACACTTGCTCTGCTCTCTGTGGGACCTCAGTCCCTACCCCTGCTTCCCCCAAGCAAACTGGGCCCCTCTGGTGTCAGTTCCTGTGCAGGTGGACTTGTGCACACTGTAGGACCCTCCAAGGACCTCTCCTGAGAGGCTGGGAGTCCCTCCCTGCTCCTCAATTCCCACAGGTGTCCTCAGTCAGTGCCCCAAGGCTCTTTTTCCCAGCACTGTGATCCTGGGTTGCCCGCAGTGCCTTGCTCCACAATTGCCGCCTCACTTGGTCTGCTGTTTGCCACCCCTCCATGGGGTCTGCCAGCTGCTGCTTGTGCACTCAGGGTCCACCCACTGCGGTCTTGTGCATGGATGCCTTACACACCCAGTCCCAATGTTTTCCGCTGTCCAAGCCACAGCCCATGCCCAGCTGCCCCACTCCGCCCCTCCTACTGGTCTGGATGAACTCGTCTATTTTCCTAGCTGTCCGACTTCCATTCAGATCAATTTTCTGTCAGATCTGGTTGTTATCTTGTTTCTAAATTGTTACTGGCCTTATTTTGCTTGTGCAACGAGGCACAGTGTGTCTACCTATGCCTCCATGTTGACTGGAAATCATTCTTTTCATTTTTATCCTTTCAATTTTCTCTTAAGTTTCCTTTCAAATATGAGATTATATATGAGTCTCTGTGTGTAAATATACACATATGTGTGTGTATTTATTTGAAATAAAAATGTACACAAATAAACATATATACATACATACAGGTTTACCTTTGAACCCAGTTTATTTGGACCCAACAAAACACCTCCACATCTCATTTATTTCTTGCAACATTCATCTGAAGTTATGTTTGCTATTCTACTTTACCTTCAGAAATAAGGAAATTGAGGCTCAGGTTTAACAATCACATTGAGAAGCCACTAAAGTTTATTGTACACTTTCTTGACTCCTACACAACTGGAAAGATGAGGTATGGACTACAATTTTTATGGCTTTTATTCATCACATTGTATATTTTAATCATGTTTTGGTTGTATTATACAATTATACTTCAATAAATTACTGAGAAGGTAAAAAGCATATCAGTGCATGGATTGGAGTAGGATCTAAAGTTCAGGTAGCTGATTCACACTGAGAAATGGTAGAAGGTGTCTCTTGTACCTGGGAAAAAAGCAAAGTGCAATCTACAAAAGAAAATAAATAAACAAAATGAAGGAGAAACAAATTCACAGATACAGAGAAAAAACTGATGGTTACAACAGAGGGAGGGTTTGGGTGGGGGAATAACAGAAGGAGATTAAGAAGTATAAACATCCAGTTATAACACAAGTCAAGGGGAAGTAAAGTACAGCATAGGGAACAGAGTTGATAGTATTGTAATAATTATGTACAGTGACATGTGGTTACCAGACTTACTGTAGTCATCACTTTGTAAGGTATATAAATATTGAATCACTATGTTATATACCTGAAATTAATATAATTTTGTATGTTAACTATAATTAAAAATAAATTTAAAAGGTACAATTGGCAATAACTACATAGGGGAGGCTAATGTAATCCCCATGGTTTTCTGAATGTAGAAGAGGAAGGGAGAAGATCGAGCTGGTATCACAGAAAGGATTAAAATTGCAACACTGGGTGGGGGGGGGGGGCGGTGAAAGATGGCAGTTTTACTCCAGGCAGTGTGATTCTTGGCTTCTGTGAAGAAGAGGGAAACTCTCGTATTGGTGGAGGAACAGAGCAAGTGGCCTAGGTTACCGAAACATTTTTGAAAACAGGATATCAAAATTTATAGTGATCATTGAAAAACCAGACAGTAAGGAGACTGCTTAAGGACAACAGGGACCCAGGGATCAGCTCAGGGACCAGGGGGGTTGCAGTCTCCAGGCCCGGTGCTCTCAGGTCTGCCTCAGGGCACCCGGGAGAGTGCAGTCGCTGCTCCCTCCCTGGACTACAGGGGTTGAGCAACACCAGGGAAGACCTTGTGGGTTGAAGGCACAAAGAGGGCAATTGGACTGTGAGACAATCGCGCAGGGGCTGCGAGCATCCACCCATAGCCCTGGGAGAAGTGAGTGCCTCAAGCTGGCACAGCCAGGGGTGGCCTGCAAGTGCTCCCACACCCCCAGTCCAGTGGGAGTGTGGATCCGTGGAAAAACCAGACCTCACAACCCCGGTCAAGGAAAGGGCACAGACATTCTCAGATTTCTGGAGCCTGTGGTGCTGAACTGTGGAAGCTCACGCCCCTCAGGAATCCTGACTCTCGCGCTGTGAACTCGGAAGGGACGCAGCGCTTAGTGCGTTCCTAAAGCCCGAAACTCAAAAATTTAGTGGATGGGCATGCCCTCATACGAGCCCCAGGGCGTTCCCAGAGGTTCCCTTCCAGACAGTCAGGGCAGGGTGGAATGATGTGCACATTTGTGCAGGAAGAGTGGTGATTCCTTTTTATATGACTGGGCAAGATTCTAACGCCTCTGTGATTCATCCTTTGATTATAAAAATAGATGACATCTTGAGTACAAAGGAGATATATATTGTATGATATTCATTTTGGTCACTCACTTTCCCTTTGGTGGATTTGGAAGCATTTGGAAAAGGGGAGACATTTCATTTAGAGCACTAGAAGCAGTCCCATTTGGAGGGAGCCCACTGAAAGTTTTCAAGCAAAATGAAAATAATTCAGGAAAAAACACAAAACCTCCAAGTAATTCTTCACCCCTGACACATGGACATCATATTCCACACTTTAATAAGTATATGTGCAGCATGAAAATATTTTGTATAATAATAAATTGTCTGGCTCTTTTTGCTTCATTATATGTACAGTCATCTATTACATATTAGGTCAAACTATTTACTAAAATATATATTTCTTAGTAGACTCTTTTTGGAAACATGGATTTGATAGTCAGTTTTTTCCCAGGGACTATGTAGGCATGTGGACACACAACTGAATAACAGAATGAAGTATATAAAACCAGGAGACCAGCTATAAAACCTACCAGCATGTTCAAGTCTACATTATCAAGAAGCATAGTAAAGGTAGTGCTATAGAAAATAATGATGACCATGTAAGTGAAAACTATGGTCTCAGATGTACCTCTACAACAAAATTATATAAATGACCTCAGTATCCAAGTGCAGTTTAGTCCATAAACTAGTATAATTAATGACAATTTTTTCAATAAAACAACATAAATATTACTTGGAATGGTACATGTCATAAGACAATAATTCTGTTAATGTAATTCATATTAACCCATGAGAAATATGAGAATTTCTAATTACACATGGTCCAAAGATTGTATTAACGTGTGTCAGAACTTCTTGCTCTGAAGCTTTGAACTTGTTCTTGCTCTTGCTCTGAAGCTTTGAATATTCATAGGCACTTCTTCAGCCATGTACAATTGCCATGTACCTTGGCAGGTAGGTCCTTGAAATGCCTACCTGCCAAGGAATCTTTCCAAGGCCTTCTTTATGTCCTTGTTCCTGAGACTGTAGATGAAGGGGTTCAGCATGGGTGTGACCACAGTGTACATCACTGAGGTTGTTGCACTTGACTGTGAGCTGTGGGTACCAACTGAGCCAAGATACACACCTAGGCTCGTGCCATAAAATAAGAAGACAACTGAGAGGTGAGACACACAGGTGGAAAATGCTTTATACTTCCCCTGAGCTGATGGGATTCTACATATGGAAGACACAATCTCAGAGTAAGAATAAAGGATCCCAGTAGGGGGACCACCACCCAGCAGCACAGCTGAAAAGTACATCACCATGTCATTAAAAAAGGTGTCAAAACAGGCAAGTTGGACCACCTCTTTGAGTTCACAGAAAAAGTGGGGGATTTCCAAGTCTGAGCAGAAGGACAGATCCAACACCATTAAGCACTATAACAGTGAATCCAGGGTACTCATGATCCAGGACATCAAAACCAGCAGCTTGCGAAGCTGGGAGTTCATGATGACAGTATAGTGCAGGGGGTGACAGATGGCCACATACCTGTCATAGGCCATGACAGTAAGTCATCCAACCCTGCAAAGAGCATAAAAAAATACATCTGACTGATGCATCCTAAATAGGTGATGACTTTGCTCTGTGTCTGAATGTTCACCAGCATCTTTGGGATGGTGGTGGAGGTGAAACAGATGTCTACCAAGGACAGGTTGGAGAAAAAAAAGTACACAGGGGTGTGGAGGTGGGAGTCTGAGCTGACAGCCAGGATGATGAGCAGATTTCCCAACACAGTGATCAGGTACATGCAGAGGAATAGCCCAAATAAAAAGGGTTGCTGTCCAGATGTCTCTGAAAAACCCAGTAGAAGAAATTCTGAAATTGGTGTAATATTGACTGGTTCCATGTGGTGCAGGTGACTACCAAAAAATAGGAAATAATGAATAACTAATTTTCACATTAGCAAGCATTAGTAACTGAAATAAATGCTTCATTTATGTTTTAAAATCCAAAAAATAATTTCCATATTTGGTGTAGAATCTTTTTCTTCTTAAAGCATGTCCTTTGCCATTTCTCATTAGAATTTCCTTTTCTACCATCAACCCATTCTTCAAACACCATGTATATTGCTGTTTTATTTAGGAAGTCGTTCATGCATTTGAGGAATGTACTCATATATTAAATTTAGACCATGTTCCAGCAACTGTTTGGAGTATGGGATGATGAAAAACAAGAGTCTCTAGAAACCAATCATGGACAAAGAATATAATCAAATAAAAACAATAATACAAACATATCCAATGGAGCAGATGTTATATAGAAAGATAAATCACAATAAATGGAGAAAGTTGATAGAAGTTGTTCTTTTTGTCAAGACTTGCCAACAGGCAACACTATAACATGCACCTCAAACAAGACTAAGCAGGAGGCTAAGGGCGAGAAAGTGTTTTCCGTGCAGCAGGAACAGACAGTGCAAAGATCCTGAGTAAGATGATTGTTTCAGAAAGTCAAGGCTCAGAAGGAGCCAGTGTGTCAGGGGCAGGAGTCATGGTGTCAGAGAGTATTAAGAAACAAGGGGGCCTGCATGTTGCTGTTGAAACTTCAAGTCACACAGAGTCCCCTATACACACTTATGTAATTCTTGCACTTTATTAATCTTGTTGCAAAAGCATCCCATGAGTTGAAAAGAATCTCCTCCTTAGTCTTATTTCTTGATAGAGTTCTGCCCACTGGGTGACAAGTCACCTTGGAGTACACGAGCCCAGGTACCCCTGCTTTGAGCACTGCTCTCAAGTTATGGGGCACACACACACACACACACCCTGGCCTACTCATGTATGTGGTCTCCATGTTTGTCTCACTCACTATTTAGGCAAGACTGCATACAACTAAAGCTGTCCAGATCAAGTATCTTTTCCAAAAACAATTTAGACATGCTACCGCCATACTGCTATGGTAAGCCTGCACACACAAATAAGCTTGGAGTTCTAGATTGGAATATCCATTTTATGCACTGTAAAGAAATATAAATGTGGAAAGAGAGAGACCAATAAAATGGACACCAGGATGAAAAAAAAAATCTGTTGATAATAAGCTCAGGTGATCTCTGAGAGATGATGAGGAAGAAATGCCTTTGGATTCTGGCAGCTTTGCAACCCTAAGTACACTCCTTTGAAGTCAAGCAAAAATAATAAAGGAGGAAAGATGTATTTGTCGAAAACACAAAGGTAGTTACCTACATATGGTGTGGAAACACCTTGCAGATTGACTCCAAGTAAAAATTGACCAACAAAATAAATTAGTATTTTACCAAAGTAAATCTCTTTAATAACAAGTAGTGGAAGACTGGCTTTTCCTATGCCTATGCTATAGTTATTTGACCAGTGGGTTTTTATAAAGTTAAAATGCAGTTGGGACAAACTCCTCCATCATTTTTCTCATGTGGCCCCTTTCTTTTTCTTGGACTTTGGATTTGGATCTCATTTTTGGCAAATCAGTAGGCACTGTCAGTTCTGGTTCTATTCTTCATCCAACATGCAAAGGCCTCCGAGGATGTGACAAATAAAGCCTGCACATGCCATGACAATCCATCCTTTCACACAGAGTAACTTTCTTCATGCAATGGAAGCCCGTCCACCTTATCACGCAAACATTTATTTCACTGTACTGTGCCTTCACCATCACAATGGGGTGGGGGAGAGTGACGGGGGGAAATGGAGATAACTGTAGTAGAACCATAGTAAAAAAATAGTGTGGAGGTAAAAATGTAAAATATTGAAAAAAAGATAAAATCCATTCAATTAAAAACAAAACCAAACAATGCCAAATCTGAACAAGCAAGGCTTTACCTGCTTTGTTCACCACTATAGTTATACAAATGTGTGTATGTATTTGTACATTTACTCAGGAACCCATTTAAGTAAAAGTGAAGTAATGAAAGGAATGGCAGGGAAAATAAAACCTAGTTAAACAGAGTGATTTAGCTACTGTGTTAAGTCCATGCTGAAGGCCTCTTTCCTAGGCTACAACTGGAGGACTAAGTTCCTTATTTGTGCCTAACTACTGTGTTAAAGAAAATAAGGGGAGCATCAGAAAGTAATGAAAACAAGATATAAATACCAATGTGCATTAGTAGTTAAATTGACAAAGGCACAGACACAGAAGGTAATATATGATGTTCCTGGATGTGGTGGCAAAGCAGAAGCTCAGTTTTATTTGTTGGAAAAATCAGGAATTAGACCTCAATATATAAGTACATTTAATACATGTTAAGGTTGTATTTCTACATATTTGGAAAGGTTGGATTGTTGAATAAAAGCTGGAAAAATAAACATCCACTTGGAAGAAAATGAAGTTGATCCCCTACCTCTGTCACATCACATGATATCTGGGGGATTGCCTGCTCACTGGAAGAGTAACCAGTCCTTTTAGGTGAAAAGAATGAAAACTATATATTAATATTGATGGGTGGGCCAAACCACCCTAATCAGGTCTAGAGACTCAGCAGTAAAAAGACAGACATATTTAACAAATAAAATGCAAAACATTTTTATGGCTAAAACATCCCTAAAGTCCCATCCCATTAAGAAATAACAATTTTTCTTTTTTTTACTTTCACTTTTTAAATTTTTATTGAATTTATTGGGGTGATATTAGTTAATAAACATATATATGTTTTAGGAGTACAACTCTCTAATATATCACCTGTATATTGTATTGTGTGTCCAGCGCCCCAAGTCAGGTCTCCTTCTGTCAACATTTGTCCCCCTTTACCCTCTTCTACATCCAACCACCATAATTTTTCAAACTCGTTGAAAAGGCTGACAATGAAAACAGTAACCATATAGTAATCTTCCAATTATTCAAAAAACATCAAATATGAATCTTTGATCAAAATCAGAAGAAGTTCAGCAAACAACAAAAAAGTTCTTTCACACCTGTCAGCCTGGAGAAAAACTTAGAAAAATGTTGCATTGACTGGGGTGTAGACTTTTATACAGGTAAAAATGGATACTCTTATTTCTCCTGGCAGAACTGTGAAGTGCTACAACATCGGGAAAACAGTCTGAAGGCAGCTGCACACACTACGAGGACCTGTGTGTCTAACACGGGGCTCCTCAGTCTCTGCAGCACTGACATCCTGGACCAGGTCTCTGTCTGAGGGGTGGTCTCTCCTGGGCATTGCAGCATGTTCAGAGCATCCCTGGACTTTACTGACACCTCCCATGTGACAGCCAAAATGTCTCCAAACATTGCTCAATGTCCCCTGGGGGAACAGTAAATTGCCTCTGGTGAAAAACCAGAGTTTTAACATAACAATCTCAGAATATTTTCTTATATTCTTATAATAGCAATGTATTGAGAAAGTGTACCTTAGATTTCAGGTGTGACCTGCAGAGCCACACTACACAATATTATGTAGACATGGAAATAATGAATCAGCGTCTTATACCCTTTTTGACTGATGGGAAGACCATAGGTATTGTTGAGTAGGAAGGAAGTGTGGACACATAGAAAAAAACTGTGCAACACACAAAGAGCATTTCTGATGGGCCAGGATGCTGTTTACGCATCTGTACAAAAGCCCATGAGTGAGTGGGCTTTTGTGAACATAAAAGTAGGAAGTATGTGAACATAATGTAGGAAGAGAAGATTTAAAGAAAGAAAGAAACTAAGCCCTAATGGAATAAAGATTACCAGCAGGAATGTAATTAGGTTACATATACTGGTCACAAAACTACTGTATGAAAAATAATTAACTGAGAATCAAATTAATTTATTCTAAGAGAGAAAATAATAATAACTTAACAATATTAATATGGGCCACTGATGTCAGATTAAATTGTGAAAGACTTGGAAATAAAGGAATGTTATAGAAAGGCTTTTAAAATCAGGGAGAAAGAAGTATCTAAGTTATAATTTCTTCTTATATAGAGCAATATGGACTCAAATTATCTTATGGAAGGTACAGATAACATTTAGTCAAATCTTTATAAAGAGAGCCTTACAGAGGATTGTAGATGATGCCAATTTTGAAAATAGAGCTAACCTCAGAAGTCCAGACAAGCAAAAAGAATGATGGAGATGTGGGGGGGATCTAAGATGGCGTCGGAGTAGGAAGGAGCAGATTCGGCTTTCCTCTGCTCAGGGGAGAAAATCCTGACCAATCTATGGAGTAGAAAGGCAAGCAACCAACATATTTCAGCATTTTTGAAAACAGAGGACCAAGGATTGTGGCAGAACTGAAAGAACAAAGAACAGATCCTAAGGGGAGTGCTGCAACAAGGTAGGGTCCCAGGACAAGCGTGTGGGCCCGGGGCTGCAGCCCCAGGCCCGGGGCTGCTGCTGGGTTTACCATAGGGTTCTTGCGAGAGAGCCAGGTCAACTGCTCCCTCCCCAGCCGAGCAAGGTCTGAGCGGCTCTGGGAGGAATCCAGGTGCTGGCAAACACACGGGGCAGTGAGCGCCTTTGGAGGCTGTGGTGGACACCAGAGGGACCCAGTCGCACAGCGGACACGGACTCCCAGGGTCACTGGTCTGGCTGGAGCTTTGACGTTGGGAGAAGCCAGGCCACGGTGGGAGAAGCCAGGCCACTGTGGGGAGCGGTGGGCTTGAACGGGAGGAATTTCTCAAGAGGAAGGAGTGAATAGACACAGACACTGTTTGGGGAATTCTCCTAATGTGATCAGTAGCTCCAGCCTGTCTGCATCCCAGCTGTGTGGGTGCGCCTGCAGGGAGAGCATCCCCGCACCCCAGCCCACAGCAGTAACCCTGGGGAAAGACCTGATTTCCACACCCAGGGCCCAAAGCTGAGGAGCCAGTGCGAACTCCACTGGCCAAGGAAGAAAAGCCAAACAAATCATCCTTCAGCCTGCCTCAACCAGCAAGAGCAGAAAAATCGGTTTGGCCACTTTGAAATCAAGAGACTTTTTAATTTGATTATATTTTTTTAACAATTTTTAATTTTTTAAGTTTTATTGTTTTTATTCTCTTTTGATTTCTTTTTCCTCTCTTACCTGATTTCTTGTTTTATTCCTTCCTCCTTCCTGTCCTCCAATTTTATTTCTTCTTCCTTCCTTCGTCTGCCTTTTCTATTTTTTACTTTTTAAAATTTTTTCCTAAATACCTACAAGTGAGACAAAATCCTGGATCTCTGAAAAGACCAAAGTTGAACCCAAAGAAGGAGCATCACAACAGCTGGGACAGTGAGATAAATGTCACTCTGCTATTACAGAGAACCTGCAAGTTATTGCATATTTGTATCATTATTATTTTTCCAGTGTTCCTACATCTTTTTTTAACAGTATTTTTATATCCCTCTTCTTTTTGTATAGCCTGCTTTGCTAGGCTGGATATATTGTATGACCTGACAGCTTTCCCCTGATATCTCTTTCTATACTGTATTACTAATCTACTGTCCTTTAACTCACCTGTGTCCCATCAGTACACTACTCGATGTTCTGTACCCCCTATTCTTGTTACCTAGATGTCATAGACTCTGTCATATGAATGTTGCCATAATATTATTGTAAATAACCGCTGTTCCATGCAATTGTAATTACTTCACAACACCCCCCGCCCCCAGACCTTAGCCCATTTCAAAGTTTCCTGAATTCTATTACTGTAGTGGTTAACTCTATTCTCTCACACACTACACCTATTTACTATCCTTTACTCTCACCTTACCCCAGAATCTGACCTCTCACAACCTCCCTGCTTTATAGATCCAACTCACAATCCTTCCTCCCCCAACAAGAGTCTTATCTTCTTTCCATCCTTTCCAAAAATCAGCTAGCTGGATGGAAGACCACGGTTAACACTATACATAGTGAAAAGATCTCCTATATCTTCCCTACTTGCTACTACTGTAAAGAGCATAGAATTCTCTGTTGCTGTCTTAAACCATTTTGCCTTTCCCTTCCAACTGATGACAAAAAAGAATAGGTGGAGGAGGTGAACACCAGGATACCCACTGGAAGAGGAAACCCAACAACTAAGGAACCACTAACAGATAACAACAGAAGAAGGTGAAGGAGGGAGTAGTAACCACACAAACCTCAATCCAGGATTTATCTGGAAATACAACTAAACAGTAGAGACAGTACCCAATACAAGCAACTGAACAAGATTCCTTTAAACCTTGTACACACAGAAGAACCAGCTTCAACACAACCTTCCCTCACCAGCACAACAAAATACAGAAGGTGGTGGACAGAGTGACCCACATTTAACCAGCCAGTGGGAAGGAACCACCAAAGAAAGACTCAACAACAATCAGAAACCAAAGGCAAACACAAAGCCAACTTAAATGACAGCCCAAGACCAGTGAGCTTGGGAGATCAAGGAAACAGCACCACTGAAACTCACTACTATTCTACTAAAGAAGTTCACAACATAAACCCAGGGAGCCAGAACAGATCAATATAAGAAGCTGAGGCGAACAAGAAGAGTCTCACAAACAATGGGAAGACAAAGAAATAATCCCCAAATGAAAGGAAAGGAGGAAGCATCAAAAAGAATGCTAAGTGAAATAGAGGCCATTCAACTATCAGATATTGAATTCAAAGCAGTGATTGTCAGGAAGCTCAATGAGCTCACAATGAGCTACGAGAAACTACAGGGAAGCTACAATGAACTCAATGAAAACTACATCAGCATAAAAAGGGAAATAGAAACTCTCAACAAGGGCCAAGAGGAAATGAAGAATACAATTTCTGAACTGAAGAACACAGTAGAAGGAATGAAAAGCAGGATCGATGAAGCAGAAGATCGGATCAGCAAGCTAGAGGACAAAGTAGAAGAAAACACCCAGAAAGAGCAAGAAAAGGAAAAGAGGCTCAGAAAAAATCAAGAGGGATTAAGAGAAATGCAAGAAAATATGAAACGTAATAATATCAGTAAAACAGGGATACCAGAAGGAGAAGAAGAAGAACAAGGGATAGAAAACCTAGTCGAACAAGTGATGATGGAAAACTTCCCTAATTTGATGAGACAAAAAGTCACACAAATACAGGAAACACAGAGAGTCCCAATCAAGAGGAACCCAAAGAGGCCCACCTCAAGACACATCATAATTAAAATGGCAAAATGTCAAGACAAAGAGAGAATCTTAAAGGCAGCAAGGGAGAAACAGGAAGTAACATACAAGGGGGGCCCAATAAGGCTAACAGCTGACTTCTCAATGGAAACACTCCAAGCCAGAAGAGAATGGCAAGAAATAATCCAAGTAATGAGAACCAGAGGCCTGCAACCACGACTACTTTACCCAGCAAGGCTCTCAATTAAGATAGAAGGCCAAATAAGAAGCTTCTCAGACAAGAGAAGTCTAAAAGAATACACCTCCACTAAACCAGCTCTGCAAGAGATGCTGAAGGGACTGCTTTAAGGAAAGAAAGGAAAAGAGAGAGTGAGAGAGGATCACACGTACATAAAAGGCAATGAATAAGTACCTATCAATAGTAACCTTAAACGTAAATGGATTAAACGCTCCAATCAAAAGACATAGAATAGCTGATTGGATAAGAAAACATGACCCACACATATGCTGTCTACAAGAGACCCACCTCAGGATAAAAGATCTGCACAGGTTGAAAGTGAAGGGTTGGAAACAAATTTTCCAAGCAAATGGACAGGAAAAAAAAGCCGGGGTAGCAATACTCATATGTGACAAAATAGACTTCCAAAGAAGGTCCATAAAGAGAGACCCAGAAGGTCATTTCATAATACTCAAGGGAAGAATCCACCAAGAAGACATAAATATTGTAAATATATATGCACCCAACATAGGAACACCCAAATACATAAAGAAAATCTTAGAGGACTTCAAGAAAGATATGGACAGCAACACAATTATTGTGGGGGATTTTAACACCCCACTATCAAAAATGGACAGATCTTCCAAACAAAATATCAACAAAGATATTGTGGCATTGAACAATAACCTAGATGAAATGGGCTTCACTGATATTTACAGAACCCTCCATCCCAAAGAAGCTAAATACACATTTTTTTCAAATGTACATGGAACATTTTCAAAGATTGACCACATGATAGGACACAAAACAAGTCTAAACAAGTTCAAAAAAATTGAAATCATACCAAGCAATTTCTCGGATCACAAGAGACTGAAACTAGAAACCAACCCCAAGGAAAAAAACCCAAAACACTCAAATTCATGGAGACTAAACAGCATGCTATTAAACAATGAATGGGTCAAGAATGATATTAGGGAAGAAATCAAACGGTTTTTGGAAACAAATGAAAACGAACTCACAACAACCCAAAACTTATGGGACACAGCCAAGGCAGTCCTGAGAGGGAAGATCACAGCGATACAGGCCCACCTAAAAAAGTTAGAAACATTTCAAACAAACAACCTAACCCTATGTCTACAAGAACTTGAGGAACAACAACAAAGACAGCCCAGAGCCAGAAGAAGGAAGGAAATAACCGAGATCAGAGCAGAATTAAATGACATAGAGACTAAAAACACAATTCTAAAGATCAATGAATCCAAGAGTTGGTTCTTTGAAAAGATAAACAAAATCGACAAGCCTTTCAGCAGACTCATCAAGAAAAAAAGAGAGAAAACTCAAATAAACACTATCAGAAATGAAAGAGGAGACATTACAACAGATACCACAGAAATACAAAGGATTGTAAGAAATTACTACAAAGAGCTGTATGCCAAGAAACTTGAAAACCTAGATGAAATGGACAAATTTCTAGGAAAATATAATCTTCCAAAACTCAATAAAATGGAAGCAGAAAGCCTGAACAAACCAATAACAGCAAAAGAAATTGAAGCAGTAATCAAAAAACTCCCAACACACAAAAGCCCTGGACCAGATGGTTTCACAGGAGAATTCTACAAAGCATTTAAGGAAGAACTAACACCTATCCTTCACAGACTATTTCAAAAAATCCAAAAAGATGGAAGACTCCCAAAATCTTTTTATGAGGCCAACATCATCTTAATTCCAAAACCAGATAAAGACACAACAAAGAAAGAAAACTACAGGCCAATATCGCTGATGAACATTGACGCTAAAATCCTCAACAAGATACTAGCAAACCGCATCCAACAGTACATTAAGAAGATCATACACCATGACCAAGTGGGATTCATTCCAGGTATGCAAGGATGGTACAATATTCGCAAATCAGTAAATGTAATACATCACATAAACAAAAGCATAGACAAAAACCACATGGTCATATCAATAGATGCAGAAAAAGCATTTGATAAGGTACAGCACCCATTTATGATAAAAACACTCAGTAAAGTGGGAATAGAAGGAGCATTCCTCAACATAATAAAGGCCATATATGAGAAACCTACAGCCAACATTATACTCAATGGGCAAAAACTAAAATCTTTTCCACTAAGAACAGGAACAAGACAAGGATGTCCACTTTCACCACTTCTATTCAATATAGTACTGGAAGTTCTAGCCACAGCAATCAGACAAGAAAAAGAAATAAAAGGAATCCAAATCGGAAAGGAGGAAACAAAACTGTCACTGTTTGCAGATGACATGATAGTGTACATAGAAAATCCTATAGACTCCACCAAAAAACTGCTTGACCTAATAAATGAATTTGGTAAAACAGCGGGATACAAAGTCAATATCCAGAAATCAAAGGCATTTCTGTACACCAACAATGAAACAGCAGAAGCAGAAAATAAGAAAAAAATCCCATTTGAAATAGCAAAAAGAAAAATAAAATACCTAGGAATAAACCTAACCAAACAGGTAAAAGACCTGTATTCAGAAAACTACATAACACTGAGGAGAGAAATCAAGGAAGACTCAAACAAATGGAAACATATACCGTGTTCATGGATTGGAAGAATTGATATCATCAAAATGTCCATACTACCAAAAGCAATTTACACATTCAATGCAATACCTATTAAAGTACCAATGGCATATTTCACAGACATAGAACAAACACTTCAGCAATTTATATGGAACCATAAATGACCCCAAATAGCTGCTGCAATTTTGAGAAAGAAGAGTAAAGTAGGAGGGATCACAATACCTGACACTAAACTATACTACAAGGCCACTGTAATCAAAACTGCCTGGTACTGGCATAAAAACAGGCACATGGACCAATGGAACAGAACAGAGAGCCCAGAAATAAACCCAAGCCTCTACGGTCAATTAATATTTGACAAAGGAAGCAGCAACATAAAATGGAATAAAAATAGCCTCTTCAACAAATGGTGTTGGGAGAACTGGACAGCTACGTGCAAAAAAATGAAACTCGAGCACCAACTTACACCTTATACAAAAATAGATTCAAGGTGGATAAAAGACTTAAATATAAAGCGTGACACCATTAAAGTCCTAGAAGAGAACGTAGGTAGGAAAATCTCAGATATTTCACGCAGAAACTTTTTTACTGACTTGTCTCCTAGAGCAAGGGACTTAAAGGAAAGAATAAACAAATGGGACCTCATCAAAATTAAAAGCTTTTGCACAGCTAAAGAAAACAGTATCAAAATTAAAAGAGAGCCAACTGTATGGGAAAACATATTTGCCAATGATACCTCAGACAAGGGTTTAATCTCCAAAATATATCAAGAACTTACACGACTCCACTCTAAGAAGACAAGTAACCCAATTAAAAAATGGGCAAAGGACTTGAACAGACACTTCTCCAAGGAGGACATACAGAAAATCCAAAGACACATGAAGCGATGCTCAATATCGCTAGCCATCAGAGAGATGCAGATTAAAACCACAATGAGATACCACTTCACACCAGTCAGAATGGCCATCATAAACAAAGCAACAAACAAGTGTTGGAGAGAATGTGGAGAAAGGGGGTCCCTAGTACACTGTTGGTGGGACTGCAGACTGGTACAACCACTATGGAAAGCAGTTTGGAACTTCCTCAGAAAACTAAAAATGGATCTGCCTTTTGACCCGTCAATTCCACTGCTGGGACTCTATCCTAAGAATACTAAAACACCAATTCAAAAGAACCTATGCATCCCAATGTTCATAGCAGCACAATTTACAATAGCTAGGTGCTGGAAGCAACCTGGATGCCCATCAGTAAATGAATGGATCAAAAAACTATGGTACATTTACACAATGGAATTCTATGCAGCAGAAAGAAAGAAGGAGCTCCTACCCTGTGCAACAGCGTGGATGGAGCTGGAAAGCATTATGCTAAGCGAAACAAGCCAGGCAGTGAAAGACAAATACCACATGATATCACCTTTAACAGGAATCTAAACAACAAAACAAAACAAAAAAAAACTAGCAAAATATAACCAAAGACACTGAAATAGGGAATAGTCTGACAGTGGCCAGAGGGGAGAGAAGAGGGAATTTCAGGGGGAATGGGTAGGGTTTACAGGAACAAATTTGGAGGACACAATGGAGAGAATACACTGTGACTGAGTGATGGATTTGAGCCCATACAGTTAATAAATACAATTCTCCACATCTTTGTACATAAAAGTACTCAATGACAACAAAATGTTGGTGGGGTAAAACACCTTGAAGTCCTTGATTAGAAGAATGCAATAAAAAGGAGGAAGGAAGAATGAAAGCATGCTGACCCCACTCTGCAAATGTCAGGAATTTGCAGACAATTTACAGTAGAGGAAACAAATGAATAACTAACACACAAAGGTATTCAGGTCACAGGTAATGAAGCAATGGCAAAACTAAGCTATTTAGCACACCTCTTTTTACTTACCAAATAAATTCTTTTCCATGCTAATTGGATAACCAGAGTGAAAGAAGATACTGTGGAATGTACATCTCATGACCACTGTTGCAAGGTAATATTTGCAAGACATACATTGAATATGGACCTGCCTCATCAATATGGAAACAGTGATAAATATGCCCCATGATAAAAATAAAGAAGAGCTGCCCTCACTTTACTGGACAGCTCTCCACTTCTAGTACTCTATTTCCTACTCCCTTTAGTTGCAAAACTCATCGCCCCTGTTCTACTTTCACTTGAAATACTTTATTCCTCCAATTGCCACCTTAGTTGGGCTTCCATCAGTGAGTTGTGAACAATGACCCATGTGTTGCTGACTTCAATGTTCACTTCACTTTTCAGCGAGTGAACTGGAAACAGAAGTGAACTCTTTTGTTTGATTTTCACAAACAAATCATGAACTAGTTAATCAGGGAAGCAAACAACCATAGGCTGATGGATGTCAAGAGACCTCAGGTAAATGTGCTTTACTTGGCTCACACTGACCCTTTCCTGAAGCACCTGCTGCACCCTTGGCCTCACCTGATCAGGAGCTCTGAGATGATAGACTCCCAGTGAAGAAAGTCTAGTCTCCTGGATGGATGATAATGGAGGAAGAAGCTCTCTCCTCAGACAAGACAGCAGGAAGGAGGCAAGCATTGGTCTCCTACACAAACCTAGGGCTCCAAAAGCAACAACCAGTTCCCATTCAGTCCAAGGTCACACATGCTGAGAGGCTGGAGATGAGGAGCTATTTACAGCTCCCTATGTCTGCTCATTAGTTACATTTGTATCTTCTTATTCCAACCTCTACCTGCATGATTTCCCAGTGGGTCTAGACAGAAGGGACCATTTTCCTGGAGATTCTGTGTTCCCTAAAGATCAGCTGGGAAGTCCAGGGAATCCTATTGTTACTTAGTCCCTCCTCATAAAGCCTGTGGGTTCCAAAAGCTTAACCTCCCAGCACTTTATCCCTACCCTCATTTAAAATTTTTCCAAATTTAAGACTGAGCATCCAGTCTGGATTAGAAAACTTAAATCCCCAAATGTTGAATTGTGGTAGGAAATTGGCCCCTCATGTCCACAAAAAAAATTGCTATTTTTCTTTTCAACAAGGGGGAGAACTAAGTTCCTTTGATTAAACCTTGAGTGTTACACACTGGGCTTCATGACACATTGGCCAAAACAATTTGGAATGTCAACCTCATATCCCAAGAGCTGTCATTTAGTCCCTCACTATGAAATATTTGTTACTTGTAATAAATACATTTAGATTTTTTTGCACTATGATCTAAGCTTGGAATTGGAAAGTAAATAGGTTCTTGCCTGTAGCCTCCAGAAGAAAGCTAGTCCTACAAGCATCTTGACTTTAGCCCCATGAGTCCTCAGGAATGTAAGAGCATAAATGTGTTTGTTTTTAAATCACTGGTGTGGTAACTTTTCATTAGCATTAAAAATTGAATACAGACATTTATGCAAAGGATTTTTTTAGGAAATTGAGATAACGTGTCTCATTTCATTCATTTATCCTCCCCTGGGTAAAGGCATTTTGCATTGCATTCCCCACTTCAGTGGAAGACACATATAATCATTCTATAAATATTCAGCCTGTCTGGCTGGTAGGGAATTTCTTCTTGCCAAAGTGTCCATGGACTTCATATTTTATGCTTTTGAGACATTAATATAAGAAAAGGAACTCATTCTAATTTATGTGTACTATTTACTTTAAATTTTTGTGTCTAAATTTCTCCATCTTTAAATTTTACATTAAATTTTATTAAATTAAATTTTATATTTATTCTATTCATTTTTATCCTTTCAACTTTCTCTTAAGTTTCCTTTCAAATATGAGATTATATATGAGTCTCTGTTTGTACACATATATGTGTGTATTTATTTGAAATAAAAATGTACACAAATTATCATATATACATACATACAGGTTTACCTTTTAACCCAGTTTATTTGGACCCAACAAAACACCTCCACATCTTATTTATTTCTTGCAACATTCATCTGAAGTTATGTTTGCTATTCTACTTTACCTTCAGAAATAAGGAAATTGAGGCTCAGGTTTAACAATCACATTGAGAAGCCACTAAAGTTTATTGTACACTTTCTTGACTCCTACACAACTGGAAAGATGAGGTATGGACTACAATTTTTATGGCTTTTATTCATCACATTGTATATTTTAATCATGTTTTGGTTGTATTATACAATTATACTTCAATAAATTACTGAGAAGGTAAAAAGCATATCAGTGCATGGATTGGAGTAGGATCTAAAGCTCAGGTAGCTGATTCACACCGAGAAATGGTAGAAGGTGTCTCTTGTACCTGGGAAAAAAGCAAAGTGCAATCTACAAAAGAAAATAAATAAACAAAATGAAGGAGAAACAAATTCACAGATACAGAGAAAAAACCGATGGTTACAACAGAGGGAGAGTATGGATGAGGGAGTAGCAGGAAGGAGATTAAGAAGTATAAACATCCAGCTATAACACAAGTCATGGGGATGTAAAGTACAGCATAGGGAACAGAGTTGATAGTATTGTCATGATTATATACAGTGACATGTGGTTACCAGACTTACTGTAGTCATCACTTTGTAAGGTATATAAATATTGAATCACTATGTTATATACCTGAAATTAATATAATTTTGTATGTTAACTATAATTAAAGATAAATTTTAAAGGTACATTTGGCAATAACTACATAGGGGAGGCTAATGTAATCCCCATGGTTTTCTGAATGTAGAAGAGGAAGGGAGAAGATAGAGCTGGTATCAGAGCAAGGATTAAAAATGTTACACTGCTGCCTTTAAAGATTGGTGAAGGGCAGTGCCGTCAGAGAAATGGCAGCATGAGAGATCCCCTTGGTCTCTCCCCCAGAAATGTCAACAATTTGAATGGCTATAATTTGACAAAGGATTCTGTGCTCATGTACATGTATGCCTCAGAGATCTGCACATTGAAACATTTAAAGGTGGGCCAGAGGGACCAAATGGGGGAGACAAGAACATATGGTGGACTCAGAAAAGGACACAGCACAGGGGCTTAGATGCAGCTTTCAGGCAGTTGGCATTCCACACAAAGAAAAAGAACCACTGAGTCCTGCTGTTCTCTAGACTCCCAAAGCTCACTTTCTGTCACTCTTGGGGTCAGGTTGTGGAGCACTTTATCTGCAAAGCCAGAAATGGTTACTGTAAAATCACTATTTCCCCTGAGTAAAGATTGAACTCTGTCACTGACTCCAAGTTGGGGTGCTGAGGGACCCCCACAGAGGTCCAAGTTCACCTACAACAAGAAGGCAAAACAAGAAAGTCAGTCAGGTTGTGGCAGGAGTGCCCTGACGGCCCTCATTTTAGGTAGACTGCCCTCTTAAGCTGGAGCAGCAATTGTTTTATCAGCGCACTAACTTCCACATTCTGCTTCTGTAGCCCGCTCCTGCCAGAAACTGCACTCCTCCCCTCTCCTGCTTCTGCCTTTACAGCAAGTATATAAGCAAGTCCCAGCCTAAGCTCGGGGCCCAGAATTTAGAATCTGCCTCCTCTGGGTCCATGTGCATGAATAAAACTCCCCCTCACAAACCCGGAAGCTGTCTGAGTCATCTTTTCTGTAACATTTTGGTTCCCTGACTGGGAAACGACTCACGTGAGCAGGCTGATGGCCTCTAGTGAAGGCGGCCTCGAGCGGCTCGTGGGGTCTAGTGGTGAAAAGGAGGCATGTGCCCTGGTGATTTCAGGTCCTGGACATCCCAGGCTCTGCGGGCTCGGCCTCCTGACTGCTCTTTGATCCAGGCTGCCGGGGTGTGAACTGGTGAGACCTGAGAAGTCGCCCATCTGGTAAGTGCCCCAGGGACCAGTGCCCAAGACCAGGCCCACCCTTGTGGTGGAAGGACAGACTGATTACGTCTCAGGCCGGAAGACCCAGATAGGGTTCCCACTGTTCCAGTGGGTGGGAATATGATAAACTCTGTGTGTGTTTGTGAATGACTTTGTTTGTTGCTCCACTGGCAGAAGCCTACAGATGGTGAGTGAGCCCTAACCTGCGATTCCTTGGTCTGTCATACGACATAAAGGCTGGGAGTTTAACTCAAATTCTACAGCCTTAGCCCCATGCAAGAGGAGAGGCCAGGCAGGCAACCCGAGAATCCCTTCCCTTGTCTGTCAGCGCCAATCAGGAGGATTCGTCATGGTGGCAGGGGTGAGGAAGGGTTCCTCCACAGTACTGGGCTATATGTTACAGAATTTTGATTGGTTCAGGGGCCAGGACCCAAGCATGGATGCGGGTCAATTAAAGACCTTTTGTTCATCTGAGTGGCCAACTTTTGAAGTAGGCTGGCTCCCTGAAGGCACCCTGAATCTAGGCATCATAGGGGCGGTCCATCTCATAGTCACAGGCAGGCCAGGTCACCCCTACCAGTTTGTTTACATCCACCACTGGCAGGAATTAGCACAGGACATGCCAGGATGGTTGCGGTGCTACTTGAAGCACTCAGTCAAGGCATCTGGCAACTCGGGAGGCCCATGAAAGACAGGCTGGCCAGACTGTACCTGAGGCTCTTGGAGCAAGACCCTGGCCCTAGTGCTTATAACCCAGGCATTTCGACCTCCTATTTTTAAGGGAGATCCAGAGGAAGAGGTCCCGGTGACTTTTCCACCCCCATATGCTCCCAAAGCATGGGAACCCTCTCCAGCCTTAGACACCCCTCCTCCTTCAGTGACTCTGGCAGAACCAGGTGCTCCCCGGGCCTCTCCAGTCACCGCTCGACTGAGCAGTCATCCGGGGCTGCAACTACCACTCAGGGAGACTCAGGTTCCACTGTACACAGGCCCAGATGACACTAAACAACCCGGTCGGACCGTGGTTTATTACCAGTCATTCACCACAACTGATCTCCTTAATTGGAAACATCATACTCCCTCCTATTCCCAAAAATCGCAGGCTCTGGTTGACCTGATGGAATCTATCATGCAGACTTGTGGCAGGAAAAAAAAACTCCAAAAGTTTCTTATGTTCTGTAACTGTAACACTTGCAAAATTTCACACAGGACTGTAGAAGCTGACAAGTTGTAACCAAAGCAACAGCCAGTTACTCAAGGTCATACAGAGACTCCCATGATAAGCTCCTGTGCTCTGTAGCTTCTGCAAATTCCTCTTGCGTTTTCCCTTTGTCTCCCATATAAGGTAGCTGGACCTAACTTCCACATTCAGCTTCTGTAACCTTGCTTCGCCACGTAGGTAGGGAGCCCGGGATTATTTAAACCCCGGAAGAGTAAGGATCGGTGCTCAGAGGATTTGGATGTTAACCACCCCCTCTGGGCCCCCGGGTAATAAAGTTTGTGCTTCGTTATCTCCCCGAGTGTGGGTGGATTTTCCACAACATTTTGGTGCATTGGCCGGGAAATCCCTCATGTGAGCAGGTATTTTGCCTCCGGTGAAGGTGACTGGGGGGAGTCGGCGGGGAAGCCCTGCTGCAGGGGAGGAGCACGTGCCCTGGTGATTCCAGGCTTCCTGGCACGTGAGTGCCACATCCCTGACCGCTCTAACACCCAGGCAGAGGGAGGAGACAAACCACAAACTGTCAGGGGCACCAATCAGAAATCAGTAAGTGCCCTAGGGACCTGATCCGAGAGTCTGAGAGGAACTGATCACTCCTCGGATGGAAAATTCAGGAGTCTGGGCTTAGATCCAGACCATCGGGCTCCTTCTCGGGGGAGGGACAGCTAACTTCTGTGTGGCTGTCTGTGCGGCTGTCTGTGTGAATGTGTTTGTGACTCCACGAGCCAGCCAGCTTACAGAGTCTGATTGGACCCCCCACCTGCGGCGGGCATGTGAAAGATCCCCTTTTTCCTTTGTTTGTCTGTGTCAGTTGGAAGAATTCATCATGGGTTGGGGGGGGAGGGTTCTGCCATAGTACTATATTGCATGTATGTGGGTGTGCCACCATTTTGGGTAAAATGGAGGACGAGCCACATGAATGCCCCCCCGCAGGGTGGAGGTGCATGGTTGTCCTCATCTTGGATAATGGGTCACATGAGAGCCCCTCTATCTTGGAACTGGGCAAGGTGCCAGGCTAAGGGCTCTCTCCAGACTGCATCAGTCTGGTTCTCTGTGTAACTGGTTCTGATAAGAATGGCTCTGAAGGACATGTACTGAAGTTTAAGGAAAACATCTGGCCTGTAAAATGTTTGCAGGGTCTGAGCTTCAGAAAACTGCAGCCTGCAGTGCCAGGGACTTTCAGCTGTCCTTCCCAGAGTGGGAAAGGAACCAGGATTAAAAGAACAATGATTAAATCTGAATGAGTAAAATTATATATAAAGAATGTAAAGTTTTAAACCTAGAGTAAAGGAAACCTCAACTGTTTGTTTTCTGGTTTTGTGGGAAAAGAGCAGTGTTGTTTCTGATCAAAAACCCTCTGTACTTAAAATCTGTTTAAAGTTGCCTGTAACCGGTTGGGGAGGATGCCTTTGCCACTCGGGACCCAGGAAGGGTCATTTGGGGCTGATAAGTGCTTCAGCCAGAGGCAAAGTAGCATGTCTCTGCCAAAAGACCAGGCCTGAAGGAGCATGTCTCAGTGTGAGAGAATGCCCCTACCTGTGTACTGTTCTGGAAACTCTGTGTTTTGGGTTTTGCTCTGCATCTGCTCTGAAAAGGAAGTAAAGGATTCCAGGGAAGGTTAAAACTTCACACTCTGTAAAAAAGTAAATAATTTAAATATTTAATGAAGTATTTAAATATTTAAATATATAAATGAAGAAGGTCTGTAAGAAACTATAAAGATAAATAGAAAAATAAGAGTTTTAGAATTATATGATGTTAATTAATAATAAAAAATATAAAGCATAGAAATACACTCTTAATAAATATCAGAAAATATATGAAAAATAAAAAGGTTGTAAATGTTGCATAAGTCTGTAGCAGTAAAAGTTTTAAAAAGCCTGGTAAATATCAGAAGGGAAAAGATTTTCCTTCATGTTTTGTATTTTTCTCCCTACCTGATCCCTCCGGAATTTGGAATTCTGAAGGAGTAAGTGAAAACATTAAGTTTCTTTGCATAAGACCAATAAAACCAGTAGTTAATAGTGGTTTTGTTAACCAAAACTTTGACTGGAATGTCACGTCTGAAGGAGGCATGTATGGGTTCTGGTCGTCACCAGAAAGCCCTGAGGAACTAGGATTAACTTATGAAGCTAGCGTAAGCCCACGAGAAAAGCCTGGTACTTTGGTTGGTTGTGCAGTTCATGGCAGTCTTTCCAGGGAAGGAACAAAAGTTGCTTTCATGAAAGATGGCCAAAAAGAAACCTGTAAGCACAGTAAAAAACTCAAGGATCTGAGTGAAACAACTGGTACAGGCAAAGCCAGATGGCAGATGTATGGCTCTGCTTCTGTGCCCTGAGGGGGCAGACTGAGAAGTCAATCTGAAGGTTCCCTGTGTGAGTTCCAGCAAAGCAGAATCAAGAATCATAAGTAATTCAGGCTACTCTTGGTGTGTTTATGCAAATGAACAGTCAAAATAAAAAGCAGAACTGAAAGTAGTCCCTTTAATAACAGTGAGAGTGATCTTAAGGAGAAAAATTATAGTTCAAGGAAAATCATTGTGCTCAGTATTAAACATCAGAATAACGCAGCTAACTGTCTTAAAAGTTTGTTTTCATTTGAAGGATAAAACTGGTTTTGTAATATCATCAAAATGTACAATTTACAGGTATGAAGGACCTGTCAAATTGCCATTGCTGAATGTCATTGCAGGAAAAAATCTTGCAACTGGATGCCTTCCCAAAAGACAGTCTCACAGGCACGGACACTGGTTTGGGGACTATTGTGTAAATTAGCCTGTGTGTTCTTCTGTTTTCAAGGATGTATGCCTATGACTTCATTACCTGAGTGATTGGTTGCAATATAGGCCTCACTTAAGAAGCCCATTTTCATCGTCACCCCCTGGAACTCAATGGTTTGGCTAAACTAAGTGGTTGGGTTAGTAAGCAGTTTGGGTGATCTGTGGGCTTCACTTTAAAACTGATTTTCCCTTTTCTGTCTTAGTGGCTTGAACAAGAAAGGTTTAGATATCTGAAAAGAAGGAAATCATAATATATTCCCTTCAGCCTGAGTAAAGTATAATAGACCACAAAAGCTTTGGATAGGTGTAGCATGCCTTGTACACCTTCCTCCAGATAAGCCATACCTAAGCCCCTGCCTTTGTCATTTAATGGTTATGATTTAATTGTTCCTTCCAACTCTTTCCAAATCTGTCACCCCCAGAATATAACCAGGATGCCAACGGTCCAGTAATGCCAGCCTTTGGACACCGAGCCTGCAACTTCCTGGTAATAGCCAACTGACCAGGATTCTGTAAGGTCCTTCCCTTTACAGGAAGGACTCCCTCCGTACTGCACCCCCTCTTTCAGGGCACCCCAGACCCATGGGTAGGTAAAACAACGTCCATTTCTAGCCAGAAGCAATTACAAGAAGATGAGACCTTTGTCCATTATCCTTTAAAAGAATTTAAAGTGGGTATATATCTAAAATGAAAAATTGTTACAAGTTGCAGCCCAGGGGGAGACCCCAAATGGGCATTTGGGACAGAGTCCAGAATTCAAGGTGCCCAGGAAATTTTAGGATGTCTTCACCCCTTCCCCACAGGTATAAGTTGGAGAAGGGACACACAGAGCAAAATATGCGGAACTGTTTTGTACAGCACCAGTTTTGCAGTTGACCCATGGCATAGTCATTTAACATGCCTATAGCCTTCAGCTGGTCACTTGGATATGCTAAATGGCTGTGGCCATGCTCTGGGCCAGGGAGATAAAAAAAAGACTCCCCTGCCCAGGATGTGACTGGGAGGCAGGTCCCCCGAGTGGCAGCTTGGAGAAAAATTGGCTCCATAACATGGGGCCACACCTGCCCAGACCCATGATAGCAGCCAGACAGGAGCCGGTACCGGCCTGTCCAGGATCTGTGGGCTGTCTACAAAGCAGCTGACAGCTGCCACCCAGTGGTCCTGAACCCCTACACCCTCCCGAGCCAGCTTCCCCCAACAGCAACATGGTTTACCTGCCTTAATCTGAAGGATGCCTTCTCCTGCATTCCTGTGGCACCTTCCAGCCAACCCATTTTCTGCACACAGCGGTCAAGACTCAGTTAACCTGAACTAGACTGCCCCAGGGGTTTAAGAACTCCCAAGCCCTGTTTGGGAAGCCCTAGCAGGAGACCCCTTGCTAAGGGGGGATGGACCTGACGATTCTGCAGTACATGGACAACCTCCTCCTGGCAGCCCATCCCTAGAACGGTGCCAGGAGGGAACGCACACGCTGCTGAAGTCCCCCCCCCCCAACAGCCGTCTGCACAGTCCTCTGTCATGGCCCTTCACGGTGCTCCATCGGGTTTGCCTGCCCCAGTGGCCTGCAAGCTTCCTTAGGGCTCCAGCAATGTTGCCAGGTGCAGAGCTCAGCAACCAGGCTTGCTGGAAATACTCACAGTGTGATCAGGGGTGAGGACAGAAAATGGCAGAGTTGCCAACGCCCTCCAGAACCTTGTCTGATTTCTGAAGAAAATGCTCGTTTTCCTAAGGGAAGGCCAGCCTGCACCCTGCGGCTGTGGAATTCGGCCCTACTACCAGGCTTTGAAGGGTCTAGACATTAAGAAAAAGCCTTCCAAATATTAAGGAGTGCCTCAGTAATGTTCCCACCCTTAGACTGTCAAAGCCACACTGGCCTTTTAATCTGTACACCCACAAGAGAGACATGGTAGCCCTTGGGTCCTAACCCAGCCTGTCGGACCATGGCAACACCCGGTGGCTCACCCGTCTAAGCAGTTGGACATCTGCTGACGCCACCGGCTGGCCACCTCATCTGAGGGCAGTCACTGCTGCAATACCCCTCTTGCAAGGGGCATAAATGGCTGTCGAACCCCAGACTGACTCAATACCAGGGCATCCTCCAAAAAAACCCAAGGGTGCATATTAAAACCATGAAACAAGTCAATCCAACCACCTACTTACCGGCAAAACTTAAAGAGCTGTACCATAACTGTCTTAAAGTAACTAAAGAGGTCCATGCCAGCCAGCCAGACCTCCAAGACCAGCCCCTGGCCCAATCTGATGTTGATGTCACCCACTACATGGATGGAAGCAGCTATATAGTTAAAGGCAAAAAGGTCACCAAGTATGCAGACCAGAAAACTAGACTGCCCTAAACAAATTTACTACTGCAGGAGTCACCCCTTGGATCTACTAGAGCTGGGCCAAGACAGCAGCAGATCCCAAAGACCCCGAGGACTAGGCCTATGCCAAAACCCATGCTAAGACAGTGGAGGACGCCAACCAGTAAAAAAAACACCAAGGAATAGACCGTTGTTCCTCAGGGTACCTGACTTTAATTGACACCTTCGCAGGAGCGTTGACAATTGAACTAGTGACTGTGGCCCCTGAGGAATGGAATCCCTGCAAAGCGGATCACCCTAAAAATAGTTTGTCTCTGTTTAATCTCTGTATTTGGATTTATTGTATGCTTTGCTTAACAAATGCAGCCCCTGTCTCAGCCCCAGCCTGCAAATATAGTACCCCCAGGCATAAGATTATGCTCAGCGGTAAAGTGCTCTCTTACTATCTCCCAGGGTCAGCTTTCAGCTTCTCCACTGACATGCCATTGGGTTGCATTCAGTCACAGCAATCCCTCTGCACTTGGGGAGGGAAGGTATACCGGACTGGAGCAACATCCAGGACAATAAAGTACCAGACCCGGAGGTGTCAGGCATATAGGACCCTGCATCCTCCGGACCTTAGTCCTACACCTAGGGCTACAGTAACTCATAAAGCAACCGCCCCAGTGCTAGCCCTCCAGTGGTACCAACACCAGTATCAGCAGTTGTAACCCTCCCAAGGACCTCAGCCTTATAGCCAGGTATTAGTAATGCTAAAAGGGATAAAACACCTTATAGCATCAAAGGGGGGAATGTGGCAGGAAAAAAAACCTCCAAAAGTTTCTTATGCTCTGTAACTGTAACACTTGCAAAATTTCACACAGGACTGTAGAAGCTGACAAGTTGTAACCAAAGCAACAGCCAGTTACTCAAGGTCGTACACAGACTCCCATGATAAGCTCCTGTGCTCTGTAGCTTCTACAAATTCCTCTTGCGTTTTCCCTTTGTCTCCCATATAAGGTAGCTGGGCCTAACTTCCACATTCAGCTTCTGTAACCCTGCTTCGCCACGTAGGTAGGGAGCCCGGGATTATTTAAACCCCGGGAGAGTAAGGATCGGTGCTCAGAGGATTTGGATGTTAACCACCCCCTCTGGGCCCCCGGGTAATAAAGTTTGTGCTTCATTATCTCCCCGTGTGTGGGTGGATTTTCCACAACAGACTCACTGTCCAACTTGGTATGATTGCTGGCAGCTCCTACTAACCCTGTTCAATATAGAGGAGCGCTGACGCATTGTACAAGAGGCACACCGCCACCTGGAGGTGACTGCCCCTGTAGGAACCCTAGACCCTGCCCAGTGGGCCTGGCTGGAAGTCCCTGAGACCCAGCCCAACTGGGACCACAACACAGAGGAAGGACGAGCGGCCCTAGCCCATCACCATGATGTACTGCTCCATGGAATCCGTGCCAGGGCAAGGAGGCCCACCAATATGTCCAAGGTGGCAAATGTCACTCAAAGGCCAGATGAATGCCCAGGCGACTTCCTTGAGTGGCTGCATGAAGCCTACTGAAGGACTGTATCTACACTCCTTTTGACCCAGAGAGCTTAGACAACCAGCGGATGGTCAATACAACCTATGTGTCACAATCGGCCCTGGACATCCGGGAGAAGCTCCAGAAGCTCAAGGGTTTTGCCAGAATGAACATCAGTCAGTTAGTTGAGATTGCTAACAAGGTCTACAACAACCGAGAGAAAGCCACTGAGAGGGAAGCATGGAGGAAAATGGGGAAGAAAGCGGCACTCCTGGCTACAGCCCTCAGATGCCCCCCACCAGACAAGAGAAGTGGCGGAAGAAAGGGGGAAGCAGGAGGGCATCAGAGTGTAGAGCAGGACCAATGTGCTTACTGTAAGGAAAGAGGACATTAGAAGAGGGAGTGTCCAAATTGGAAGAAAAGACCCCCCCAAGCAAAAAGTGGAGGGAGCAGCTCCCTCCATCCTCAAGCTGGCTGGGCTGAACTCAGACTGAGGAGGACTGGGCTCCTTGAATCTCAACCCTCACGAGCCCATGGTCCAAATGAAAGTAGGGGGCCACCATCTGCTGTTCATGGTAGACACCGGTGCGGAACACTCAGTTGTAACTACTCCCATGCCACCCCCCCCCACATCAGGCCACAAGATCACCATTGTAGGGGCCACCGGACGCCCTAGTAGCCCTAAAAGATTTTGCCAAGCCCGCACTGTAGAACTAGGGGGACATACCATCAGGCACGAGTTCCTCTACCTACCCGAGTGCCCATCCCATTATTGGGTCAAGACCTACTCACAAAGCTCGGAGCGCAGGTCATCTTCCAGACTTCCTGGGAAGCCCACCCCTAGCATCCTGGCTGCAGTCCTCCCAAGAGAGGGAGAATACCAGCTTCACTCGGAGGATGTCTGGAGCCCAGGTGAGACAGAACCAGGACTGGGACTGAAGGCCCAACTACATGAAGAGTACCCTGGAGTCTGGGCCGAAGGCAACCCGCCTGGACGAGCTAAAACCCAGACCCCTATAGTCATAGAACTCCAGCCGGGGACTAAGCTCTGCCACCTACGGCAGTATCCCCTGTCCTGAGAAGCCCACCTGGGGATTTCTGAGGTCATCTGCAGATACCTACAAGATGGGATACTGGCCCCCTGTCAATCCCAGTGGAACACCCCTTTTCTGCTGGTCAAGAAGCTGGATGGGAGCGGGTACCAGCCCGTCCGGGATGTGTGGGCCATCAATGAAGTGGCTGCCACCCTCCACCCAGTCATCCTGAACCCGTACACCCTCCTGAGCCAGCTCCCTGCAACAGCAATGTGGTTTACCTGCCTTGATCTGAAGGATGCTTTCTTCTGCATTCCCATGGCACCTTCCAGCCAACCCATTTTCGCTTTCGAGTGGGAAGACCCGCACACTACGGTCAAGACTCAGCTGACCTGGACTAGACTGCCTCAGGGGTTTAAAAACTCCCCAGCCTTATTTGGGGAAGCCCTAGCAAGAGACTTGAAGCCCCTTGCCGAGGATGAGCCAGACCTGACGATTCTGCAGTATATGGACAACCTCCTCCTAGCAGCCCCATCCTGGGAACAGTGCTAGGAGGGAACACGCATGCTGCTGAGCACCTGACTGAATTAGGGTATTGGGTGTCCTGGAAGAAGGCACAGGTCTGCCAGAAACAAGTAAAATACTTAGGGTTCCTCATCTCATGAGGGAAAAGGTCCCTGAGCACTGAGAGAAAGGCTGTCATAGCCTGATTCCCTTCCCCCCACACATGGCAGGAACTGTGGGAATTTCTTGGGGCAGCCGGATTCTGATGGATATGGATGCCAGGATTCACCACCATGGCAAGGCCCCTCTACCAGACCTTAGAGGGTCCGGATACTAAGGCCCTAGAATGGGGAGAAAATGAAGAGAAGGCTTTCCAGGATATCAAGGGGCGCCTCAGTGATGTTCCTGCCCTAGAGCTGCCAGATCCAGGGCGGCCGTTTAATCTATATACCCACAAGAGAGAGAAGGTAGCCCTTGGGGTCCTGACCCAGCCTGTTGGACCATGGCAACACCTGGTGGCTTATCTGTCTAAGCAGTTTGACCATGTCGCCGCCAACTGGCCACCTCGCCTGAGGGCAGTCACTGCTGTCGTAACTCTCTTGCAAGAGGCAGACAAGTTAACTCTAGGTCAGGAAATCAGCCTTCATGTACCACATGCAGTGAACAGTCTCCTTGCCGGGCAGGGGCATAAGTGGCTGTCAAATCCCCAATTGACTCAGTACCAGGGCACTCTCCAGGGGAACCCGAGGGTACATATTAAGACCATGAAATGATTCAATTCAGCCACCTATTTACCAGCAGAGCTCGGAGATCCAGACCATGACTGTCTCAATGTAACCGAAGAAGTCCATGCCAGCCAGCCAGACCTCCAGGACCAGCCTTTGGCACAATCTGATGCCACCTACTACACAGACGGGAGCAGCTATATGGTTGAGGGCAAGAGGGTCACTGGGTACGCAGTTGTGGACAACTGCAGAATAATGGAGGCCAAAGCACTGCCAGCGGGATGGTCAGTACAGAGGGCCAAGCTATGGGGATTAATGAGAGCTTTAGAGCTGAGTCAAGACTGAAAAGTTAACATTTACATAGACTCTAAGTATGCCTTTGCCACCCTCCACATTCATGGTGCCATATACCAAGAGCGAGGGTTGTTAACAGCAGAAGGAAAAGAGATAAAGAATAATCAAGAAATACTCCGGCTACTGGAAGCGGTATGGGCACCCACTGAGGTGGCTGTCATACACTGCAAAGGCCACTTGAAGCCTGATACTGCAGTCACCTGAAGAAATCAAAAAGCAGACCAGGCTGCCAAGGTGGCAGCTCTCAGAGAAGACCAGACCAGACAATAACTGCTCCGCTGCTAAGCCCCCTCCTGGATATTCAAGCCAGCCCAGAGGACTATGCTCCTGCAGAAGTAGAATGGGCATGCCAGGCCAATTCTAGTGTCAGAAAACCCCTGAAGGAGAGTGGAGGCTGCCAGATAGAAAAGTACACATACTGCAAGGGCAAGCTAGCAATCTAGTAAGGCAGTGCCATGCCCTCACCCACATGGGCAAGACCTCCCTAGAAAATCTGCTGAAGAGATATTTCTATTTCCCCAACCTGGCAGCACTTTGTGCTTCTGCCTCAGCACAATGCATAACATGCACTTAGAACAATGCCTCCGGGTACCTGGGGATGAGGCCAGAGATACAGCACACTGGTAGACAACCCTTCGAAGACCTACAAATAGACTACTGAAGTCAAGCCTAGCTGAGGGTTCAAATACCTTCTGGTAATTGTGTGCACCTTCTCTGGGTGGATTGAGGCTTTCCCCACTAAGACAGAAAAAAGCCGAAAGGTCACCCGAGCACTCCTGAGGGAAATCATCCCACAGTACGCATTGCCTCTGACCATTGGAAGTGATAATGGGCCAGCCTTTGTCTCACAGGTGATCCAAGAAGCAGCCAAACTTTTGAACATCACATAGAAGCTGCACACTGCCTACTGACCCCAGAGTTCTGGGAAAGTAGAGCAAATGAACCGACTCTTAAAGAAACTTTAGCTAAATTTCACCAGGAAAGTGGACTGCTCTGGACAGACTTGCTGCCACTAGCATTACTTAGGGTTAGAAACACCCCCAACCCCTCAGGATATATTCCATATGAGCTAGTTTTGGGGAGACCTCCTCCAATTCTCAGTATACGAAAGGGGGGATTCCGGTTGCAAGGTGAATTAGGACAGACAAAATACCTCCAAAAGCTAGGAGAAACCTTAGGAAAGATAAATGGGGCTGGTTTGAGCCAGGGACACCAACCCTGAGGGGGGCCAATGCACTCCTTTAAACAAGGAGGTTATATATGGGTAAAGGATTGGAAAAAAGAACCACTCCAACGCATGTGGACCGGGCCACACTTGGTGTTGCTAACCACTCCGACTGCCCTTAAAGTTACAGAAATCACTCCTTGGATCCACTACAGCCAGGCCAAAGTAGCAGCAGATCAGGAGGACCTGAAGACTGAGCCTGCACCTAGATTGCCCACACTGAGGCTCCAGAGGACGCCAACTGCTAGTGGAGGCACTGAGGAATGGACCATTGCTCTGCAGGGTACCTGACTGTAATTGGCACCTTCGCAGGAATACTGGGAATTGGACTGGTGACTGTAACCCCAGTAGAATGGAGTCCCATTGAGCAGATCACCCCAGAAGTAGTTTATCTCTGTTTAATACCTGTATTTGGATATATTATATGCTTTGTTTAAACACAACTAATGGCAAACCAAAAGTCCAGGTGTCAGATATGGTTGCTGTAGTCTATGAAGCCCTCAACGGCTCAGGGTATTCAATGGATTCCAAAGATTGCTGGGTGTGCCTGCCCCTTCAGAGCCATGGACTCATAGCTAGTCTCATCCCATCTCACTGGAACCCAGAGGCCCAGGGCTTTAATCCTACCCCCTATCTGGTCCTTAAGATTACTAACTACTTGGCTGAAATGAACACCACAATTGCCGAGTTCACACAGGTGTTTGCCCATGGAGTAATAACACCTGAGATCAGGAATTCTACCCGCTATTCCCCAGTTTCATCAGCTGGCCAGACCATAAAAGTAGATGTTTCCACGTCTCTGTGTGCAGACCATATACAGGCCATCCCTGCCACTGACCCGGTCTGCACAGCTCCCGGCCTCTACTTCCTTTGTGGAAATAAGATGACTTATAGATGCCTTCCGTGGTGCTGGTCAGGAACTTGTGTTATCACATTCCTGCTCCCAGAGATATACCTCAGGACCTCCCCCAAGATAATCAAAATTCTGCTCCCACAGTCATCCTCAGGTAGGCAGAAAAGGGAAGCTGGAGCTGTTGGAGCTGTTGGAGCGACCCTAGTGGTAGGAGTCGGGATGGGAGCCAGAGCGATGGGACTATCCACTACTACCTACTTTAAGCTGTCTGCCCAACTAAATGAAGACATGGCAGACGTAGGAAAGTCCCTGGCCGTCCTCCAATGGCAAATTAACTCACTAGACGATGTGATTCTTCAGAACCGGCATGCCTTAGACCTTCTGACCACTGAGAAAGAAGGAACTTGTATGTTCCTAGGAGAGGAATGCTGTTATTTTGTCAACAAATCAGGCATAGTGACACAAAAGGTAGCAGAAATAAAGAATCAAGAAGTGAGCCCAAGAATTAGAGAGTTGGAACCTCGGATTTGACCCTCAGATGTGGCTAAGGTGGATGATACCTGTCCTGGGGCCGATCCTCATAATTCTCCTAGGCATAACCCTGGGGTCCTGCATCCTCTGGACCTTGGTTCAACACCTGAAGGCCACAGTGACTCATAGGGCTGCTGCCAAAATGTTAGTTCTCCAGCAGTATCAACACCAGTATCAGCAGTTGCAACTTTCCCCAGCACCTTAGCTGTATGGCCAGGTATAAGTGATGCTAAAAGAACCAAAACACTTTATAGCATCAAAAGGGGGGAATGTGGCAGGACTGCCCTGACAGCCACCATTTTAGGTAGACTGCCCTCTTAAGCTGCAGCAGCAACTGTTTTATCAGCGCACTAACTTCCACATTCTGCTTTTGTAACCTGCTTCCTGCCAGGAACTGTGCTCCTCCCCTCTCCCACTTCCGCCTTTACAGCAAGTATATAAGCAAGTCCCAGCCTAAGCTCCGGGCCCAGAATTTGGAATCTGCCTCCTCTGGGTCCGCATACATGAATAAAATTCCCCTTCAAAAATCCTGAAGCCGTCTGAGTCGTCTTTTCTGTAACAAGGTTACCCCAGAAAACCCCACCTCCAAGCATTGCTACTACAATGACAGAAGCTACTGGGGTCAACTTTGGGATTTCACAGAGCTCAAAAACTGTTGACTCAGTGCCACTTCCTAGAAAATAATGGCAAGGCCTCTTCCTAGTAATCTGCTACAGAAGTACCACACTACAGAGATGCCTAGACAGAGAAGGAACCCATCAAATAGCATTAATAACCATGGTAATGAGGCAGCTTAGAGAGAAAATAAAAATCTGCAGAAAGCAAACTTGAACACATGGAAATACGTGCTAAACATTACAGAGAATTTAACATTGCAATACTGAAAATAACTCCAGATGCAAGAAAATATAAACAGATAATTACATTTCCCATTTTAACCATTTTTAAATGTGGATTTGTTACAGAACAGACCTGGGGGGTGCTAAATGGTGTACTATTACCAAAAGGACCCCTCCTTTTTCTCCAGGGGTTCCTCCCCCATACTAGGTTCACTTTGCCCACCACCAGAGAAAAAACGTCTCTCAACACCAGAGACTGGTGAAAAGGAAAGGAATTACTTATTTAAAAATTATACAGGCTTAGAGTAATGACTTAATGGCAATAACTTAATGTCTTCATTAAAATACTAAAGTCCTTTAGAACACCCAAGGACGTACACAGTCCTTCCTTCTACCTCTGCCCAATGTGAGGTACCACACCTCAGGAAAAGAAGTAGAAGTCCCTGGTTCAGGCTCCCGACACCATCAGCTGGGTTGCTACCATGATCTCCAGTTAATCCAAAGCCATGTGGCACCTTCTTATGGCCCATTAGCAAGAGTCCTTTCACCCCTTTTCTTCCAGGCAAAGTCTTTCCTGCTTCCTAAGCCATGTGGCAAAAGGGAGCAACCCAAAGCCACCAACCTCTGCCAAAGCCATGTGTTACTAACCTGGTATGGCTGCCATGCCTGGATTTAAATCCCTGTGCCAATCTTCTTCTGCAGCCCCATTACCAACTCCTCCCACAATCAGTTACACCTGCCAGCATTCCTGTATTCTTCCAGCTTTACTGGGCTGCCATAGTGAGTTCAGGCAGGCAAGGCCCCATGGCGTAGAGCCAATAATCTCCAAGCTCTCATACAGGCACAGTAATCAGGGGGAATTGCCTCCCAGTTAGTTACATCTTGGGTGGAAGTCACTTCCATCCGCCTGGCTCAAAGCCTGGCCACAGCTATTTAATGTATCTATGAAACCAGTTAAAGGTTACAGATGTGTTAAATGACCATGCCAGAGATTAGCTGCACAGCTGTTGCTATACATAACAGCTGTCAATGGCCCTGTTCCATGTATCCCATCCCTCAGCTCAGACTGATGGGGATGAGGACATCATATGATTATTTTTCTCTAACATTTCTTGAACACCCTGAGTTCTAGACCCCATTACAAATCTCTATTTGTGGAACAGGGTGCAGCCAAGAGGGGGGATCCCAAATAGGGATTTGAAATGGAGTCCAGAACTCAAGGTGTCCAGGAAATATTAGGATGTCCTCACCACCCCCCACCCACAGGTGTGGGTTGGGGGAAGGGACACATGGAGCAGGGCCATTGAGAGCTGTTTTGTATAACAATAGCTTTGTAGCTAACCTCTAGTGTGGTCACTTAACATATCTATAACCTTTAAATGGTTACACACATATGTTAAATAGCTGTGGCCATGCTCTCAGCCAGGGGAATGGAAGTAACTTCCCCACCAAGACATAACTGGGAGGCAGGTCCCCCGAGTTGCAGCGCCTGTGTGGGAGCTTGGAGAAGATTGGCTCCATGACATGGGGCCACGCCTGCCCAGACTCATGATGGCAGCCCAGTAAAGCTGGAAGGATATGGGAGTGCAGGCAAAGGTGGTCAATTGTGGGAGGAGTCGGAAATGGGGCTGCAGAGGAAGATTGGCTCTGGGACTTAAACCCAGACACAGCAGCCATTGAGGAGAGAACCACTCAGTCTTTAACAGAGTGGGGACTCCCGCAGCACTGCAAGAGAGAATTACCATGCGGCTTTAGAAGAGAACTGCCATTTGGCTTTGGCAGAGTGGTAACCCCCCTCCTTGCAGCCATTGAGGAGGGAGAACCAAGCGGTTTTGGCTGAGTGGAGACTCCCACGGCCCTGAGAGAGAGAACTACAAGGCTTTTCGAGAGTGGGGACCCCCGCAGCCATTGTGCAGAAAGGACCACACAGCTGGGGCAGTAGAGATAGAACCTCGCGGCTTTGCCAGAGTGGGGACCCCTGCAGATTTTGAAGGGGGAACCACCACCCGGCTTTAACAGAGGTCCTGGTGGCACAGCTGATGGTGCCGGGAACCAAGGGAGGCCTACCAGCTGAGCACAGATTACTGGGAAGAACCAGGGGCTGCCTGAACCAAAGACTCCTATTTCTTTTCCTGAGATATGGTGCCCCAGACTGGGCAAAGGGGGAAAGAAAGGACTGTGTGTGTTTGTGGGTGTTTTAAGGGACTTTGGGATTTTGATGAAGACATTAGGTCACTACTTTAAGTCTGTATAGCATTAAATAAACATTTCCTTTCCTTTTCATGAATCTCTGGCATTGAGAGACATCTTTGCTCTGGCGGTGGACATAACAAACCTGGGGGTTCCTTTTGGGCAATAGTATATTACCCCAGCACCCCCCAACCTTTTAGTTCGGTAACATTTGGACCCCTTCTTGACTGCACCCTGTTACAAATTCAGTGGCATTAAGCACATTCACAATGTCCAACTATCACCACCTTACATTTTCATCACCCCAAACAGAAATCCTGTATGTATGAAGCAATTGCCCCACATTTTCTCTTACCTCATTCTCTGGTAACCTCTTTTTCTCTATGAATTTTCCTACTGCCATCATGGTAAATCCACTTCATCATCTTTATCTCTGAGTTTGATATCATCACATGAAGATCAAAACTTCACTAGGAAGACCTTTTCACAGGGTGAGACTGATTCTGGATGTCACTTGCCATAAACCCTGAACTGACTAAACCCCGAACTCCACTAATTTTAGAATTAATCACAATCATTGAGCCAGAATCTAAGACTCTCTGTTATCTGGTGGCTGTCCACATAGCTAGACTCATGGTTCAGTTTTTATCCTCTGCCCCTCATTGTTTATCATGCACTAGCAGCTATTTTTCATTTCCTAACTACACTTTTGATAGGGGACTCAAGACTTGGAAAATTTTAGCTTAAGGTAAAAAGTTATGAGTCTAGCAAGTAATGTGTATGTTAAGCTTTTGTTTCAGAAACTACAGATAAGGCCCATCCTGGCTCCTGAGAAAAGCAGAGGACCTCCTGGGGCACTGATAGAGGATTACCACCTGGGGACATCCGAACCTTTGTTCCGGGGAGAGCAGACGACCACCACTCCCCCTTGGAATCAGCTAATTGCCCAGGACAGGAATGTTGCAGCTTCTCAATCTCAAAGCCCTCACTGCACCTTGTTTGTCCTCCCCCACCCCCTTATAAATGATCTGGCCAGGAAAGAGAGGGGAAGACGGTGTGTTAGGGTATGAACCCATGATCTTCTCAGATCGCCTGCCATCTGAATAAAGTGCCCATAAAAGATTTGGTTGCTGTCATTGCTTATTGGATTTAGTAGTGACAGGCAACCCAAACACCAGTTTCTTTTCCAGTTACACTTTAACATTTCACTGTAATGCCCAATTACTTTTCTGTAGCATTTTCTGGTGTGTGTTTATTTTCTTCTCCACCTGGAATGTAACTCCACTTGTCCTTCAGATTTCAATGCTATTTTAGGCTCATCTGTGAAACCTTCATGGACCTGCAGGGTGAGTTGACTATTTGGGGACCATTTCAGCAAGATTACAGTAACACCTGGCAGTATTGCATTTGTTTATTTGCCTGACTTTGCCCAAGTTTAGACTGTGAGCTTAAAAGGAGGAACAAATCTTAATATTTTCTTCCTCCACAGAATATATTTTAGTGCTTACCATACAGTAATTGTTTAATAAATATTTGCAAAGGCTTCAAAACCAGATGGTTGAGTGAGGTAAACAGACACAACATACATGGTGGGGAATGAGAAGCAGTGAAACAAGGGGAGGGATGCCCCAGGGTGGAGGTT